>NC_069502.1:843700882-844030882 GCF_027579735.1 Bombina bombina | reverse complement strand
CCTGGATCTGGACCCGTATAGAGGAACCTTGGAGTTCTGACGAGACGCCATCAGATCCATATCTGGAGTGCCCCATAGTTGAGTTAACTGGGCAAAGACCTCCGGGTGGAGAGTGACGACTTAAATAATCCGCCTCCCAGTTGTCTACTCCTGGGATGTGAATTGCAGATAGGTGGCAGGAGTGATCCTCCGCCCATTTGATGATCTTGGATACCTCTCTCATCGCCAAGGAACTCTTTGTTCCCCCCTGATGATTGATGTACGCTACAGTCGTCATGTTGTCCGACTGAAATCTTATGAATCTGGCCTTCGCTAGGTGAGGCCAGGCCAGGAGCGCATTGAATATCGCTCTCAGTTCCAAAATGTTTATCGGGAGGAGAGACTCCTCCCGAGACCAAAGACCCTGAGCTTTCAGGGAGTCCCAGACCGCGCCCCAGCCTAAGAGACTGGCATCGGTCGTGACGATGACCCACTCTGGTCTGCGGAAACTCATTCCCTGAGACAGGTGATCCTTAGTCAACCACCAGCGGAGTGAGTCTCTGGTTACCTGGTCTACTTGAATCTGGGGAGACAAGTCTGCATAATCCCCATTCCACTGTATGAGCATGCACAGTTGTAATGGTCTTAGATGAATTTGAGCAAAAGGAACCACGTCCATTGCTGCAACCATTAATCCTATTACCTCCATGCACTGAGCTATGGAAGGCTGAGGAATAGATTGAAGATCTTGACAAGCGTTTAGAAGCTTTAATTTTCTGACCTCTGTCAGGAAAATCTTAATTTCTACAGAATCTAATATTGTTCCCAGAAAGGGAACCCTTGTGGACGGGGACAGGGAACTCTTTTCTACGTTCACCTTCCACCGTGAGACCTGAGAAAGGCTAAAACAATGTCTGTATGAGCCCTTGCTTTGGAAAGGGACGACGCTTGGATTAGAATGTCATCTAGGTAAGGTGCTACAGCAATGCCCCTCGGTCTTAGAACCGCTAGAAGGGACCCTAGCACCTTTGTGAAAATTCTGGGAGCAGTGGCTAAACCGAATGGAAGAGCCACGAACTGGTAATGTTTGTCCAGAAAGGCGAACCTCAGGAACTGATGATGATCTTTGTGGATAGGAATATGCAGGTACGCATCCTTTAAGTCCACGGTAGTCATATATTGACCCTCCTGGATTGTTGGTAAAATTGTCCGAATGGTTTCCATTTTGAATGATGGAACTCTGAGGAATTTGTTTAGAATTTTTAGATCCAGAATTGGAATGAAAGTTCCCTCTTTTTTGGGAACTACAAACAGGTTTGAGTAAAAACCAAGACCTTGTTCCGCTGTTGGAACTGGGTGTATCACTCCCATCTTTAATAGGTCTCCTACGCAATGTAAGAATGCCTGTCTTTTTATCTGGTCTGAAGATAAGCGAGACATGTGGAACCTTCCCCTTGGAGGAAGTTCCTTGAACTCTAGAAGATACCCCTGAGAGACTATTTCTAGTGCCCAGGGATCCGGAACATCTCTTGCCCAAGCCTGAGCAAAGAGAGAAAGTCTGCCCCCTACTAGATCCGGTCCCGGATTGGGGGCTACCCCTTCATGCTGTCTTGGTAGCAGCAGCAGGCTTCTTGGCCTGATTACCCTTGTTCCAGCCTTGCAATGGTTTCCATGCTGGTTTAGGCTGGGAAGCGTTACCCTCTTGTCTAGAGGCTGCAGAGTTAGGAGTCGGTCCGTTCCTGAAATTGCGAAAGGAACGAAAATTAGATTTGTTCTTAGCCTTGAAAGGCCTATCCTGTGGGAGGGCATGGCCCTTTCCCCCAGTGATGTCTGAAATAATCTCTTTCAATTCCGGCCCGAAAAGGGTCTTACCCTTGAAAGGAATATTAAGCAATTTTGTTTTGGACGACACATCCGCCGACCAAGATTTTAGCCAAAGCGCTCTGCGCGCCACTATTGGCGCGCTAGATGTACTAGGTATCGCCTGCGCGGGCAAAACTGGTGTTGACACAGAAGGAGAGGATGATGAGCTATCCCCACTACCTTCATTTGAAGAATCATCTTGGGCAACCTTATTAAATGTGACAGTACTGTCCTTACTTTGTTTGGACGCCATGGCACAATTTGTACATACATTTAAAGGGGGAACCACCTTGGCCTCCATACACACAGAACATATGCTATCTGAAGGTACAGACATGTTAGACAGAATTTGGCAGGCTATTAATGCAATAAAAATGTTTTTAAACAAAACCGTTACTGTCTCTTTAAATAATAAAAAGAGCACACTTTATTTCTGAATGTTTAAAAAACTATGAAGGAAATATCCGATCTTTACAAAATTTACACCCCAGTGTCTTAATGCAAACCGGAGCTATTTGTTCAATTTACCAGTTTAAACACACTGCAGTCCCTGCCACTGACTTTGCTGCGGCTTTTACCTTCCTTACGGGTTATTCACCACAGAAATAAGCCTTCCTGAGTCTGTTTTTTAGCCACAGGACCCTCTCACATGAAGCTGCATGCACTGCCTCTGGAAGTAACTGCGCAACTGAGGCGCGAAAATGAGGCCTCCTCCCTCTGCATACCAGAGTGAAGGGGCCTTCCTGACTAGATTAGGCATCTAAACAACTGCCAGGCGAAATAAAAACGTTCCCAAAAGTGTTTTCAAATACACAAAACACTCCAAATGACATATAAATATGATATAAACCAATCGATTTAGCCCACAATAGTGTCAACCAGCATAGAGCCCATTTTATAAGCCTTAATTCTGTTAAGAGTCTAAGAAAATGGCTTACCGATCCCATAAGGGAAAACTGACAGTCTTCTAGCATTACTATGTCTTGTTAGAAAATAGACTGGTCATACCTGGAGCAGAAAAGTCTGCAAACTGTTCCCCCCAACTGAAGTTCTCTGGTTTCAACAGTCCTGCGTGGGAACACCAATGGATTTTAGTTACTGGTGCTAAAATCATACTCCTCTTTTAACAGAACTCTAACACCACATACTCTTTACCATCCCCGTGGAGATGCTACTTGTTCAGAGCGGCAAAGAGAATGACTGGGGGGCGGTGCTGTGTGCTCTCTTTGCCATTTCCTGTAGGGGAAGAGAATATCCCACAAGTAAGGATGAAGCCGTGGACCGGACACACCAATGTAGGAGAAATTAATTAAATAAATTCAATGTCAAAGAAATTTATGTCTGCATCTATTGTATAGATATCCTAATTATCTTAAGGTTATTTGTTACGTTAGATGTTACATCAGAACAGTAATAATATTCTCATATTGATTGTATGGTCGTTTCTTTTAATAGATCTTACATATCGGTAGTATAATAATAATTTATAACCTTACTATACAAGGACAATTGTCCCGTAACTATGAAGTTCCACTGTTGTCTACTTATAACAAAGAATATTGTGTGACTAACAAAATTAACTATTTTTGAAACAAAAAATTGAATTATTCAATTTGTGATTTTTGTGTCTTTTTCGTATCTGTGTTACATGCTAGGTACTGTTGATTATCTGTATACTTGATAAGGCCTTAAACCCTAAATAGAAAATTTAAGGCGAATACTAGTGATCAAGTTAGTGTACAGTATGATATTATTACTTATTAATGTTGATATTTTAATAATATGATCAAAAATATGAAAATAATAAAAGTGTTACTGGAAACATGTGACAAAAACTAAAAAACGTGAATTTGTGTTAGAAAAACTTTGTGCAAAAGTTTCCAACTTTATGTTAATATAAATATCAAAAACCTTAATAAGAGAAAAAATTGTTGGTTATATTTTTTATATTTGGCATTGTCATTTCTTAGAACAATTTAGTATGCTGGTAGAACGGTGTCAGTGGGTATTTGGGGGTTTTCTCTGTATTTCTGTAGTGATACTACAGATATACAAAATAATTATTGTGTTCGTCGAGTCCGTAAGGCTGGACTGAGTTCATTAAAAAAATCCATCTGCTTTCTTGTTCCAATAGTCTGGTGGTTAGATCCCCACCTCTTATTCCAAGACTGATCTTTTGAATTCCTGTGCAAGTTAATTTATTGACTCTGGGCTTTTAAAAATGAGGCTTCTGTTGAACAGATTTGTAAGGCAGCGACTTGGTCTTCGCTGCATACTTTTTCCAAATTCAATACTTTTGCTTCTTCGGAGGCTATTTTTGGGAGAAAGGTTTTACAAGCAGTGGTGACTTCCGTTTAAGGTACCTGTCTTGTTCCCTTCATCCGTGTCCTAAAGCTTTGGTAATGGTATCCCACAAGTAAAGGATGAATCCGTGGACTGGATACACCTTACAAGAGAAAACAGAATTTAAGCTTACCTGATAAATTACTTTCTCTTGTGGTGTGCCCGCCCTGTCATTTTAAGACAGGTGGTTTTTATTTTTAAACCACAGTCACCACTGCACCCTATGGTTTCTCCTTTTTCTTCCTAACCTTCGGTCGAATGACTGGGGGGTGGAGCTAGAGGGGGAGCTATATGGACAGCTCTGCTGTGTGCTCTCTTTGCCACTTCCTGTTGGGAAGGAGAATATCCCACAAGTAAAGGATGAATCCGTGGACTGGATACACCACAAGAGAAAGTAATTTATCAGGTAAGCATAAATTCTGTTTTGTAACACTCAGTATGTGGATTTTATTTGAAATATAGGAAAAAATTTTTTTTTTTTTTTTTTTATCTGATTGGCCGATTAATCAATTTTGAAAATAATCATTAGTTACAGCCCTACTTCTGAATATATATATATATATATATATATATATATATATATATATATATATATATATATATATAAAGACAACGTGGCTGGACACGAGTAAACCTGGGGTATACCGTTGCCTGGGATGCACAACGTGCAGCGGATTGATCACCGGCTCGTCATTTACGCATCCCCACAGGAGGAAGGTCTACAAACACAGGCACAGGCCAACGTGTACTACAACATACATTGTCTACTTGCTCCATTGTACATGTGGCCTGTACTATGTCGGAAAGACTGTTGACGACTTGCGTACCCGCATGGCGAACCACCGTTCGGCCATTAGGCTGGCAATAAAGAATGAGTGTTCGGAACAACCCGTTGCCAGACATTTTCAACAATTAAAGCATAAGGTGTCGGATCTGAAATACACCATCATCGATCATATTCCGCCCCTATCTAGGGGGGGTGATCGGGCTGGAGCACTCTTACAGAGGGAAGCCAGATGGACATATCATCTACAGACACTGGTGCCAAAGGGTCTAAATACCCATCTGGACTGGCAGGCATTCCTGTAATTTATTCTAATTTATACTATTTCTCTGCTTGGCCTGAATGGGCCTTTTGCTTACGGTACTGACCTTGGAGAAATGTTTTAGTGAGAGTCCTCTGAGCCATAGGGATTGAGAGTCCTGAACCTTTGGTGCTGTTTCTACCCTTTTTGCCATTTCTGTGTATAGCTTGCCATGCCCAACGTGATTACACTTTGCTCTTCGAAGTTCTGGTTTTGGAGTTGCCTTAGCAACCACTTGAATAATCTGGCTGGAGTATGACTTCCTATACCGGTGATGGCAAATTTGGGTGGTTATTAGATCTTTCGTTTATGTTTATTTGTTCTTTGGCACATTGAGCTTAGATGGTGCAGATCAAACCACCATAACCCATTCTAAGTATTGAATTTGCTTTGAATTACATGACCTGCACATCCGTGCTGCAATTATTTGCTTAGCAGTTGCCATGACAACTCTGTGTGGTCTGTGCAGCCCATGTGAATCGTTATACTATTCCTTGTGGAGTGGAGGCGTGATAGGCATTGTTTATACTGTGATCTAGATCACTGCAAGAATTGTGCGGTATAACTCAGACATTCACACACAGTATGCTTTGTCTATCATGCCATTTTGATTATTGCTGTATGCTTTGTAGTTCCTTGGTCCTGATATATAAACACACCATTCTCTATCTCACCTGGGTTAGACTTAGTAAGGATTTCCACGCCAACTTTATTGTTATAAAGGTTGCCATGGCAACCAAGTTGCGGTTTATGTAATCCCAGTGAGAAGAGATGGGTGTTTATAACATATGCTAAATGTTTCACTATAATGTGCTTTTGTATGTCTTGCACGCACTGATTGCCCTGCTGATAGTAAGTTTGTACATGTGTATATTTGGTTGCTATGACAACCAGCAACGGTCCGTGTAAGCCATACAGAATATAACTGCTGTGATGTTGAAATGCAAATATTGCACCCCTATGTTATGCCTCTGACTTGCCACAGCATCACTTGCCTTTTAATTATTTTTTTGTTTTTGTTATGTGCTTCTCAGTTGTATACTGGCATGGCCCACGTTGCCCGGGATGATGACGTCACCACTAGGAGGCGGAGCTACCCGGGAGAGCGTGGAAGCTGAGTCAGTTCACTGTTCGTTTGGTGTATTTAATGGGTGTTGGGTAAGTACTGTGTAAACACTTTTTTGTCTGAAGACGGACTATATTATGTCCGAAAACGTTAACACTGATTAAAGTGATTTTGGAAAGTCCCTTGGAGTGCGCTTGTCCTGCATGTCTATTTATTCTGTTTGCTGCACCCAGGGCATAAGGACTTTGGTTATTGGGAGTGCAATTTTTCTGCCTGTTATATATATATATATACACACACACACACACACACTGTGTCTACCTCAGTATGCTCTCATGACAAGCACTACTGCTATATATACAGCACATTCCTGTACCTACCTCAGAGTATGCTCTCATGACAAACACTGCTGCCAAATATACAGCACACTCCTGTGCCTACCTCAGTATGCTCTCATGACAAGCACTACTGCTATATATACAGCACACACCTGTACCTACCTCAGTATGCTCTCATGACAAGCACTGCTGCTATATATACAGCACGCTCCTGTGCCTACTTCAGTATGCTCTCATGACAATCACTACTGCTATATATACAGCACACTCCTGTACCTACCTCAGTATGCTCTCATGACAATCACTACTGCTATATATACAGCACACTCCTGTACCTACCTCAGTATGCTCTCATGACAATCACTACTGCTATATATACAACACACTCCTGTGCCTACCTCAGTATGCTCTCATGACAATCACTACTGCTATATATACAGCACACTCCTGTACCTACCTCAGTATGCTCTCATGACAAACACTGCTACCATATATAAAGAATGCTCCTGAGTCTACCTTAGTGTGCTCTTGTGACAAGTACTGCTGCCATATATAAAGCACGCTCCTGAGTCTATCTCAGTATGCTCTTACAAAGCTGATCTCTTATTTTAAAGGGATATGAAACATTTTTTTTTCTGATTTAGACAATTTTAAAAAAAGTTTCCAATTTACTTCTAGAATCACATTTGCTTCGTTCCCATGACAGTCTGTGCTGTGGAGATACCTAGGTAGCATCTGGAGCACTAAATGGCAGGAAATAGTGCTGCCATCTAGTGCTCTTGCAAATGGATAACATTCTTGCAAAACGGCTGCCATATAGTGCTCCAAAAATGTGCTGGCTTTTGAGCTTATATCCTTGCTTTTCAACAAAAGACACCAAAAGAATGAAGACAAATTAATAATAGAAGAAAAATCCCATTCTCTATCTGAATTATGAAACAAATATTTTTGGGGTTTATATCCCTTTAACCTTTTACAGGTGCCAGTTGCTGATGCACTGCACGTTTACACTGGGTGCCACCATCTTGGAGTGTAGGTATTCTCAAACCCTGGGACAGTAGCACTGCGCATTCACAGACCAGTGATGTTGCCGGCTGAAGATTTATAGTTTTGCAGTCCCTGCGTTGCTCTATATTATTCATGTAGCTTTTTATACGTTTTTTATCTATTACACTGTGTATAAAAACTGCACAAATATAAAACTCACACAATGTATTATGTGATAACCTGAAGCGCACAATAATGCTGTGAGAAAACTCCAATATGGTGTTGCTCTGTATTAAAAAGCAAAGTTACAGCATTCAGCACCTGTAAAAAGGTAAAATGAGTAAAGCTCTAAAGAGAGCTGCAGGCAGAGGAGGAAAAACAATAATATGGTGAGTAGTGACTGTTGTGTTGTAGTTGTGCCCAGTGGTTTAATGACCCTTTAATGCTAAATAGTTATGGTTATTTATTGTCTCATGTGAGGCGAATCTGTAATGATCTGTCTATGACAGAATAAAACTACAGTAGGACCATCACAGTAAGAAACTTCATTAGAACCCAAGTAAAACCCCTGATTTAGTGCTCCCTGTATGTGACCAACAACACCACATACACATTATAGTAACTACACAGCTCTGTGCCTATAAACCTTATTAAACCCCTGATTTAGTGCTCCCTGTATGTAACTAACAACATCACATACACATTATAGTAACTACACAGCTCTGTGCCTATAAACCTTATTAAACCCCTGATTTAGTGTTCCCTGTATGTGACCAACAACACCACGTACACATTATAGTAACTACACAGCTCTGTGCCTATAAACCTTATTAAACCCCTGATTTAGTGTTCCCTGTATGTGACCAACAACACCACGTACACATTATAGTAACTACACAGCTCTGTGCCTATAAACCTTATTAAACCCCTGATTTAGTGTTCCCTGTATGTGACCAACAACACCACGTACACATTATAGTAACTACACAGCTCTGTGCCTATAAACCTTATTAAACCACTGATTTAGTGTTCCCTCTATGTGACCAACAGCACCACATACACATTATAGTAACTACACAGCTCTGTGCCTATAAACCTTATTAAACCCCTGATTTAGTGTTCCCTGTATGTGACCAACAACACCACGTACACATTATAGTAACTACACAGCTCTGTGCCTATAAACCTTATTAAACCCCTGATTTAGTGTTCCCTGTATGTGACCAACAACACCACGTACACATTATAGTAACTACACAGCTCTGTGCCTATAAACCTTATTAAACCCCTGATTTAGTGTTCCCTGTATGTGACCAACAACACCACGTACACATTATAGTAACTACACAGCTCTGTGCCTATAAACCTTATTAAACCACTGATTTAGTGTTCCCTGTATGTGACTAACAACACCACATACACATTATAGAACTACACAGCTCTGTGCCTATAAACCTTATTAAACCCCTGATTTAGTGTTCCCTGTATGTGACTAACAACATCACATACACATTATAGTAACTACACAGCTCTGTACCTATAAACCTTATTAAACCCCTGATTTACTGCTCACTGTATGTGACCAACTGCACCACATACACATTATAGTAACTACACCGCTCTGTGCCTAAAAACCTTATTAAACCGGCAAATACTCATTTAAAAGGGATATAGAAGTCAGTTGTATGCTGTTGCTGTACAGTTTAAGAATAGTAGTGCAAGACATTGAACAATGCACATTGCCTGGTGCTGATCTCAGCATTAGACATAAAACTCAAATTTTATGTCATGATTCAGATAGAACATACACATTTTAACAACTTTCCAATTTACATCTTTTATCAGCTTTGCTTCATTCTCTTGGTATCCTTTATTGAAGGAGCAGCAGTGTACTACTGGGAGTTAGCTGACCACACCAGTAAACCAATGATAAGAGGAATATAGGTGCAGTCACTAATCAACAGGTAGCTCCCAGCTTTTCAACAAAAGATACCAAGTAAATGAAGCAAATTAGAGAACAGAAGTAAATTGGAAAGTTTTTTAAACGGTTATTCTCTGTCTGAATCATGAAAGATGTTTTGGGGGTTTCATGTCCCTTTAACAAAAGTACTGATTAGTGGATACAATGTGTGCACTGAGCTCATCTACAAATCAGCCCCCATTAAAGGGACAGTATACACTCATTTTCATATAACTGCGTGTAATAGACACTACTATAAAGAATAAGATGCAGATACTGATATAAAAATCCAGTATAAAACTGTTTAAAAACTTACTTAAGTGATGGTAAACTCTGCTATTGCTAAGTTGCATAATTAGATTATTTATTACTAACAATATAAAAACGCAATATCCATTTTCAAATTGTTTATGCATTATTACCTAATTTTTAGTTTTTAATAAATTCGTTGTTGCGCTGCCTCGCTCCTCCCCTCTAATTTACTTTCAGTAATACACTGAAGTCTTACCTATTCTCCACCCTCTTTACATCTTACCCAATTTGCGCGCTCCTGATTTTGTGAATTTAGACGCATGCGCATTAGAGGATTACGTATACCAGTCACTTGCAGTGGATAGATATTGCGAGCGGTCAGTCCCTTCTTAAACGAGCACACTTCTTTATATAATAAATATAAGTAAATGTATAAATACTTGATTTTATCACAAATTATCTATATCTTATGTTGTTATAAAAAGTAAATAAGAGCCAGAGCGCATGCGCTGAATAAACAGGAACGCGCAAATTCATCATCGCTTTTTGAGGCTACTGATTGGTTGACCGTATGCTGCGAGGAATGCAATACTGCGCTTGCGTGAATTGGGTTACATAGAAGTTAGCCTGTCTGGCGACAGGCTTACCTATTGGTTCAATATTATAAACTATCAATGTGACATCACAGGAGGAAGGATGAAGACGGCATTAGACGGAGCTATTACATAAAGATTTGTAAGTGTTTTTACATAGATAAGATAACATGATTTGGAGTGTGTAAACTGAATAAAATGTTAAAATAACAATATTAACTTCACTAGATACGGAGTTTACCATCACTTTAGAATCTTTCAGTTTAGCTCTGTTGAAAAGGCAGTTGGAAAGCCCACTGCAAGTGGGAAATAAGACACTCCCCCTTCTTTTGCATATTAAAAGACCCTTTACACAAACAGGAGCAAGCTGGAGAAGGTAGCTGACGGTATTCAAATAAAACTTTGGGGCTTGGTTAGGAGTCTGAAAATCAGAGCAATGCTCTTTAAAAATAAGCAAAATTATACATTTTTAAAAAAAACAAACTTTATGGGCTTTATAAATAGATCATCTACAAAACATTTATGCAAAAATACTCTAATATGTTACAGCAGCTTATTATTGCACTGTTGTTTGTATATAACTATGTTTAGCTCCAGCAAAAGGATTAACATATAAATAAAGTCAGATCCAGAGCAGCAATGCACTACTGGGAGCTAGCTGAGCACATCTCACTAGCCAATGACAAGAGACTTGTGTATAGCCACCAATCAACTGCTAGCTTCCAAGGATGCACCGCTGCTACTCAAGGTATGTAAACATGCTTTTCAACAAAGGATAACAAAAAGAACAAATAGAAAGTTTCTATACTGGATTAAACTATTGATAAGCCTAAATAAACACAGCCAGCAGAAGAAATTACACTCCATGTGGGGTGCAGGATAGTTAAGTTATAATTTCCTATTGTTCTCTATAAGTATTGAGCTTTGGTTTTCCAGACCAATTTAAGATAAGGAAGCAAGTGTGTGTACACAAAGTGATAACATAATGAGCTCTGATATTAGCTGAAACTCAACTCATTGTTATAGGCTGTGGTTTAAAAGCAAAAAGCAGCTAATTAATGCACACAAATAAACCTGAAAATGCAATTTCTCATATGTTATAATCTGCAGCTGGTATAACAAGTCATTGAAAACTATTTTACAGTGCACTGTCCCTTTAATTGTGGCCTATCTTTGCACAAAGGGAATAGATGATAACCAAACTAAACAAGTGCATTTGTTAGTTTTTACTTTCTGACTGTTTGGTAAATATATTGTTCATGCGCAGCCCTCTAGCCACAGTATATTTATTCTAACAGATTAATATATTACAGGGAATTTCCACCTATACTAGTGTAGTGCCAATAAAAAAAATTCTCTAATTCAATGGTAAAAAAAATTATAAAATTAATATTTTTTTCTGGGCACTATGAAATTGCTGCTAAGCTCTGTCCACTGATGACATCACAATTTGGGCTGCATATGGCATCCAATCAGAAAAGGCTTACTAAATGGATTCAACAGACTGTCAAAGCTATTCAGCAGAGTGCCAAGATGTAGCCCAGATTGTGATGTCATCAGTGGGTGGAGCTTGGCAGCCATTTCAAAGTGGCCATAAACAATGTTCATTTCAAAATAACTTTTTTACTGTTCCTGCTGCATGATATAGAAAAGGTACATAAAAGGCCATAACACTAAGTGCAGCTCGCTCCTGCTGTCAGACAGAGCAGGAGCGAGCTGCACTTAGTGTTATGGCGCGGTCGGTCCGGGCTGTGACTATACAGCTGGCCCGATGCGCTGTGTAATAAAAACAGACCCGCTCAGAAGAGCACAGAGAGCGGGTCTGAAAAACTGTCATATTTTTAAAAAATTCAAAGGGAATATAAGGTTTATGTGCAGAATTATATAACATTATTTTTTTTAGGTTTACTGACACTTTAACAAGGGTAAAGGTTTTTAAAAGCTGCTTGTTATAAACTTCTGTATATCACCAGCTCACTACTGACTGTTATGTCTATTTAAAGGGCCACTGTAAGTAAATATTTTCTAAGCCTGTTACTAACTAACTACCCCAAATACGCTTTTTATCAATAGCATTTCATTAACATATCTCTACCGTATATCAGAAATCTTGTCTGCAAATTTAATTGTTTTCCAAACCCACTCCGTGGGTATCCTTTGCTCTGTACCAATCCGTTTACAATACCTAGGTTTCAAAATGGCGCTTTAAACACAAAGTTATTGGTTTAAGTATTTTGAACATGCAGTGCTGAAAATAGTGGGCTGGATAACGTGACATGATCGGCGAATAAAAAAATATAACTTTTAGAACGTTATGAAACTTCATTTTGGAGAAAATATAGGTCAGTAGGTTTTAATTAATGTTTATTAACTTTAATATGTTAGTTGTTTAGCTTAAAAATTATAACAGAAAGTAATCCTTTAAGCACAGACTGACACTTTAAGCAATTAGATCACTGTATAGTTAATGTAAATATTATCCCATTCTAATAACAAAACCAGGTGACATGCATGTGACGTCCTGCTTACCTCTGTGTGCATCAGGAAGGTCTAAGGTTTGGTTCTCGGTCTTGTCAGACATTGTCTTGTTCAGAAACTAAATTGCTCAGATATTCTTATATTGTTTCTCTTTTACTGGCAAACAGTGATGTGTATTGTACGTGATCTTCGCAGTAACAGGAGCCTAAACACAGAGATAGAGAGATGAGTCTATGTACAGTTCATTGTCATAAGGGAAAATAGTGTAAATTATGTAACCATCACCTGTATCTGAGCATCATAAAGAGATCAGCATTCAGGTGTCACTCTGCTTAATCACAGCGGGATTAAAGTGAATAAATCTAATCAGAGGACAGTGATTATAAAAAAAAAAAAAAAAAAACACATGATAAACTATTCTAACAATACTTATTTTTATGCCACTTATTACAGAACGTTATGGTTGGTTTTGCAGTAAATTGTCTAAATATTAAGCATTACACTATAGAACTAAAGCTATATGTAGAGTTGTAGAAGATGCATAATTAAAGGGACAGTTTACTCAAAAATGTTCTCCCTTTTAATTTGTTCCCAATGATCCACTTTACCTGCTGGAGTGTATTAAATTGTTTACAAGTATTTCCATTTCCCTTATTTTGGCATTTCAATTAGTTTATTTAGCCTGTGGTATCCCCACCCATCCTGAAAGTTTTTGGCCTCAAGGCCAAACTGTAGAATAAATTACACTCCCAGTGGGTTATAGAAGAGATAAGTTAATAAAATGTTAATTTTCCATCACTCTCTCCAAGTATTGGTGATTGGTTTATGGGCAGATATAAGATAAGGAAGAAGGTATACGTACACAATGTGTTAAAGTAATGCAATCTGATTATACCTACAAGCTCAACCCGTTTTATTAGGTTGTGGCTTCAAAACACAAAATTAACTAATTCATTTATACAAATAAGCCTTAAAAAAGCAAATCTTATACATTTTATACTCTGCAGCTGGTAAAAAAAAAGTAATTGGAAACACATTAAGGGAAAACTATTTTATAGTATACTGTCCATTTAAGCTTTATGTGATTATTAATGCATTTTTCTGTTGCCTCCAGTGCTCTACACCCCATGGATCTATTTCACCCCAAGCATCATCCTCTGCACCTTAAATACAGGCCCTATGGAGAGACCTGTCTGCCTCACATACATCACCCCCTCATATTAGCACCTCATGTAGAGATATACAGGACTATAGAGATGTTCAATGTGTCTTAAACACTCCCCCCCCCCCTCATTTAATACAGTACTGAGGTTTTCTCTGCCTTACATACAGCCCAGTGTGTTAAATAGAGGAATATAAAATTGCAAAAAGACTAACTCTGTCTCACACACAGCCACCTACCCAGCACCTTATATACAGATCTATAAAGAGAAGCTCTCTGCCTCACACACACCAAGCTCCCTCCCCAGTACCTTATACACAAATATATAATATTATAGAGAGGCTACCTCTGACACACTCACAGTCCCCTCTCAGCACCTTATTTACAGATCGATATTAATAAAGAAAGTCTGTGTGCCTCACACACACCCAGCACCTTAAATGGAAATACTTAAAGGGACAGTAAAGTCATAATTAGAGATTCATGATTAAAGGGACATTAAACCCACATTTTTTCTTTCATGATTCAGATAGAGAATACCATTTTAAACAACTTTCTAATTTACTTATATAATCTAATTTGCTTCATTCTCTTGATATTCTTTCCTGAAAAGCATATCTAGATATGCTCAGTAGCTTCTGATTGGTGGCTGCACGTATTTGCCTCATGTTATTGGCTCACCAATGTGCATTGCTATTTCTTTAACAAAAGATATCTAAAGAATGAAGCAAATTAGATAATAGAAGTAAATTGGGATGTTGTTTAAAATTGTATTCTGTCTGACTCATGAAAGAAAAATGTTGGGTTTAATGTCCCTTTAAGACATGGCATGCAATTTTAATCAACTTTTCAATGTACTTCTATTATTTAACTTGATTCCTTTTCTTGTTAACCTTTGTTGAAAAGTTTATCTAGGTAAGCTAAGGAGCAGCAGAGCAGCAAAGAACTTAGGCTCTAACTGCTGATTGGGGACTGCATATATATATATACATACACACACACACCAATTGCCATTGGCTCACCAATGTGTTCAGTTACAAACCAGTAGTGCATTGCTGCTCTTTCAACAAATGATACCAAGAGAATGAAGCAAATTTGATAATAGAAGTAAACTGGAAAGATGTTTTAAATTGTATGTCCTACTTACATCATGAAAGAAAAATTGTGGGTTTCATGCCCCTCTAATACTAGACAGAGGTTTCCTCTACATCACACACAACCTCCTCCCTAACACTTTATACACAGATGTAAATTATTATAGAGAGTCACTCTGCCTCACACACAGCCCCCTTAGCAGCACCTTAAATGGAACTATGTAATAACTTAACAGAGGTTCTCTCTATTTATTATTATTTAGATTCTCTCTGTGCATTGCTCACACACACAGGAACATCTCCAGCAGATCTACAGATATAGAGGGCGATTTATCAAGTTGAGGCGGCTAGGGGCGCATATACGCGCCTCTGTCCACTGCAGCTCGCCTCTGGCGGTCTGAATTCTCCTAGAGAAATTCAGCATTGCACACAAGCACTATCTTGCGCTTGCGTGCAATCCCGCCCCCTGCGCGCGCACAGCCAATCACGGAAAAGACCTGGGAGATTGAATTTTGTCAAACAAGTGGTGGCGATGAGGTTAGCAAAGCAGCGGTCTGATGAACGCTGCTTGTTAAATACGGCGTGCAGGTTCTCATGTGAGAACCTGCAGTCGTAGGGGCTCAAAGACTGGCAAAAGCCTTTGATAAATCAACCCCATAATAATAAAGTGAGACTTCCTCTGCTTTACACACACACAGCCCACTTCCAGTACCTTATACAAATATATTCCATATTATAGAGAGGTTCCCTCCCTATCCCCTAATATACAGATTTATATTATTAGAGTGTATCTCTCTAACTCACACACACAGCTCCCTTCCCACTACAATATACATAGATATTTAATATTATAGAAAGGTTCCCTCTGCCTTACACACACAGCTCCCTCTCTAATACCTTATACACAGCTATATAACACACACAGCCCCCTACCCAGTACCTTATACAAAGATGTATAACACTATAAAGAGGCTCCCTCTACCTCAGACATACACAATCAGCTCCCTCACAGTACCTTATATACAGATATATAATATTAAAGAGAGATTTTCTCTACCTCACACACACCCTAGTACTTTATACAGAAATATAATATTATAGAGGGGTTCCCTCTGCCTCACGCACACACACTATCAGCTCCCACCAAGTAACTTATATAGAGATATATAATATTATAGAGAGATTCTCTCTGCCTCACACATACACAATCAGCTCCCTCCCAGCAACTTATACATAGATATATTATTATAGAGAGGTTCACTCTGCCTTAAACACAGTACCTTTTACAAAGCTATATACTACTACAACTTGCTCCATCTATTTCACACATTCACAATCAGCTCCCTCACTGTACATTCTTTAGTACATCATTTGCGGGAATATAACGCTGTACAGCGGGGTCTTTGCTCACGGTTACCTTTGCGAACCTGCCATGTTAGAAGATAGTTTAGAAGCTAGTTCCTTACCAGCAGAAGGAAATGTGACGTCACAAATCACATGGCTGCTGTGAATAGTAACTAGAACTACAGGAAGTTGAGTGGAAAAGTGTAATGCTATTTGTACCACGTGATCGCTGCACTTCTCTTTTAGTTACTGGAATTGGCTGCTGCCGTCTACGCATTTAGTACGGTGGTTTCCTCAGGTAAGTGACTTCCTAATCAGTTATGTGTTTGTGCATAAAGTACTGGGATACGTGTATGTCGTAACGAACCTCTCTATAGTAACAATCTATGTATAAGGTAATGGGAGGAGGCTGTGTGAGGGCAAAGCGAACCTCCCTATAAAATATATCGGTATATACTGTACTGAGAAGGGGGATATGTGTGTGTGAGGCAGAGGGAATCTCTATAATATTAAAGGAATAGGAAACACAGATTTTTTTTGTATAGTTAAAAACATATAATAAAAATCCAGTCTGCAATTAACAACTATTAAAATGTTTTACTGTTTCCATGTAATTTCTATTCCAAAGTAGTATTGCTGCCACCCATAGGCTCATTATGCAAGCCCAATAATAATGTTCTACCTGGGTAGAACGGTCATGGAGCCCCGCATGCGTACTTTGTCCCCTTCCATCACTTACACATGCTCATAGGGCATTTTTGACCCCTCATATAACCTAAATATTGAAACAAATGCACGTTGCGCTAAACTGCATCGCTATTATGATGTACTGTGTGCGCACCTTGTGACAAACAAAAAGAGAAGGGTCCAACTGCAGAGTGGAGCTCCACTCTAGACAGGAAACATGTGACCTCCAACTCAAAGCTTTTTTTTTTTTTTAAATTAACTTTAATCTAACAAACAAGCTATAGACTGACAATGATTATGAAAACGAAACATTTTGTAGCTTTCTTGTTCTTCTTAATGTTCATTCACAGTGTTTTATGCAGATTGTGATTTATAAGGTAACCACTGTGAATGAACATTAACCCCTTAGTGACCAGACCATTGTTACATTTTCTTACCCTTAAAGGGACATTAAACACCTAATGAAAATGGCTGAAACATACTTTTTCTTATAAATAAAAATAAAATAATCACTGCTGTTTATTTTATCTGTTCCTCTTACCCCAAACTTTTCAAAGGGATTGTTTTGAAATACAGTGTTGAGCCAGTGGCAAATTTCCTATGTAAGCTGCCATATTGTAGCGTGCGTTACAGGGCTCATTAGTCACATGACACAGCATATTGGCTGTTACAGTACTTAGAGAATATAACATTTGCCTGCAGTTTGTGAGCTGCAGTGAGACACATTTATTTCTCAGTTAGGGTGTAAATAGATTTCATTTGCCAGTCTATTGTATATAATACACATTATGCAGCAAATGCTAAGTGCATTACCTATTTTTTTTTTTAACTTCCCCCCACAGTTTTACTTTTTCAAACTCCACAAGTTTTGTGCTCTAAGCAGAGCGTTCAGTCACTGTTGTCAATTACTGACATCATGCTACAGGAGGGGGGAGAGGGAGGGGGAAACTATAACGGAATGGAGTGTAGTTTGTGGAGATGATTTCTGCCTTTCATGACCTTTGATCCTGGTAATGTGAATCACTAAGGGCTGACAGCTTAGTGTTCGTTTAGCAAGGATCGTTGGTATGCATTTTTTATCAGTGTGATCTTCTCCACAGGATCACACTGATAAATAATGCATACGAACGATCTTGCACGTTGCGCTAAACTGCATCGCTATTATGATGTACTGTGTGCGCACCTTGTGACAAACAAAAAGAGAAGGGTCCAACTGCAGAGTGGAGCTCCACTCTAGACAGGAAACATGTGACCTCCAACTCAAAGCTTTTTTTTTTAAATTAACTTTAATCTAACAAACAAGCTATAGACTGACAATGATTATGAAAACGAAACATTTTGTAGCTTTCTTGTTCTTCTTAATGTTCATTCATAGTTTCCCCCTCCCTCTCCCCCCTCCTGGAGCATGATGTCAGTAATTGACAACAACAGTGACTGAACGCTCTGCTTAGAGCAGAAAACTTGTGGAGTTTGAAAAAGTAAAACTGTGGGGGGAAGTTAAAAAAAATAGGTAATGCACTTAGCATTTGCTGCATAATGTGTATTATATACAATAGACTGGCAAATGAAATCTATTTACACCCTAACTGATAAATAAATGTGTCTCACTGCAGCTCACACACTGCAGGCAAATGTTATATTCTCTAAGTACTGTAACAGCCAATATGCTGTGTCATGTGACTAATGAGCCCTGTAACGCACGCTACAATATGGCAGCTTACATAGGAAATGTGGCACTGGCTCAACACTGTATTTCAAAACAATCCATTTGAAAAGTTTGGGGTAAGAGGAACAGATAAAATAAACTACAGTGATTATTTTATTTTTATTTATAAGAAAAAGTAGGTTTTGGGGATTATTAGAAGACAAGTGTTAAGGGTCCCTTTAAGGAACCAGGGCTATTTTTACATATTTTGCGGTGTTTGTGTTTAGCTGTAATTTTCCTCTTACTCATTTACTGTACCCACACATATTATATACCGTTTTTCTCGCCATAAAATGGACTTTCTAAAGATACCATTATTTTCATCATATCTTATCATTTACTATAATTGTTTTTATAAAATATGAGAAAAAAATGGAAAAAAACACACTTTTTCTAACTTTGACCCCCAAAATCTGTTACTCATCTACAACCACCAAAAAACAACCATGCTAAATAGTTTCTACATTTTGTCCTGAGTTTAGAAATACCCAATGTTAACATGTTCTTTGCTTTTTTTGCAAGTTATAGGGCAATAAAAACAAGTAGCACTTTGCTATTTCCAAACCACCTTTTTTTCAAAATTAGCGCTAGTTACATTGTGACACTGATATCTTTCAGGAATCCCTGAATATGCCTTGACATGTATATATTTTTTTTTTAGAAGACATCCCAAAGTATTGATCTAGGCCCATTTTGGTATATTTCATGCCACCATTTCACCACCAAATGAGATCAAATTAAAAAAATTGTTCACTTTTTCACAAATTGTTTCACAAACTTTAGGTTTCTCACTGAAATCATTTACAAACACCTTGTGCAATTGTGGCATAAATGGTTGTAAATGCTTCTCTGGGATCCCCTTTGTTCAGAAATAGCAGACATGTATGGCTTTGGCGTTGCTTTTTGGTAATTAGAAGGCTGCTAAATGCCACTGCGCACCACACATGTTTTATGCCCAGCAGTGAAGGGGTTAATTAGGGAGCATGTAGGCAGCTTGTAGAGTTAATTTTAGCTTAAGTGTAGTGTAGTAGACAACCCAAAGTATTGATCTAGGCCCATTTTGGTATATTTCATTTTACCGCCAAATGCAATAAAATACAAAAAAAATTGTTCACTTTTTCACAAACTTTAGGTTTCTCACAGAAATTATTTACAAACAGCTTATGCAATTATGGCATAAATGGTTGTAAATGCTTCTCTGGGATCCCCTTTGTTCAGAAATAGCAGACATTTATGGCTTTGGGATTGCTTTTTGGTAATTAGAAGGCCGCTAAATGCTGCTGCGCACCACACTTGTATTATGCCCAGCAGTGAAGGTGTTAATTCATTAGCTTGTAGGGAGCTTGTACGTTTAATTTTCACTTTAGTGTAGTAGACAACCCAAAGTATTGATCTAGGCCCATTTTGCTATATTTCATGCTACCATTTCACCGCCAAATGCGATCAAATAAAAAAAAAGTTTTACTTTTTCACAAACTTTGGGTTTATCACTGAACAAACAGCTTGTGCAATTATAGGACAAATGGTTGTAAATGCTTCTCTGGGATCTCCTTTGTTCAGACCCCCCCCCCCCCCAACAGCTCTCTAACCCCCCCCCCTCTACCTTTTAGCGTACATGTTATGTACTTTCAGCTGTCTGCCAGTAGCCAATATTTATTTGCTTTTATTTTTTTTATATACAGTAGATATATAAAATAAAATCTGTAGTGTATTTGCCCACCCTCATTCCCCTACCACTCTACCCTCTCCCAGTTTATTTTACTAATCTATTATCCCCCTCTCCCTCCTTCCAGCTTCCAATTTTTTCCATAGTATAAGCGTTCCCACCCTCTCCTGCCCCTCTCACACACCCTACCGCCTTCTTCCTCCTACCTCCAGTGATGGGCCACCCACCTGCCTCCCTCCTATCCTTCGCACGCCACCAACGATCGGCAGCATCACTGGCCCTCTCTGCAACGGTTGCTTAGAAAATGGTAATGCCCTATGCCTCAATATTGAGGCATTTCTGCAATCTGTGTCCCTTTCTGTATTGTGCAGCGGTGGTGCCAATCGGTGGCGTGGGAGGGTAAGGAGGGAGGCAGGTGGGAGCCCCATCGCTGGAGGGGCTGGAGAGGCTGGGACCACTGCGCTGCATAAAAAAAATATGTTAAGATAGGGATAGATGGATAGAGATAAATGGATATAGGTATAGGGAGATAGGGCTAGAGATAGAGGAATAGAGATAGAGGGATAGATGGATAGGGATAGATGGACACAGCAATAGAGGGATATATAGATAGTGATAGAGATAGAGGGATTGGTGATAGATATAGACGGGAGCGGGTGGTACGTTGAAAGTGGCAGGGAGAGTGAAGGAGGAAGGGGGGATAAGAGAGAGGAGATCTGAGTGGATGGGGGGTCAGATGGTAGGCTAAGGTTCTTGGAGGGAGAGGTGGGTAAATAAGGGAGTGGTTAGTAAGTTGGACACATTTTTGACCGTCTACACGGACTTTAACACTAGTATTGCAATAAACAGATAGCAAATGTGGAACAAATTTGGTTATGTTTTCAAAAGGTAACTGTTATTTTAAAAAGAGTTAAAATCCTTTGAGCCACTTATTTATTTGTGGATATATACACGGCATGAACCCCATCATAGGACAGACATGTTATCAGACTTGCCCAACGCTCTTTATGGAAAACATTGGTGACAACCTTGCTACTTCATATATTTTACCTTTTATGAATAATAAACAGTTATTTTAAAAGGGTTAAAATCCTTTTGGGTCACTCATTTCTGTGATGATAAATACTCGGCATGAACTTCATCATAGAATAGACAAATATTTTCAGCATGGCCCAATGCAAACAATCTGGTGCCAACTTTGCCACTTCATATATTTTATCTTATCTTATTAAGTAAAGGTATTTAAAAGGGTTAAATCATTTGGCCCACTAATGTATGTGTGGATATATACAGGGCATGAACCCCATTATAGAATAGACATGTTATCAACCTGGCCCAACGCTTTTTATAGCAAAAAAATTGCAGGCAACCTTGCCATTTCATATATTTTACCTTTTCTAAAAAAGTAATTGGCATTTAAAAACTTTTAAAATCCTTTGGAACGCTCATTAATGTGTGCTTATATACATGGCATAAGCCTCTCTATAGGATATACATGTTTTCAGCCTGTCACAATGCTTTTTATATCAAACAATCTGGTGCCAACCTTGCCACTTCATATATTTTACCTTTTCTGAATAAGTAACTGGTATTTTAAGTGTTAAAATCCTTTTGGTCACTTATTTCTGTGATGATATATACTCGGCATGAACATCTTCATAGAATATACATATTTTCAGCTGTGCCCAATGCTTATTACAGGGCCTATGATTACCCAAAAACTGAACTCGCCCATCGGGCAAGTAACTGCAAAAAATTACCAGCCCGCAGGAAAATTTACTCGCCCGTGCGCATTCTGCATATGTGTACATTATACATTAAAAAGGACAAAAGACACCTTGTTATAATCTCACAAACCTGTATTCTTTATTTTTGTATACATTCCTGACATTGGTCCATGTATACAATCATTGAACTATGGAATAGTGCAAAATTAGACTTTTAGTGAACTAGTATTGATATATTTTAAGCAAATTTGAAAATAAAATTAGTAACTGAGCCTCAGCCATTGTATTGAAGTCAATACAGAAAGTAACTGATCTATGCTGCACATGAAACATTGTTGAAACTGTTAACAGATGTCAATCTGAGTCACAGTGCTCTGGGAAGTTCAACTCACAATCATAAACCTCATTAAGTCTTGACACCTCAAACTCTTCTGCTTGCTCCTCATCATTTTCAAGATGATCAAAAGGGATTGGAACCTCTGCAACCTCAGCAATTACTACATTTGATGTTTCATTTGTAGACCTTTTGTATGTGACATTTCTCTTTCTTGGTCCTGCTGTTGCCCAATGCCTTACTGCATCACTTGGATCAAATTGATCTACTGGTGCAGAATGAAGGTTTACAATCATTAAATCTGACAATGTTGAAGTTATGAGGGAGGAGCGCCAGTCACTTTTGATCATCTTCATTTTGGAAAAGCCTCTTTCACATTCTGATGTGCTGACTGGCAAGGTTAGGATCAAGTCCATCAAACTCAGAAGATGGCCACATTTATCTCCGAATTCTCTGAGTTCAGGTCAGGTGACCGTTTTCAGCTTCTTCTCCCAGTCATTCTTGTTATACAAACTAGTCTTAAGAACTGTCCATTCATTCACTATTTCCCTACAACTAACACCATGTGCCTCTAGTACTGGTTGAAACTGACTGGTCAGAGTTACAATGTCTTCATTGCCAAAGTCTGGAAGAAAGAAAACAAGAAATTCCTTGCAAACATGTTTGATGCATATTTTTTTTGCTCTAGTACTAAAATAAACTATACTAATTAGGACATATTAAACAAAATATATGTAATATTCATATATTTCATATTAAACAAAAACATAATTTATGTAAGAACTTACCTGATAAATTCATTTCTTTCATATTAACAAGAGTCCATGAGCTAGTGACGTATGGGATATACATTCCTACCAGGAGGGGCAAAGTTTCCCAAACCTTAAAATGCCTATAAATACACCCCTCACCACACCCACAAATCAGTTTAACGAATAGCCAAGAAGTGGGGTGATAAGAAAAAAAGTGCGAAGCATATAAAATAAGGAATTGGAATAATTGTGCTTTATACAAAAAAATCATAACCACCACAAAAAAGGGTGGGCCTCATGGACTCTTGTTAATATGAAAGAAATGAATTTATCAGGTAAGTTCTTACATAAATTATGTTTTCTTTCATGTAATTAACAAGAGTCCATGAGCTAGTGACGTATGGGATAATGACTACCCAAGATGTGGATCTTTCCACACAAGAGTCACTAGAGAGGGAGGGATAAAATAAAGACAGCCAATTCCTGCTGAAAATAATCCACACCCAAAATAAAGTTTAACAAAAAACATAAGCAGAAGATTCAAACTGAAACCGCTGCCTGAAGAACTTTTCTACCAAAAACTGCTTCAGAAGAAGAAAATACATCAAAATGGTAGAATTTAGTAAAAGTATGCAAAGAGGACCAAGTTGCTGCTTTGCAGATCTGGTCAACCGAAGCTTCATTCCTAAACGCCCAGGAAGTAGATACTGACCTAGTAGAATGAGCTGTAATTCTTTGAGGCGGAATTTTACCCGACTCAACATAGGCAAGATGAATTAAAGATTTCAACCAAGATGCCAAAGAAATGGCAGAAGCTTTCTGGCCTTTCCTAGAACCGGAAAAGATAACAAATAGACTAGAAGTCTTACGGAAAGATTTCGTAGCTTCAACATAATATTTCAAAGCTCTAACAACATCCAAAGAATGCAATGATTTCTCCTTAGAATTCTTAGGATTAGGACATAATGAAGGAACCACAATTTCTCTACTAATGTTGTTGGAATTCACAACTTTAGGTAAAAATTCAAAAGAAGTTCGCAACACCGCCTTATCCTGATGAAAAATCAGAAAAGGAGACTCACACGAAAGAGCAGATAATTCAGAAACTCTTCTAGCAGAAGAGATGGCCAAAAGGAACAAAACTTTCCAAGAAAGTAATTTAATGTCCAATGAATGCATAGGTTCAAACGGAGGAGCTTGAAGAGCTCCCAGAACCAAATTCAAACTCCAAGGAGGAGAAATTGACTTAATGACAGGTTTTATACGAACCAAAGCTTGTACAAAACAATGAATATCAGGAAGAATAGCAATCTTTCTGTGAAAAAGAACAGAAAGAGCGGAGATTTGTCCTTTCAAAGAACTTGCGGACAAACCCTTATCTAAACCATCCTGAAGAAACTGTAAAATTCTCGGTATTCTAAAAGAATGCCAAGAAAAATGATGAGAAAGACACCAAGAAATATAAGTCTTCCAGACTCTATAATATATCTCTCGAGATACAGATTTACGAGCCTGTAACATAGTATTAATCACGGAGTCAGAGAAACCTCTATGACCAAGAATCAAGCGTTCAATCTCCATACCTTTAAATTTAAGGATTTCAGATCCGGATGGAAAAAAGGACCTTGTGACAGAAGGTCTGGTCTTAACGGAAGAGTCCATGGCTGGCAAGATGCCATCCGGACAAGATCCGCATACCAAAACCTGTGAGGCCATGCCGGAGCTATTAGCAGAACAAACGAGCATTCCCTCAGAATCTTGGAGATTACTCTTGGAAGAAGAACTAGAGGCGGAAAGATATAGGCAGGATGATACTTCCAAGGAAGTGATAATGCATCCACTGCCTCCGCCTGAGGATCCCGGGATCTGGACAGATACCTGGGAAGTTTCTTGTTTAGATGAGATGCCATCAGATCTATCTCTGGGAGCCCCCACAATTGAACAATCTGAAGAAATACCTCTGGGTGAAGAGACCATTCGCCCGGATGCAACGTTTGGCGACTGAGATAATCCGCTTCCCAATTGTCTACACCTGGGATATGAACCGCAGAGATTAGACAGGAGCTGGATTCCGCCCAAACCAAAATTCGAGATACTTCTTTCATAGCCAGAGGACTGTGAGTCCCTCCTTGATGATTGATGTATGCCACAGTTGTGACATTGTCTGTCTGAAAACAAATGAACGATTCTCTCTTCAGAAGAGGCCAAAACTGAAGAGCTCTGAAAACTGCACGGAGTTCCAAGATATTGATCGGTAATCTCACCTCCTGAGATTCCCAAACTCCTTGTGCCGTCAGAGATCCCCACACAGCTCCCCAACCTGTGAGACTTGCATCTGTTGAAATTACAGTCCAGGTCGGAAGAACAAAAGAAGCCCCCTGAATTAAACGATGGTGATCTGTCCACCACGTTAGAGAGTGCCGAACAATCGGTTTTAAAGATATTAATTGATATATCTTCGTGTAATCCCTGCACCATTGGTTCAGCATACAGAGCTGAAGAGGTCGCATGTGAAAACGAGCAAAGGGGATCGCGTCCGATGCAGCAGTCATAAGACCTAGAATTTCCATGCATAAGGCTACCGAAGGGAATGATTGAGACTGAAGGTTTCGACAGGCTGTAATCAATTTTAGACGTCTCTTGTCTGTTAAAGACAAAGTCATGGACACTGAATCTATCTGGAAACCCAGAAAGGTTACCCTTGTTTGAGGAATCAAAGAACTTTTTGGTAAATTGATCCTCCAACCATGATCTTGAAGAAACAACACAAGTCGATTCGTATGAGACTCTGCTAAATGTAAAGACGGAGCAAGTACCAAGATATCGTCCAAATAAGGAAATACCACAATACCCTGTTCTCTGATTACAGACAGAAGGGCACCGAGAATCTTTGTGAAAATTCTTGGAGCTGTAGCAAGGCCAAACGGTAGAGCCACAAATTGGTAATGCTTGTCTAGAAAAGAGAATCTCAGGAACTGATAATGATCTGGATGAATCGGAATATGCAGATATGCATCCTGTAAATCTATTGTGGACATATAATTCCCTTGCTGAACAAAAGGCAATATTGTCCTTACAGTTACCATCTTGAACGTTGGTATCCTTACATAACGATTCAATAATTTTAGATCCAGAACTGGTCTGAAGGAATTCTCCTTCTTTGGTACAATGAAGAGATTTGAATAAAACCCCATCCCCTGTTCCGGAACTGGAACTGGCATAATTACTCCAGCCAACTCTAGATCTGAAACACAATTCAGAAATGCTTGAGCTTTCACTGGATTTACTGGGACATGGGAAAGAAAAAATCTCTTTGCAGGAGGTCTCATCTTGAAACCAATTCTGTACCCTTCTGAAACAATGTTCTGAATCCAAAGATTGTGAACAGAATTGATCCAAATTTCTTTGAAAAAACGTAACCTGCCCCCTACCAGCTGAACTGGAATGAGGGCCGTACCTTCATGTGAACTTAGAAGCAGGCTTTGCCTTTCTAGCAGGCTTGGATTTATTCCAGACTGGAGATGGTTTCCAAACTGAAACTGCTCCTGAGGACGAAGGATCAGGCTTTTGTTCTTTGTTGAAACGAAAGGAACGAAAACGATTGTTAGCCCTGTTTTTACCTTTAGACTTTTTATCCTGTGGTAAAAAAGTTCCTTTCCCACCAGTAACAGTTGAAATAATAGAATCCAACTGAGAACCAAATAATTTGTTTCCCTGGAAAGAAATGGAAAGTAGAGTTGATTTAGAAGCCATATCAGCATTCCAAGTCTTAAGCCATAAAGCTCTTCTGGCTAAGATAGCCAGAGACATAAATCTAACATCAACTCTAATAATATCAAAAATGGCATCACAGATGAAATTATTAGCATGCTGGAGAAGAATAATAATATCATGAGAATCACGATTTGTTACTTGTTGCGCTAGAGTTTCCAACCAAAAAGTTGAAGCTGCAGCAACATCAGCCAATGATATAGCAGGTCTAAGAAGATTACCTGAACATAGATAAGCTTTTCTTAGAAAAGATTCAATTTTTCTATCTAAAGGATCCTTAAACGAGGTACCATCTGACGTAGGAATGGTAGTACGTTTAGCAAGGGTAGAAATAGCCCCATCAACTTTAGGGATTTTGTCCCAAAATTCTAACCTGTCAGGCGGAACAGGATATAATTGCTTAAAACGTTTAGAAGGAGTAAATGAATTACCCAATTTATCCCATTCCTTAGCAATTACTGCAGAAATAGCATTAGG
The DNA here is from genome assembly GCF_027579735.1 of Bombina bombina. NCBI lineage: Eukaryota > Metazoa > Chordata > Amphibia > Anura > Bombinatoridae > Bombina > Bombina bombina. The sequence continues at coordinate 844,003,219 of NC_069502.1, read as the reverse complement.
AACAGGAAAGACTTCTGGAATAACCGCAGGAGCTTTAAAAACCTTATCCAAACGTATAGAATTAGTATCAAGAGGACTAGAATCCTCTATTTCTAAAGCAATTAGTACTTCTTTAAGTAAAGAGCGAATAAATTCCATCTTAAATAAATATGAAGATTTATCAGCATCAATCTCTGAGACAGAATCCTCTGAACCAGAAGAGTCCAAAGAATCAGAATGATGGTGTTCATTTAAAAATTCATCTGTAGAGAGAGAAGATTTAAAAGACTTTTTACGTTTACTAGAAGGAGAAATAACAGACAAAGCCTTCTTTATGGATTCAGAAACAAAATCTCTTATGTTATCAGGAACATTCTGCACCTTAGATGTTGAGGGAACTGCAACAGGCAATGGTACATCACTAAAGGAAATATTATCTGCTTTAACAAGTTTGTCATGACAATTATTACAAACAACAGCTGGAGGAATAGCTACCAAAAGTTTACAGCAGATACACTTAGCTTTGGTAGATCCAGCAGGCAGTGGTTTTCCTGTAGTATCTTCTGGCTCAGATGCAACGTGAGACATCTTGCAATATGTAAGAGAAAAAACAACATATAAAGCAAAATAGATCAAATTCCTTATAAGACAGTTTCAGGAATGGGAAAAAAATGCCAAACATCAAGCTTCTAGCAACCAGAAGCAAATGAAAAATGAGACTGAAATAATGTGGAGACAAAAGCGACGCCCATATTTTTTGGTGCCAAATAAGACGCCCACATTATTTGGCGCCTAAATGCTTTTGGCGCCAAAAATGACGCCACATCCGGAACGCCGACATTTTTGGCGCAAAATAACGTCAAAAATGACGCAACTTCCGGCGACACGTATGACGCCGGAAACGGAAAAGAATTTTTGCGCCAAGAAAGTCCGCGCCAAGAATGACGCAATAAAATGAAGCATTTTCAGCCCCCGCGAGCCTAACAGCCCACAGGGAAAAAAGTCAAATTTTTGAGGTAAGAAAAAATATGATAATTTAAAGCATAATCCCAAATATGAAACTGACTGTCTGGAAATAAGGAAAGTTGAACATTCTGAGTCAAGGCAAATAAATGTTTGAATACATATATTTAGAACTTTATAAATAAAGTGCCCAACCATAGCTTAGAGTGTCACAGAAAATAAGACTTACTTACCCCAGGACACTCATCTACATGTTTGTAGAAAGCCAAACCAGTACTGAAACGAGAATCAGTAGAGGAAATGGTAAATATAAGAGTATATCGTCGATCTGAAAAGGGAGGTAAGAGATGAATCTCTACGACCGATAACAGAGAACCTTATGAAATAGACCCCGTAGAAGGAGATCACTGCATTCAATAGGCAATACTCTCCTCACATCCCTCTGACATTCACTGCACGCTGAGAGGAAAACCGGGCTCCAACTTGCTGCGGAGCGCATATCAACGTAGAATCTAGCACAAACTTACTTCACCACCTCCCTTGGAGGCAAAGTTTGTAAAACTGATTTGTGGGTGTGGTGAGGGGTGTATTTATAGGCATTTTAAGGTTTGGGAAACTTTGCCCCTCCTGGTAGGAATGTATATCCCATACGTCACTAGCTCATGGACTCTTGTTAATTACATGAAAGAAATATATGTAATTCATATATTTTTGTTTAATATGTCCTAATAATATTTTACATGATTAGAGAACATCTCTAATTACATTTTAAATGTAGAAATACCTTCTGAGTTTTCTTTGTCAGGCCATGTTTTGAAGGATGTCACCGATGTTGCCTGAAGAACTCCTTCAATATCTTCAAAGCGATCTTCAAAGCTGGACTGTATTGCTTCAAGAAACTTCTTTTTTGAACTCTTGAAGGCATCATTCTTTCCTTTCAACTCAACTCCTTCAAACCTTGCTGTGCCTTCTTCATCATACTGAATAGAATGAAGAAGTGACCCAGGTACAGGCCTGGAACATATATGAACATAAGAACAAAACCTCTTATAGAACAAAACAACAAAACAAAAAAGTACATACCTCTCTTTCAGAGCGATCAGTATTTGTTTGGTCACTTCCAAACTGTTGTGGACATCTGCAACACTTGCATTTCGGTTCTGAAGAGTGTTGGACAAGTTGCATAGCTGTAAAAGCACATCATACATGAAACAAGCATACTGGACCATTGACAGACTTGTAGCAGCTCTGTAAAAGCATCTGGCCTTTGCTTGCTGTTCTCCTCTCACACCTTTTGCATCAGGAGATTGGACCTAGAAATAAAGTAGTATACAATACATAATTGCCCTGCTTATCTCTCATTTTTTATTCTTTTTCTCTCTTTCTCAATTTTGAGAGACAGAGAGAGGGAGGGAGAGCTAGAGAAAGGCAGAGAGAGTGAATGACAGCAGCACAGGAGAGATAAAAGGAATAAGAGGTAGGGGGAAAGGGAGAGATAGGGAGGAACAGGAGTGGGGAGGGTGAAATGGAGGGAGAGAAAGGGGGCTTGAGAGACATGGGGAGAAAGCAAGGGAAGGCTGGAGAGATAGAGATAGCAGAGGGAAGGGGCAGAGGTCTACATACCTGATCAAGATGTTGTATTATTGCTTTGTAACCTTTGAGGAAATGGTCAAGTGCACGCCAGAAGTGGCCTACGCATCGTGTCCCATCTGCTCGTGTAGGCAATAGTGGCCTCATTTTCAAAGAAGCATAGCTGTTCTTAAGATTTGCACGGTTGAGTGCTGACTTGTGATAAAATAAATATAACCCTAGCAGTAGATCCTTTAACTTCTGATGACTCTCATTATTGGCTGCTGTTTCCCTGACACTTAGCTCCAAGCGGTGACTCATGCAGTGAATTGCAACAACATGCTTTCTCTGTCCTTTTAGCTTCTGCACAACCCCTCCATATTTTCCCAGCATCACTGCTGCTCCATCAGTGCCTATTGCAACTAGTTTCTCCTTCCACGACTGGTCAAGGTGTTGTGTAACTGCTGCATTTACTGCCTGAGAAATGGTTTCAGCATCAGCCTTTCCAACTGACTGCAAAGCCACAAATCTTGTGTGTACCTTGCCTTCTATTGCAAATCTAGCATAAATAATTTCTTCCTCCACCACTGCACTATCAACTGAACCATCACATAAGACTGCAACAAACTTGGCAGCTGCATATTTTCTTTTTGTATGTTTTCTTTCTTCCTGTGCAATAAAGTGTACAAATGACCGTGCTGATATGGCATTAAGATAGGTATCTCCCACATCCAAACCCTTCATTTTGTCAAGTCTGTAGAAACAAAATAGTTAAGAGATAAAAATTAGCATTTGGGATATAAAAAAGTAATATAAACCAAGCACACAGTTAGGGAAAAGCCAAACAAATAAAAACATACACTTTACTTGCACAAATCTGGAAAGTCAGAGAAAGGCCTCGATTTAATGGCAAGGAGATGAGCGTTGCGAAACAGTAGTTTTAGTTTCTCTGTCTGTGCCTTTGTCATGGTAGCGATTGCCTGTCCAGCAGGTGTTTCAGTCTGCTTTAATTTTCGGTTTGACTCACACTGGACACTCCACAGATGCCCTGATGAAAGCTCATGTGATCGAATACCTTCAAGTTTCATTGTGCTGGTACCTTCCACAAATGCATTCCGTTTGTTTGAAAATGCCTGGCATACACTACATAGCATTATCTGTTTTGAGCTGTTGTACACAAGCCACTCTCTCTTTTCCCCCTTATCATTAATCATCCAGCTGTCTTTGAATTGTCTCTCTCTCTTTTCCTTTTCATATTGTCTGGCCCTTTCTCTCTTTTCTGCATCATCTACCTTCTTCTTCTTTGATGGTTCACTGACATTATTAAGATAGCGCCACATCATATAGCCATCACTTTGAAATGGAACAGGATTTATCAGTACCTGAGCTGCAGTGTCTGCTACCGGTATTCTGCTCCCAAAAAAATAGTGCGTATGCTGTGACATTGCTAAGGTAACTTCCAGAAGCATGGTCGGTATGTCAGAAAAATATACAGTAATGCAAAACTGAGCAGCACTTTCTTTCATTATTTCCGCTGCTATTGTAGTCCATACAAAATTGTGCATCAGCTGCAACATCGCTAACAAGGTGCCCCTCAAAACATAAAGTGTCTGCCGTTAACGAGGATCTTTGCTGTGACATCAATGTATCATCCGGAACACAAGCTTGTATCAATGCTCCCAAATAAAAGTGCGTATGCTCCCTAAAAATACTGTACGCCTTGATGTGACAACACTAACAACGGACAAGCAAGCTAGATGGAATTAATGCGCTGCGCAAGCTAGATGGAATTAATGCGCTGCGCTAGTATTGCTAGTAGTAGTATTAAGGCGGGAAATAGTGCGGCTGCAGTATGAATAAAAAAGAGCACATTTTGCCCCCCAAAAAATAGTGCAAAGCTGCCAATGGTGAGATCGCCAGCCGGGCTGGTAAACTGTAAATTTTACTTGCCCGCAGGAATTTTTACTCGCCATTGGTGACCGGACCGGTCTATTCATATGCGCTGTTATTATAGCAATTTTTTGTGCCAACCTGGCCACTTCATATATTTTACCTTTTCTGAATATGTAACTGGTATTTAAAAAGGGTTGAAATCCGATGAGTCACTCATTTCTGTGTGCATATAAACAGGGCATGAACCACTTCATATTTTTAAGTTCTAAGCCTGACCCAATGCTTTATATGGCAAACAAACTTGTGCCAACCTTGCCACTGAATATATTTTACCTTTTTTAAAAGTAACTTGTATTTAAAAAGGTTTAAAATTATTTGCGACACTCATTTCTGTGTGGATATATGTTCTAAGCCTGAACCACCGCTTTATATGGCAAACAAACTTGTGCCAAACTGGAGCTCCACTCAAGATAGGAAACATTTGACCTCCACTCAATATTTTTTTTTTTTAAATGGACTTTAACGTAACAATAAATAGACACAATAATTCAGAAAACTAAATATTTTGCTTTCCTGTTCTTAATGTTCATTCACAGTGGTTTATGCTGATTGTTATTAATAAGGTTAAATAAGCACATTCTTTACATTAACATATGTTCTGTTAGGGCAAAAGTATAAGCAAAAGTAATGATTATTGTAAGTTATAAATACATCATCTCCGTAAATCACACCTGGCTGCCATCAGGGGGTTACAGGGGTGACTCCTGTCAGGGGCCAAATGGGCCAGGGTGCCCCATGAAACTCATATGGGCCATGAGGCAAGAACAACTATTATTTTCTTTAAACAATTTTGGCAGCCACCAGAGGGTATTACAGCAGAGTGCTACTGAGTGTGGTCAATTTTTATTAAAATGAGTAAAGCATTAGCATTTGAGAGGATTTTTGAGTGTGCACTAAACCACTATGCGTAGTGAGACAGACTTGGCACTTAAAAGGATACTAAACACAATTTTTTTCATTCTAGATTCAGATAGAGCATGCAACTTTAAGCAGCTTTTTAATTTACTTCTATTATCAAATTTTCTTCGTTCTCTTCCTATATTTATCTGAAAAACAAGAAATAAAAGCGTTTGAGCCGGCCCATGTTAGTTTGAGAACCTGGGTTACGCTTGCTTATTGGATGGCTAAATGCAGGCACCTATTAGCAAGCTCTATCCAGGGTACTGAACAAAAAATAGTCATGATCCAAAGCTTTCATTCCTAACTTTTCAAATAAAGATAGCAAGAGAACGAATAAAAAATTATAATAGGAATAAATTATAAAGCTGCTTAAAATTGCATGCTCTATCTGAATCATGAAAGAAAAAATGTGGGTCCAGTAGCCCTTTAAGTTTGTACAGTGTGTGTCTGAGTCAGATGGCAGAGCACTTTCATTTGCAGAGGAGGTAGGACTTACATAGTAATTTTTTTTTATTTCTTTGTGCAATTTTGGATTGTAACTTCAGTGTGGTAGTAGTATGGTGGGGCAGGCAGTCCATAAAAAACATTTTTTTTTTTAGCAATCTGCAGCAGTGTATTTATGATTATTTGACAATGCTGTAGAAATTCTATATTTAAAGCCATGCATAAAGGTTTCCTCCTTAATACACACATGGTAGTTGCCCTTTTGAAAGATATTTTTTTTTTTTAGTAATATATACATTTTAACTACATTTCAGTTTACTGCCCCTTTATGCAATGACTTTACAGATGCAAGGAGGCATTTTATCTATGATTTTTACATATGCATAAAAAGTTATACTTTCAAACTAAGATTTCTCAGTGTTTCAAAATGATACAGGTTAACTTAACATTGTTCAGTTTACACTACAGTTGACTTAATTTTGAAATACATACAAACGAGCCTAAATCATGCATTTAACCATATCTAATGGTATGAGACCTAGTGCCACGGCTTATGGTTCCACCAAGACCATATAGAGTACAGCATTTTCAAAATCCATAAGTACAGCTGACAGATATAAAAAAACATGTTTAGGGGCGGAGTCGGCCACGGAACAGCATGGCCGCAAAAAGATAGTGCTCCGTGTAGCTGACTCCTGCCGGGTCATATAACAACTGACCAGGAGATACTACCATAAGCACAATCTGGACAAGTGATTCCGGAGGCAGAAGGGCATGAAATAGCACCATTTGCGACATCACAGAACGCCGGAGACACAGACATAACTCCTAAGCTGGTGCAGCCTGGGCCTACAGACGCTACGTGAGTGGCGCGAATCGACACTACCGATAGATTTGCGCGGAGCTGGGGGAAGGAGACGGGTGCTGAGACAACCTTACAGATATCTATCCAGCAGCAGCCCCGGCACCACGATCCACAAGACAAAGGGTCAGATACACCGGCAGATACCATCACCGCTTCAGAGGTACAATAAGGGGAGAGTGGGGACCCACGATCCTTAAATATAAAACCCCAATCAGCCATACCACTATCACAATTAAGAGACTATACATAAAAGACCCGGAGGTGAAAATCCTATCTGTGTCCCCTTTCTTCCCCAGCTGCGCATGAGGCCATAGAGAAGCCAGCACAGGCTGCAGCACAGTGACTTTTAATGTAAATTCCGAAAGGGACACAATACAGCTGCAGCCATATCAATCCCCACAAGCAGTTGATAAACATAAATCTTAGAAACATAATCCCACTGGGGAAAGTAAAGGATTGTGCCTCACAGTTTGAAATAATATCCAGCAAGGACCCACATGAGGGAGAAGTGTTCATGTGTTATGTGAGAGCTACTGTGAGGAGCACTTTTATTCAGGAAAGAGACTTTTCATAATCTGAAGAGGTAATTGTTTGAGCAAATACACTATATACAACAAATCCCCAATCAGGACAGAGCCACCACCAGACCCACCACAAAGATGACGTCTAAAAGACAGCAAAAAACAGATAAAATTCAAAAATCAGCAGGCTCCTCAAACCCAAAGCTGAACTCTTTCTTTAAAACAGCGCCAGCACCTAGTGCAAATCCACCATGCTCCCCCTCGTCTGAGAGAGATGAGGATGGAGCAGAAGACCCCCCTTTTGAGGAAGAATCACCCCTCACTAGGGCAGACTTGAATGCTTTACCCTCTAAAGAGGATTTTACAACCTTTATGCAGCAAGTCAGTCAAATAATTCGAGATGGTTTGGCAGAAGTCAAAAAAGACGTTACTGAGCTGGGTAATAGAGTAGTACAGCTAGAGGAATATGCTGAAGAAGTGTCAGAATCAACGAATCTTACTACACTGCAACTTCAACATCAAAATACAGAGATTACCCAGCTGCAAAATCAACTTGAAGACTTAGACAACAGAGGCCGCAGACAAAATTTGAGGATAAGGGGCATCCCTGAAAACATCTCGCCTGCAGCCTTACAGCAATATCTTCAGGGCCTGTTCTGCTACTTGCTTGATACAACGGCAGATACGGAAATAATGCTGGACAGAGCCCACAGGGCATTGAGGCCGAAACCGCAACCCTCCGCACCACCTAGAGACGTTATTTTAAAATGTCACTATTTTCAAGAGAAAGAAAACATCTTAGCAGCAGCAAGAAAGAAATCACCAGTCCACTATCTAGACACCCCTCTTCAAATATATGCTGACTTAAGCCCACTCACCTTATCGAAACGCCGAGAGGTGAGTTTTCTCACAACCCACCTGAGAGAACTGGGGATACAATATCGCTGGGGTTTCCCTTTTTCTTTGAGAGCATCAAAAGACAACAAAGAGGCCACCTATAGAGACTTGGAGGATCTGGACACTTTTTGCACGCACCTAAATATAACACAACCAAGAATACCTGAAGAAAGCAGCAAAAGACAGGTAGAAAACACAGTACAGCACCTCCCACCAAAAGTACAAAGACAGAAATGGACGACGGTCCAAAGAAAATCCAAATCGGCATTGCTGAAACAAGCACATAAAGATCCCAACGCCACAGTTCCACCATGAGGACACAATTGTGAGGACACAATTGGCGGCGCTCCTGAAGACTTCTCCCACGCAGAACTGGCACATTATTAACGTGGGCCTTAAAGATAGAATAACCAGCAAACCTAGCTGGTGAAATAGTTCCAAGCCACTTAAGTATAAGTATCTGTTCTCCAACTTTGTCTTTTGTTTTTTCTGTTTTTCCTTTTCTTTCAATAATTTCCAGAAGATATTAGTCTATAATCCGGACATTAAAACTGTACAAACTCTGGACAATTACAAATTTTCTTTTTAGCCGGCGGGATCAGCAGCAGCAAACAGATTGCTGTTTCCCCCCCACTTTTTCTAGTATTATGAGAGTAAATTTTGTAATATTAGACGATGTTATTTTGTTCTCTGTTATGTTTATTGTTAATAAGTTATTTAATATTCATGTATTCCTATTGATCCATCCACAGAAACATTACTCCAAAAGAAATGGTTGTCTCCTACAGTTACAAGGGTTGATCTCTGGTCCATCGGGCTGGGGGGAAGGCAGAGCTCGCACGCACACCAGAAAAAACACAATGCATAGACACATATGTATAACATCACAGAACACCAAGGGACTTAACTCACCCTCCAAACGATCTATAGCATTAAAATGGTTCGCTAAGCAGAAAAGCTCGATCGTATTTATACAGGAAACCCACTTTACCAAAAACTCAGAACCCAAGTTCTCTTCAAGAGATTTCCCCACAAGCTACCTTAGTTCCAATGTGAAGAAGAAAAATGGGGTGGGCATCATGATACACCGCAATACACCCTTTCAGTTGATCAACACAATAGGAGATAAGGAAGGTAGAATTCTCATAGTGATAGGGTTAATATACAACAGACCTGTGACATTAGTTAATGTATATGCACCCAATTCCAACAGAACACCCTTTTTTAGAAAAATGCTCTCATTGGTACTAGAAAACAGGAAAGGGATATTGATTTTAGGGGGGGACCTTAACGTCACTATGGACCCCCTGCTGGACACGACCTCCTCCAACACAAACACAGCCCACAGACCCCCGGACTCAGTGTACCGCTGCCTTAGGCAGTTAGGACTGATTGATGTATGGAGGATACAACATCCCCAACAGAGAAATTACACATTCTACTCCCACCCCTGGACCTCATACTCACGATTAGATTACCTGTACATAGACCAATCAAACCTCTCTCTAGTGACGGACTCTGATATCCAGCCCACCACCTGGGCTGATCACTCAGTGGTCTCTATCTCCCTAAACTGGCCAGAAACTCCAGTGAGTCCTTACATTTGGAAACTTGACGAATACCTCTTACGCCACCCACCAACACACCAGTCTTTATCCACTTCCATCACAGAATACTTCCAATTAAATGTGAATACAGAGACATCACCACTTAGCATATGGGAGGCGCATAAGGCAGTAATCAGGGGAGAGTGTATTAAACACAGAGCCTACATTAAGAAAACACAAAACATAGAAATGAACACTTTACTTTCAAAGTTACGAGACTTAGAACTGGAACACAAACAACGACCAAAAGACCCACAACTACTATCCTCAATTACTACAGTTAGAACGGACCTAAATAGTATACTCATGAAAGAGGCCCAGAGAACAGCACTAAAACTTAGGAAAACATTCTTTTTTGAGGGAAACAGAACAGGATCACTGTTAGCAAGAGCCCTGAGAAATAAGACTGGTCAAACACACATACACAAAATTCAAAAACAGAACGGGAAAGACACCCATGACAGCAAGGAAATAGCAGACAACTTCAGAGATTTCTACGCTAGACTATACAACTTAGAACGACTAGAAACACAGGCACACATCCGAGAAATGGAACAATATATTCAGGAGGCGAATCTAAATCCCCTGTCCGAATCACACATGAAAGACCTAGACCAACCAATAACCTTAAAGGAAATTCTGACAGTTATATCCCGCCTCCCAGCGGGGAAGAGCCCGGGCCCAGACGGGTTTACCAACTCGTACTATAAATCCTTCAAACATATCCTGGCCCCTCACCTCTTATCTCTGTTTCAAGCCATAGATAATAACCTCAGATTCACACCAGATATGCTTTTAGCACACATAGCAGTTATATTAAAACCAGACAAACCACAGGAACAACCGGGTAGCTACAGACCCATCTCGCTACTAAATTCAGACATAAAGATATTCAGTAAAATTATAGCAAATCGTATAAATACAGTACTGAATGAAATCATACACACCGACCAAGTGGGCTTCATGCCCGGTCGCGAAGCCCGCGACAACACAATACGAGCATTATTGTTATCTACACATGCAAAATCACATAATATACCGGCAGTGATAATGACGACGGATGCGGAAAAAGCGTTCGATAGGACAAACTGGCTTTTTCTCAAAAAATCATTAGAGAAGTTTGGCTTCGGACCCAAAATGATAGACAGAATTGGTAGCCTATATACATGTCCAGGAGCCAGAGTTAGGGTGAACGGCATGCTCTCAGACTCATTCCCCATACGAAACGGTACACGCCAAGGGTGCCCCCTCTCGCCCATCCTGTTTATACTGACAATGGAGGTATTTGCAGAGCACATACGCAATAATAAGGAAATAAAAGGTATCTCCATAGGACCCAACGAATTTAAAATCGCTATGTATGCAGATGACATCCTCTTTTCAGTTACCTCCCCCAACAGTACCATTCCAAAGATACTTAACGAGATAGAGAAATTTGGCGCTTTCTCGAATTTCTCAGTTAACCAAACCAAGTCAGAAGTCTTAAACATTTCACTCAACACACCGGAATTTCGTAAATTGTCACGAGTTTGTCCCCTGCGTCTACAGTCAGAGTCAGTTAGATACTTAGGTGTTCATCTCTCCCCCTCTCCCTCCACCCTTTTCAAGAAAAATTATGAGTCCCTGCTTAACACAATATCCAGAGACCTTACCACATGGGCAACCAAAACACTTTCATGGTGGGGTAGGATACATTCCATTAAAATGACGATACTACCCAAGATTCTATACTTACTACAGGCCCTGCCAGTCCACCTTCCCACTTGGTTCTTGAATCGTATACAGAGACAGATAAACTCCTACGTCTGGGGCAAGATTAGACCCAGAGTCAACAGGGCCACCTTATACAGACCCACGATTATGGGCGGGGTAGGCCTCCCCAAAATAGAGGAATATTATCGTGCTGTGACTCTCCAGAGGATATTGGATTGGCACGGCTCAACGAAACATAAAGCATGGGTCTCCATTGACTCCCACATCCTCCAGGTCCCTTTTGTGAGAGCATTATGCTGGGTTCCCCCTGATCTAAGACCAAAACAATGTGAGCACTTAGACATACACAAACACCTTTTCAAAGAATGGGAGAAAATAAAAACTCTATACCCTCACATCTCATCCATTAGATCTCCTCTGTTCCCAATAATTCTTAACACAGAGATGGTGGGGGGACTGGACAAGGGATTTAGACGATTTAGGGAATGGGGATACACAATACCATTAAGCAGGTTTTTAGAGAATGGGAAGTTACTGGACAGACACAGGTTAGACACTATTGCAGATGGCCGGTATACACACTGGCTTAAATACGCACAACTTCAGCATTTCCTACAGACGTCTCCACATAAGAAGGAGTTTCTCCGCCCTTTGACGGCTTTTGAGAGATTGTGCGACAGAGAAACAGCAATACGCGGCTCTCTGTCTTTATCTCGTCGGCTCCTACTAGAACCTCAAAGCACCACACTTCCAAACTTTACTACAAGATGGGCTCATGACTTACACACTGACATAGACGAGGACTCCTGGCACACCATATTTCAAAGAACGAAAAAATCTTCAGTTTCCCCACAAATACTTGAAATGAATTATAAGATCCTATCTCGCTGGTATCTGACCCCGACTAGACTAAGCACCATTTACCCTGACTCCTCTCGAATGTGTTGGAGGGGATGTGGTGGACAGGGCAGTTTGTTGCACATATGGTGGGATTGCCCCATAATAACGGGTTTCTGGAAGGAATTGGAGGCATACTTTCAGAGATTGGTAGGAGAAGATTTCCGGCTAACACCTAGAATAGCATTACTAAATGACACTACCCACACCACATGTAAGTTGAGGAACCTTATAATACAAATAGGGTTAAACGGAGCTCGATCTCTAATAGCTAGAGCTTGGAAGACGTCATTGTCCCCAACCAAAGAGATGTGGCTAGAGAGGACATCCGAACTCATGTGTCTAGAGGAATACGGGTTCTTAAAACGGGGTAGGCTAACCTTCTTTCTAGACGCCAAATTTCTATGGGAAACTCTACATTTGTCATCCCTACACTCAACATAATAATTTTTAGTTCCACATGAGCGACGAGATCAATGACTAGGAAACAGACTTGCTTCTCCCCCTCCCCTTCCCTTCTGGCTCGTGGACCAGGGACGACCCTGAGGAGACACACCGATAATAGGTGAGTTAGCATAGCAGATAAGACTGGTAAGACAGATAGCTCCAAGACAATGAGTAATGTAACATATATATGTGATATTCTTTACTTAGGAATACTGAGTTAGTTAGTAGTTAAGTTAAATTAAGTTATGTTGACACTGTAAAACTGTCTGAACGATTAAACAGGCTCTAACTGTAAAACAAATATGATGTATAACGACAGTATGATATACTATGTAAATTGAAAACATAATAAATAAAAAAAAAAAAAAAAAAAAAAAAAAAAAAAAAAATGTTTACACCATAATTGAAGTGTTGCTCTTGTTTAGGGGAAAAAACACAAATATATGTCAACCTTTTAAAAGTAATTTTCTTCATCTAACCATCTACCGATAACATTAATCTACAATTTTGAATTCATAGAGTTTAATTTTTGTTTGCACATTTGCAAATCTGATTGTTTAAAAAGTGATCTCTTAATTTCTGCAATTTTTTTTATCATGCATGTCACACACTGTTTTGTTGTTGTTTTTGTTGGTCTCTCTGTGAGAGTGGGTGTATATGTCTTTGTGCATTATCTGTGTATGTCTGTGAGGGTGTGTGAGTATGTCTTTGTGCTTTTTCTATTTGTGTCCCTGTGAGGGTATGTGTATGTATGTCTTTGTGTATTTCCTCTTGATGCCTCTGTGAGGGTGGATGTGTATGACTTTTTTTTTATGTGGATGTCTCTTTGAGGGTGGGTGTGTGTATGTATGTCTGCGTTTTCTGTGGATGTCTCTCTGAGGGTGTGTGAGTATGTCTGTGTGTTTTCTTTGGTTGTCTCTGTGAGGGTGTGTGTATGTATGTGCAGTTTCTGTGTGTGTTGATGGGTATATTATGTTAGTGGGTGACTTTTAACCGACACATGAGGGCATTTTGCAACTCATATGATTGTCTGTAATACAGCAAACAACACCCACAACTTCCTTTAACATGTTTCTTAGATAGACATATATGGACATTTTATGTTACTCCTCTAACTGCATTTCCTGTACCCTCATGATGCGAGACTGCTATATAACTGCTGTGTATACTTACAGTAAACGGAACTAGTGAGAAACACTCTCTGTGCTTGTGTGCTTTCTTGCTGTTCCCCGGAGCGTTCAATCAAGGTCAGAAACCATTTGAACTTATAACCCTAACCTGATACTATGAAAGCAGAAGCAACAATAGGCTACTGCTATATATATATATATATATATATATATATATATATATATATATATATATATATATATATATATATACTGTTAACTATAATTATCTTTTACCTTCATACTTGTGGTAGTGTGTTATTAAAGCACTGACTCAGAAATGGTGTTAATTATCTTATTTTTTTATTATTATCAATAATTTAAACAGAAACACACCACCACCCCTTGTCCATCAGTCATTTGTTGAACATGGCATTAACTTGGAGGCCCTGTTGGTCAAGACATGCCTGCAAAAACAACTCTATATCTTCTCTATGCTGAAATACAAAGAGGAATGACTCCCTTGCTTCTGGTTCTTCTCTTTGCATCACGTTATCTATGGCCTTCTGGCGGTCATCTTCATTCATTGACACATAACTTGGCATGGTTATGCGCCCACAGAACAGTGCCTCATTCTTGACAACCCATTGTATAGCAATGTGTAGATCTTTAATGATTGCTGGCTCCTGTGTCAAGCACATGGGAGGAAACTTAGTCATAGTCAGAATCAAAACTGTTATTTTCATAATAAATAAAAAATCATTTAAGGGACACTCAAGTCAAAAACAAACTTTTATAAATCAGAAAGAACATGCAGTTAACAATTTACTTCCATTATAAAATCTGCTTCATTCTCTTGTTATCCTTTGCTGAAGGAACAACATTGCACTACTGGCAGCAAGATGAACACATATAGGCCGCGTTAGGGCAGCGCTCAGGAGCTAGTGGAGGCGCTTCACTTCCAGCGATGACGTGGCGCTAGGTGACGTCACAAGCAAGGGAGCTTAGAGAAAACGATCGCATGCGCAAAGGGATCTGCTGCACAATAATGAACATTTTTAAATAGGCTCCCTTGTAGCTGACTGTAAAAATGTTTAAATTGTGTCTCTCTTTATTAGTGGAGGATTATTTTTATTTAAGCTGTTTACACAACACCGTTGTTCGAGAATGGTTTCCCCTGCCTCTCGGCAAACATTGGACCTCTGACCCACCTTCATTCAGCTGTTCTCAGCTCAGCCCCTGTAGCTTATCCTGCCCCATTCAGCTAATAATACTACAGGTGCTGAGCTGAGAGCAGCTGAATGGAGGTGGGTCAGAGTTCCGATGTTTGCCGAGAGGCAGGGGAAACCAGAGACACTGGGGAAACAATTCTCAGCATAACACCGGATAAGCATGACAGCAGCATTTAGTACAGGGCAAATTGGAGATAGGTTAAGTAACCTATCTCCAATTTGCCCTGTACTAAATGCTGCTGTCAGACTTATCCGCCTCACCTGTCCCTCCTCTGCTGCTTATAAAAACATGGCAGCCTCCACAGCAAAACGTGTGTGGAGGCTGCAATGTTGCCAAGTGTCTGAGCTTGCTCTGAAAAGTGACAGCTTTTCCAGCACAATGGAAGCGCTGGGACTTACGTCATCAGAGCGCTCAAAAAACGCCAGGCATCTCACTTGCAAATGTGAGGAAAACGCTACAAGCGAGTCCCAGTTTGCTTGGAGCGCTGCCCGAACGGAGCCATAGTCATCCAATCGCAAAAGACAAATATGTGCAGGCAAAAATCAGCAGCTAGCTCCCACTAGTGTTGAATATGTGCGTATTCTCTTTCAGCAAGGGATAACAAGAGAACAAAGAAATGACATGCTCTATCTGAATCATGCAAGTTAAATTTTGAATTTACTATCCCTTTATCTCCTTAAGGACCTCAGCTGTAACAGATGAAAAAAAATTAAATAGTAAAAATAATAAAAATAAATAGTTACGTAGGGTTAGGGGTAGATCTAGGGGGAGGGTTGGGGTTAAAAGGTCACTGAAGGAGAAAAAGGTTAATCGTAAAAATTGAAAATTTGGTATTTCAAAACTCAGGACAAAATGAAGAAACTGTTTAGCCATGTTGTTTTCTCGGGGGTTGTAGATGCGTAACAGATTTGGGGGGTAAAAGTAAAAAAAAAAAAGTGTGGTTTTTAATATTTTTTAATCATAATTTATAAAAATATTTAGTAAAAATTATATGATATGATGAAAATAATGGTATCTGTAGAAAGTCAATCTTATGGCGAGAAAAACGGTATATAATATGTGTGGGTACAGTAAAGGCGTAAGAGGAAAATTGCAGCTAAACGCAAACACTGCAGCAATGTAAAAATAGCCCTGGTCGCAAACACTAAAAAACTGGTACAACAGTCAGGTCACTAAGGGGTTAAATATGGTAAAAAAAAAATTAAGAGGGAAATTGGTACAACAGTCAGGTCACTAAGGGGTTAAACATGGTAAAAAAAAAAGTAAGAGTGAAATTACAGATAAACACAAACACTGTAGCAATGTAAAAATAGCCCTGGTCGCTAACGCTAAAAAATTGGTACAACAGTCAGGTCACTAAGGGGTTAAATACGGTTAAAAAAAAATAAGTAAGACGGAAATTACAGATAAACACAAACACCGCGGCAATGTAAAAATAGCCCTGGTCGCTAACGCTAAAGAATTGGTACAACAGTCAGGTGAGGTCACTAAGGGGTTAAATATGGTAAAAAAAGAAAGCAGCAAACCTTCTTCTTGTTTAAAGAGAACTTCCCCGTGGAGGTTGTGGATGTCACATTTTTGTTGTGTAGAGTGGAGCTTTAAATAGTTCAATATTGTTCATTTAAAACCGTAGATAATACATGAAAACTAAAGAATTACTCCTGTGATTTCCTGAGATGATCTATTTATAACTTAGAATAATCATTACATTTGCTTATACTTTGCCTTAACCTTATAAATGTCACTCGCCATAAACCAAAAGAAAGCAATTTCGTTTTCAGAATTGTGCCTATTGGTTGTTTGATACATTAAAGTTTATTTTTAAAAAAAACAAACGTTTTTTGAATGATTGTGCATAAAGTTTATTTAAAAAAAAAAAAAAATTGGACTCAATTTATATATATTAAGAATGACAACAGTCCTCTATATGAAGTTCCAAAATTTAAGTTAATGCAATTTGATGTAATCAAATTCCTCAACTAATTATAGGAAACCGAGCCATACACTAGACACCAGGCCTCCTTCTATTATTCCATCCCATCCACAGTCCCTGAAAACAATTAGTAATATTTTGTGTAAATATAGAGATGCGCTAACAAAATCTGCTCCCTCTGCAAGCTCAGCCAATTTGATTACTTAGACATTTCGATTAGCAGAGACATCCATCTCATATAAAATTTATACTTCAGTCCATGAAAACAGCTAGAAATAGCATAAATTTTCAAAAGATTGGAATATTTTCACATCTGGCCAATATTCCAACATCCAATCTAGTATATTCAATCCAGTACACTGGCATAAAAAATTCATTTATTTATCATATCTCTGAGATACAACAAACAAAGAACATTCTTCTCATGACCACACCCCCAAAATGATGATCCACCGATATTAATCACACTGAGAATACTATATTTCAAAATATACTATAAGCATAAAAATCCAGTTTATATGTATATATTTTTATTTTTATATATATTTTTTATTTTCTATTTTATTTTATTTAATTTTCCATCATAGGGTTAAGTGTCACTCACAAAAGCGACTAATGCAAATTAATTCAAATAACATTCAACCATATGAGGGATTACACATATTACATAAGAATGAAACTATTCTAAGATCTGAACTATTTGGTGTTTAACCCTTTACCCTTCTGCTCCAACCTTTTATGGAGATATTACTCAAACCACCTATACAATAGTCCTCAGATCATAATATAACTTTAAGTTATAAAATACACTGATCATGAAGGGCTCATCACTAACTCCCTAGGGACAAATTTAGCGCATAAACGGTTCGAAAGAAACACTCATTATGTATACTAGAATTGACTTATGCCATACCTTTAATAACAAACAGACTTATATTGACAACAGGAAGTGACGTCACAGACAATAAGGAGGATTTATAAACAAATGACAGACCATAAACATTGATCTCCCAAACATTACAAATTCAACCAAAGCATTAATGCATTTATCAACTGTCATAACAAAAAGGCTATTAGACTTAGTTATTAACTATTTGTGACCAACACAAATATCGTCAAACCGGATATGGCTAAACCGGAAGTGACGTCACAAACAAACACGGCGTATTCATACACACATGATAAATTATAAACAAAGACCCTCCAAATACTAATAATACAAAACAGCAACTTTTGATATACTAGTTATGATAAGAAATAACCTATCTGACTTAACTTTATTATTTCTGATAAACACGAAAATAGTCAAACCGGAAGTGTCCAAACCGGAAGTGACATCACAAAAAAACGGCGTATTTACAAACACATAATGAATTATAAACAAAGACCCTCCAAATACTAGTAATACAATACAGCAACTCTTGATGCACTAATTATGACAAGAAATAACATATCTGACTTATTTCTGATATACACAAAAATCGTCAAACCGGAAGTGGCTAAACCAAAGCACTTCCGGTTGTAATTACACATCCCCTATATAAGGCCATCAGTAAGCAACATACACCAGTCTTGATAAAGGCCCAGAGAAGGCCGAAACGCGTAGACAACACTGGTAAGCCTTATTTCATTTGGAGGAATATATTGTGATCATTCTACACATTGTTTTTTATCTTTCTCTCTACAGGTTTTTATATATTTTTTCCCCCTGACATTTGATTTTTTATATTTTTATTTTTTGGAATTATCTGCACTGTGTCATTTATTGTGCACTTATCTTCACAACTCCAGCCATCCCAGGCTGGCCACACCTACACCAACATTCCACATTTTCTATCTTTTTTCACATTGGAAGCACACCAAATAGGAGTATCGCAGCGGATTTATTTTGGATCAAGGTCGTGAAAATTTTGGAAATTTTCTCACATACTGACTACCTCTTGCACTGACTTTTCAAAGAACACATTTTTCCACATTGGACATTATTTTTGATTTTTTTCACTGTTTTTATTGGACTTTCTTATTGTAACCTTTGATGTCATTACCCCATTTTTAGCTTTTTTGGAGTATTGCACCAAGTCACTTTGTAGCACTATTGTGTATTACTGTTCTCTGTCCAATTGCCCTGTTGTATATTATTATTCTCTACCATTAATACTTTTTATTGTTTAGCGTGGATCCATGCCTTTTAGCATTGTATTTTAACTACATTTTAACATTGTACGACGAGTTGTAATAAATATTTTTAACACTTTAAACCTTAGCCATACATTGGCGCCTAGGATTTACCTTCCTATCTACTATTTTTCTAGGTGATAACTAGGTATCACCCCCCTGGGCCGATAAGGTTTTAGTAGGCGCTGGGATATTTTTATATTCTATACCACTGAGGCAGATGGAAACTCTATAATATATATCTGTATACAAGGTACTGGCTAGGGATGTGTCTTTTTATAAGGTGTTGCGATTGGGGATGTGTGTATGAGGCAGAGGGATCCTCTATAATATTAGATATCTGTATACAAGTTGCTAGGGAGTGGAATGTGTGTGTGAGGCAGACCAAAGCTCTCTATATTATTATATATCTGTATATTAGGTACTGGTGGGGGTGTGTGTAAAGCAGAGGGAACCTCTTTTTATAATATATCTGTATATAAGGTACTGGGTGGTGGATGCGTGTGTAATGCTGAGGGAACATCTCTATAATATATATCTGTACATAAGGTACTGGGGAGGGGTTGTGTATGTGAGAGAGGAAGAGAGAACGTCTCTATAATATTTATATCTGTGTATAAGGTACTGGGGAGGGGTTGTGTGTGTAAGGCAGAGGGATCCTCTCTTTAACCCCTTAATGACCACATCACTTTTCCATTTTCTGTCCGTTTGGGACCAAGGCTATTTTTACATTTTTGCGTTTTTTGTGTTTAGCTATAATTTTCCTCTTACTCATTTACTGTACCCACACATATTATATACCGTTTTTCTCACCATTAAATGGACTTTCAAAAGATACCATTATTTTAATCATATCTTATAATTTACTATAAAAAAATAATAAAATATGAGGAAAAAAATGGAAAAAAACCACACTTTTTCTAACTTTGACCCCCAAAATCTGTTACACATCTACAACCACCAAAAAAAAAACATGCTAAATAGTTTCTAAATTTTGTCCTGAGTTTAGAAATACCCAATGTTTACATGTTCTTTGCTTTTTTTGCAAGTTATAGGGCCATAAATACAAGTAGCACTTTGCTATTTCCAAACCACTTTTTTTCAAAATTAGCGCTAGTTACATTGGAACACTAATATCTTTAAGGAATCCACATCCCAAAGTATTGATCTAGGCCCATTTTTGTATATTTAATGCCACCATTTAACCGCCAAATGCAATCAAATAAAAAAATTGTTCACTTTGTTCATAAATAGCAGACATATATGTCTTTGGCTTTGCTTTTTGGTAATTAGTAGGCTGCTAAATGCCACTGCGCACCACACGTATATTATGCCCAGCAGTGAAGGGGTTAATTAGGGAGCATGTAGGGAGCTTCTAGGGTTAATTTTAGCTTTAGTGTAGTGTAGTAGACAACCCCAAGTATTGATCTAGGCCCATTTTGGTATATTTCATGCCACCATTTCACTGTCAAATGCGATCAAATTAAAAAAAACTTTGGCTTTGCTTTTTGGTAATTAGTAGGCTGCTAAATGCCACTGCGCACCACACGTATATTATGCCCAGCAGTGAAGGGGTTAATTAGGGAGCATGTAGGGAGCTTCTAGGGTTAATTTTAGCTTTAGTGTAGTAGACAACCCCAAGTATTGATCTAGGCCCATTTTGGTATATTTCATGCCACCATTTCACCGTCAAATGCGATCAAATTAAAAAAAACTTTACATTTTTCACAATTTTAGGTTTCTCACTGAAATTATTTACAAACAGCTTGTGCAATTATGGCACAAATGGTTGTAAATGCTTCTCTGGGATCCCCTTTGTTCAGAAATAGCAGACATATATGACTTTGGCGTTGCTTTTTGGTAATTAGAAGGCCGCTAAATGCTGATGTGCATCACACGTGTATTATGGCTAGCAGGGAAGGGGTTAATTAGGTAGTTTGTAGGGAGCTTGCAGGGTTAATTTTAGCTTTAGTGTAGAGATTAGCCTCCCACCTGACACATCCCACCCCCTGATCCCTCCCAAACAGCTCCACAGCTCCCTTCCCTCCCCCACCACATAATTGTCCCCGCCATCTTAAGTACTGGCAGAAAGTCTGCCAGTACTAAAATAAAAGATTTTTTAGCATATTTACATATGCTGCTGTGTAGGATCCCCCCTTAGCCCCCAACCTCCCTGATCCCCCCCCCCCCAAAACAGCTCTCTAACCCTCCCCCTTTGCCTTATTGTGGGCCATCTTGGGTACTGGCAGCTGTCTGCCAGTACCCAGTTTGCAAAATTCTTTTTATTTTTTTTTGTTTTTTTTTCTGTAGTGTATCACAGACCAACCCCCACCACCTGACTGATGTCTTTTTTTTTTAAACTTTTAATCCCCCTTTTAACCCAATTTTATTATACATTTTTCTGTAGTGTAGCGGTTCCCACCCGCTCCCTCCCTGCGCCCGCCCCCTCCACATCACCAGGGCCATCGATGGCCGCCACCCGCCTCTCAAGTCGGCTCCCACCCACCAACGATACCGGCCATCTATGTCCGGTGCAGAGAGGGCCACAGAGTGGCTCTCTCTGCATCGGATGGCCATGCAAGGTTATTGCAGGATGCCTCCATATCGAGCCATCACTGCAATAACCGGAAAGCAGCTGGAAGCGAGCAGGATCGCTTCCAGCTGCTTTCCACACCAGGGACGTGCAGGGTACGTCCTCAGGCGTTAACTGTCCTTTTTTTGAGGACGTACCCTGCATGTCCTCGGTCGTTAAGGGGTTAATATTAAATATGTGTAAACATTTGAATTTAGCATTCTTAATATTTTTTGACTGTACACCATTATTTTACTTTAGAAATTGGTATGGGGGTTCAAATGAGGGCTACCAAAACTCAGATTTTACATATATATGGATATAAAGTACTGGGGAGGGGTCTGTGTGTGTGTGAGGCAGAGGGAACCTATTTATAATCTTATATGCCTTTATATAAAATACCGGGGAGGAGATGTGCGTGCGACAGAGGGAATCTCCTTAAAGTCTTATACAGCTAAATATAACGTACTGGGGTGGGGGCTGTGTGGGACAGAGCAAACCTCTCTAATCTTATATAACTGTATATAAGTAACTAGTGTGCAGGCTGTGTGTGTGTGTGATGCAGATGGAACCTCTCTATAATATATACCTGTATATAACATACTGGGGATTATATGTGTGTGGGACAGTGGGAGCCTCTCTATAATCTTATATAGCTGTATATAACATACTGGGGTGAGGGCTATAGTGTGTGTGAGAGGAAAGGGAGCCTCTGTATAATATTATATATCTATATATAGCGTTCACAGAAAATATTGCCAGCCGGGTATCATTATGAAGTAGCCAGGTGGGGGCAGTCTAATTTTTTGCAATATTGTAACATTTTCTTTCATTTATAAATGTTACTTAAAGTGAATATCAACTTTCATGATAAAGTGCCCGTTTTTTTAAAAAAAATATTAAAAACAGGGACCCTTTCATTCATGAAAGTTTAAATTGCACCGGATTTTACAAATACTGACCTTCTTCTCCTGAAACGCCAGATCGCCGATCCCACGCTTGCAGGTCTTCTGTACCTAGTCAGCAATGACGAAACCGGCTTCCTCCATCTGGTGAGGCCACGCCATGATTGGAGGAAGCTGGTTTCGTCATTGCTGTGTAAGTACAGCAGGCCGGCGGATCGGCGATCTGGCGTTTCAGGAGAAGAAGGTAAGTATTTGTAAAATCCGGTGCAACGTAAACTTTCACAAATGAAAGTGCCTCCGTTTTAATATTTATTTTTTTAAAAAACGTGTACTTTATCATGAAAGTTGACGTTCACTTTAAAGTGATGGTAAACTTACAACTTTTTTTTAATCAAATCCTGAATGTTAGTGATATTTTAGATGGGCTTTAATTGATCACTTCTAATGAAGATGCGCTGTAACTTGCTTTATAATCTAGCTGTGTCATTCAAATACCGCATGCTCCCGCCGCCTACAACAAAAGTTTTATATATTTTTTTTTGTGCTAACGGTTTGAACTGTTCTCCAATCAATGCTCTAGCTACAATAAAAGTTCCATAGAGAGAGCACTAATTGGAGAACAGTTCGAACTGTTAGCTAACAGAAAATATTACTTTTAAAGTGGACAGAACTCTATGAGGAGGCTGAATAAAAGCTTGTTCACAGCTATAGTCCCTCCATAAAGTTTTTGGCTTTGTTCCAGATTGCTACACGCTGAGGCTTGGATTCCCTACGTTAAAGAGCTGACAGTGCAGGATCGTCTGTAAACTGGGAGCTGCAGCGGCAGATAATATGCTTTTACAAACTGAGCATTCATATACTGTTGTGTGGCACCTGTGCAGCGCTTTCTTTTTTTCATTTAAAAGCTGGAAATGTATTTTTTTTTTTTTTTTTTTTAAACCCTGGTAATAATATTGCCTGTCTCTGCAGCTCCCACCGTACATACGATCCTGCTCTGTTAACGCTGCAGCGCTTCATTCCAATGTGCTACATGCTGCTTATTGACAGGCTTGGATTCCCTACATTGAAGAGCTGGATCATATGTACAGTGGGAGCCGCAGCACCAGACAATAATATATATTTTTTTAATTGAACTAAAGGGACAGTCAACACCCAAAATAAACTTGATTTAATCATTCTTCTTCCTTTTCTGCAGTCCACAGTGAATCGCTATTTTTTTTTTTTATTTGAATTCAAGCCGTTTTGAAAAAAAATGGAACCCAAACTCCTCCTCCCATTTTCTTCTTCCCCAGAGCTTGTTTTAAATATTATCGTGCCCGCCAAACTTAATGACGAGACTTTAGCTTAAAGCATGTGCAGTGTCTTTTTTTTTTTTTTTTTTTTCCTATACAGAAACAGTCACTGAAATAGGAACCTTCATACAGTTCCTTGACTAAAGAGGCCGCTAGCGACAATACAAAATAACTGCGCATGCGCAATTGGGCGTGAACGTCCATGAGTCCCCGTGGCCGACACTCATGTGATTTGCTGTTACAATCAGCTTCAAAATGACATAAACTTAGGAGGAGTTTGGTTTCCATTTTTTTTACCTGAATGGCAGTTAGTTTTTTTGACAAAAATTGCTATTTACTGTGGACTGCAGAATAGGAAGAAGGATGCGTGGCATAATCGTGTGGCAAGTAAATGATTAAAACTTTATTTTGGGTGTTGACTGTCCCCTAACTTTGTTACTCCACTTCTGGCCGGTATATATATTTATTCTTAAGAGGGGGGAAATGCACGGTAGAGCAGTGCACCGGTGCCATCTTTGTTGCTGGTAATTGAAAATGTATAATAATAATAATAAAAAAACATCACACTGCCTTGCATATTCTATATTGTTTAATGTATACTCCATACAGAGTAATCAATATGTGGATGATATAGATAAGGATGATCAATATGCCGTATAGTTTGTGTAACCTGTAAAATACTAATAGCAGCTGCATTTGTACCTAGTTTAGTAGCAATGAAAGGATTATACTATTTTTGGTGTAATATATAACACATATAAATTATGTTTCTACTTAGGCAATATATGGTGAATAACAATGCAAGCTGTATATGGGGTTTTGCTACACATTTATAAATTCACTTTTTTTTTTTTTTAGTACAACATTATAATAGTATATACAATTGTATTCTAATGTGCATTCTCACATTTGCAGTCCCCACCTCCTGTTTCCCATCCTCCTACCCTATCTACCGACGGGGATAGGGCCCTCTATTCACCCTGTATTTGTCTGTAAAATTTTGTCTTTTATTGTATTGTTTCTTCGTTGTACTTTTATCCTTGTACCCATGGGCAGCGCTGTAGAATCTGTTGGCGCTTTATAAATAAAGCGCCAACAGATTCCACAGGGCTGCCCATGGGTACAATATGAATATTAAAAAATATGAATATTAATAATAATTATTATTAATATTTATATATTTTTAAATCTACATCAAATAATGTGTGTCACATTTAAATTATTTAAGAAATCTATGTTGTAGACTGTATCAGAATACCATGCACATAATACTGCTGCAGCATTAGATTTGTCATTGATATTCAATTCTTTTATTTATTTTTCTAGTACGAAATCCACAGTTCTGTTTATTGTGTGTCTATTTGCTTTCATTCTTGACAAGGAATCATCATTGGACTGTAAATTTCTACAGATTTATATGTTTAGTATATGTAGTATTATTTGTATAATGAAATCAGAGTTATAAAAAACAGACGTAAACAACAATATATTATCTAATTTAGCAATAGTAACATGGCCTAATACACCTTATACATGCATCATAATTGTAGTGATTTTTGTAAACATTACTATTCTTTTATAGTCAGACACAAAATCATTGTATAATGGATGGAATAACAAATAGTAATATTTTCTAATTATCATTACATCTAAATTGTTGCAACAAAACGGTTTTGTTTTATATATAGTTAGATATTTAGATATCATATATTTTTTTAAAGATACATTTGAGTTTAAGCTTACCTTGGGGGGAAAACTTCATTTATTTCAGGAGGAGCAAAGACATATTATTGAAAGTAAGTATGAAAAAATGTTTCTCATGGTTCTTTGACAATTTTACATGTACTATTTATAGTTTATATTATAGCTATTTTAGCATTTATATTTATTTTACAGGCAACTTTGTAATTATTTTAACCAGGTACAATAGCTATTAAATAGTTAAGAACTATTTAATAGTTACCTAGTTAAAATAATAACAAATTTACCTGTAAAATAAATCCTAACCTAAGTTATAATTAAACCTAACACTACCCTATCAATAAAATAATTAAATAAACTACCTACAATTACCTACAATTAACCTAACACTACACTATCAATAAATTAATTAAACACAATTCCTACAAATAAATACAATTAAATAAACTAGCTAAAGTACAAAAAATAAAAAAGAACTAAGTTACAGAAAATAAAAAAATATTTACAAACATAAGAAAAATATTACAACAATTTTAAACTAATTACACCTACTCTAAGCCCCCTAATAAAATAACAAAGCCCCCCAAAATAAAAAATTCCCTACCCTATTCTAAATTAAAAAAGTTACAAGCTCTTTTACCTTACCAGCCCTGAACAGGGCCCTTTGCGGGGCATGCCCCAAGAATTTCAGCTCTTTTGCCTGTAAAAAAAAACATACAATACCCCCCCCCCCAACATTACAACCCACCACCCACATACCCCTAATCTAACCCAAACCCCCCTTAAATAAACCTAACACTAAGCCCCTGAAGATCTTCCTACCTTGTCTTCACCATCCAGGTATCACCGATCCGTCCTGGCTCCAAGATCTTCATCCAACCCAAGCGGGGGTTGGCGATCCATAATCCGGTCCAGAAGAGGCTCCAAAGTCTTCCTCCTATCCGGCAAGAAGAGGACATCCGGACCGGCAAACATCTTCTCCAAGCGGCATCTTCGATCTTCTTCCATCCGGAGCGAAGCGGCAGGATCCTGAAGACATCCAGCGCGGAACATCCATCCGGACCGACGACTGAACGACGAATGACTGTTCCTTTAAGGGACGTCATCCAAGATGGCGTCCCTCGAATTCCGATTGGCTGATAGGATTCTATCAGCCAATCGGAATTAAGGTAGGAATTTTCTGATTGGCTGATGGAATCAGCCAATCAGAATCAAGTTCAATCCGATTGGCTGATCCAATCAGATTGAGCTCGCATTCTATTGGCTGTTCCGATCAGCCAATAGAATGCGAGCTCAATCTGATTGGCTGATTGGATCAGCCAATCGGATTGAACTAGATTCTGATTGGCTGATTCCATCAGCCAATCAGAAAATTCCTACCTTAATTCCGATTGGCTGATAGAATCCTATCAGCCAATCGGAATTCGAGGGACGCCATCTTGGATGACGTCCCTTAAAGGAACAGTCATTCGTCGTTCAGTCGTCGGTCCGGATGGATGTTCCGCGCTGGATGTCTTCAGGATCCTGCCGCTTCGCTCCGGATGGAAGAAGATCGAAGATGCCGCTTGGAGAAGATGTTTGCCGGTCCAGATGTCCTCTTCTTGCCGGATAGGAGGAAGACTTTGGAGCCTCTTCTGGACCGGATTATGGATCGCCAACCCCCGCTTGGGTTGGATGAAGATCTTGGAGCCAGGACGGATCGGTGATACCTGGATGGTGAAGACAAGGTAGGAAGATCTTCAGGGGCTTAGTGTTAGGTTTATTTAAGGGGGGTTTGGGTTAGATTAGGGGTATGTGGGTGGTGGGTTGTAATGTTGGGGGGGGTATTGTATGTTTTTTTTTACAGGCAAAAGAGCTGAAATTCTTGGGGCATGCCCCGCAAAGGGCCCTGTTCAGGGCTGGTAAGGTAAAAGAGCTTGTAACTTTTTTAATTTAGAATAGGGTAGGGAATTTTTTATTTTGGGGGGCTTTGTTATTTTATTAGGGGGCTTAGAGTAGGTGTAATTAGTTTAAAATTGTTGTAATATTTTTCTTATGTTTGTAAATATTTTTTTATTTTCTGTAACTTAGTTCTTTTTTATTTTTTGTACTTTAGCTAGTTTATTTAATTGTATTTATTTGTAGGAATTGTGTTTAATTAATTTATTGATAGTGTAGTGTTAGGTTAATTGTAGGTAATTGTAGGTAGTTTATTTAATTATTTTATTGATAGGGTAGTGTTAGGTTTAATTATAACTTAGGTTAGGATTTATTTTACAGGTAAATTTGTTATTATTTTAACTAGGTAACTATTAAATAGTTCTTAACTATTTAATAGCTATTGTACCTGGTTAAAATAATTACAAAGTTGCCTGTAAAATAAATATAAATGCTAAAATAGCTATAATATAATTATAATTTATATTGTAGCTATATTAGGGTTTATTTTACAGGTAAGTATTTAGCTTTAAAT
This sequence comes from Bombina bombina, assembly GCF_027579735.1. Lineage (NCBI taxonomy): Eukaryota > Metazoa > Chordata > Amphibia > Anura > Bombinatoridae > Bombina > Bombina bombina. The sequence goes on along the minus strand of NC_069502.1, from coordinate 843,975,092 downwards.
AGGAATAAGTTATTTAATAAGAGTTAATTTATTTCGTTAGATAAAAATTATATTTAACTTAGGGGGGTGTTAGTGTTAGGGTTAGACTTAGCTTTAGGGGTTAATACATTTATTAGAATAGCGGTGAGCTCCGGTCGGCAGATTAGGGGTTAATAATTGAAGTTAGGTGTCGGCGATGTTAGGGAGGGCAGATTAGGGGTTAATACTATTTATGATAGGGTTAGTGAGGCGGATTAGGGGTTAATAACTTTATTATAGTAGCGCTCAGGTCCGCTCGGCAGATTAGGGGTTAATAAGTGTAGGCAGGTGTCGGCGACGTTGTGGGGGGCAGGTTAGGGGTTAATAAATATAATATAGGGGTCGGCGGTGTTAGGGGTAGCAGATTAGGGGTACATAGGGATAACGTAGGTGGCGGCGGTTTACGGAGCGGCAGATTAGGGGTTTAAAAAAATATGCAGGGGTCAGCGATAGCGGGGCGGCAGATTAGGGGTTAATAAGTGTAAGGTTAGGGGTGTTTAGACTCGGGGTACATGTTAGGGTGTTAGGTGCAGACGTAGGAAGTGTTTCCCCATAGGAAACAATGGGGCTGCGTTAGGAGCTGAACGCTGCTTTTTTGCAGGTGTTAGGTTTTTTTTTTCAGCTCAAACAGCCCCATTGTTTCCTATGGGGGAATCGTGCACGAGCACGTTTTTGAGGCCGGCCGCGTCCGTAAGCAACTCTGGTATCGAGAGTTGTATTTGCGGTAAAAATGCTCTACGCTCCTTTTTTGGAGCCTAACGCAGCATTTGTTTGAACTCTCGATACCAGAGTTAATTTTATGGTGCGGCCAGAAAAAAGCCCGCGGAGCGTTAACAGCCCTTTTACCGCCGAACTCCAAATCTAGGCCTTAGTGTTACCAACAATCAAAGGCACACTACGCTCAAAATTTAAAATCCCTAAAAAAGTTTATTATGTGCCATGGAGGTACTTATACTATTTATTTTGTCTGGTAATTGTATCTTTGTACATTGTATTTTTTTACTGTACAGTATCCAGAAATTGACCTTGATCTTTTTAGAAATATATATATATATATATATATATATATATATATATATATATATATATATATATATATATATATATATATATATATATATATAATATTATTATTATTATTATTTTTTTTCCTTAATTGACTACAGGAAGATGGATATTAAAGAAGCTTCTCATGGGTGGTGCCCCTGTACTGCAAAACAATGTGAATATTGCTTAAAACATAACTGTTTAAATGCTTGTAAAAATTTATTTTGCAATACAGCTCTTAATTGCTGACAAATACTTTGCATATGTAAAACATTTATGTGTACACAGATATTTTGCCATGCTGTCCTTAATTTCCGATATATTCCTTGCACATATAATAATGACTGTAATCAGGGCCGGTGCAAGGATTTTTGCCTACTCAGGCGAAGGTGTATTTTGATGCCCCCAATCCCCCGCCACAACACCATAACACCCCGACAATGAGCCCCACCCCTTAGATGGCTCTGCCCATTAATTGCTATCTATCTCTTATATATATATATATATATATATATATATACAAAAGAAATAGGTAATAAGGGAGGGGGACATATCTTTTCCACATGCCTTATACCACAATGTATTATGACTGCTTCCCTTCGTGAAGCAGAGTGCATACAGCCAATTTAAATAAAAGCTCTTGCCATTGCCTTTTTTCTTCACATTCTTAAGCAAAAATTATAAAAAGGTATATCCTTAAAAACTTTTTATAACCCCATTATGAAACTCATTACCAAATATTATGAAACTCATTGTCAAAACATGAGTCAGAAAGTTCTTCCATAGGGAAATGGTTTTCCTTTTGCAGTTCTGCTCAAATGAAATGTCCTAAAAACTATTTTGTTTATGAATAGTTAAACAAGGCAAGTAAGGGCTCTAACACCCCCTCCCCCTGGGATGTATTAGTCTTCAGAGAGATGCTTATCAAAGCACACAAATAGCATAGGAAGCTTTATGCTGTGTGAGTTAGCTGCTGGGTGATCTGCAGGGTGATGAGTGTTGTAAAACCCAAGGACAGTCTGGTATACATTATATCAATAAACCCAGTTTCCAATGAACCTTTTTCTGTGCATGTGAACAGTTATAAAGTCATTTTTTTTCAGGCAATACTATGATTCAAGTTCTAATGCTATGAACTTCCATCTTGTTGCTATCTTTATTGTAACTTCAGACTAATCTCTGCTACAAATCACAATCATGACAATGACTGCTAAAGGCTGACACGGAACCACTACCTTAATAAATGGCATTCCTGCAGAGGAAGTAGTGCAGCAGATGAGAAGAAAACACAGCACAAAAAAACTTGTAGGAATCCTATCCAGGGGAGGTTATCGGCTGCTACAGAAGGGTGACTGGGGGAGGAGGCCAGTTACCTGCAGCTGCTTTTGCCTTTTTCTTGTTGTTACAGTGATTTAAGCTCGGCTGTCTACGGCTTGTTTTTCCACTCCCCTTTAGATCCGGCTAAATTTATATCCTTACACAGGACACGGGCAGGAATTATTTTAACTACTAGTACTAGTTAAAATAATTCCTGTGTAATAATGTAAATTTAGCCAGCTCTAAAGGGGAGTGGGAAACAAGCAGTCTGCAGCTGAGCCTCAGTCACTGTAAGAAGAAGAAGTAGCTGCATTTAACTCATACTAACTAAACTACCATGCTCCGTTCAGAAACAACTTCCTAACCACAGATATACTTTATATATTGTGCTGACTCTGAGCATGCACGGTATATAGAGCATATCAGTAGTTTCTGAACGCAGCATGGTAATTTAGTTAACTACTACTTACTTTAAATCAAACCTGTCCTGCTACTTCCTTGTCACTGTCTGTCCTGTCACTGTGCCATTGCCAATAAACACCAGAGGCAAACTTACCCGGTTCCTAGATCTTGTGGGTTGTGTTTTTAAATTAGCTGCCTCTGCCTGTTGCGCTCTTGCCTGTCTTCCCGCTCTCTTCCTAGATATGACTGCTGCTGGCTGGCTCCTCCCTCTTCCTCTCCGGTCATGTTCCTGGTGCTGTGACAGGTTAGGAACATGACTAGAGCTGAAGAACTTGAGCGTTAATGCTTGTAACAACAAAATGTAAAAAAAAAATTCACAATGGTGTTTCTCTAATTTTGCGCCCTTCTACTGAAGCGCCCTAAGGCATCTGCCTAACATGCCTTATGCCAAGCGCCGAGCCTGACTGTAATGCCCCTTTAACCAGAGTGGTGTTTCAGCAATCACATTGACCTATCATGCCAGACTCATTAACCCCTTAATGACCACAGCACTTTTCCATTTTCTGTCCGTTTGGGACCAAGGCTATTTTTACATTTTTGCGGTGTTTGTGTTTAGCTGTAATTTTCCTCTTACTCATTTACTGTACCCACACATATTATATACCGTTTTTCTCGCCATTAAATGGACTTTCAAAATATACCATTATTTTCATCATATCTTATAATTTACTATAAAAAATATTATAAAATATGAGGTAAAAATGGAAAAAAACACACTTTTTCTAACTTTGACCCCCAAAATCTGTTACACATCTACAACCACCAAAAAACACCCATGCTAAATAGTTTCTAAATTTTGTCCTGAGTTTAGAAATACCCAATGTTTACATGTTCTTTGCTTTTTTTGCAAGTTATAGGGCCATAAATACAAGTAGCACTTTGCCATTTACAAACCACTTTTTTTCAAAATTAGCGCTAGTTACATTGGGACACTAATATCTTTCAGGAATCTCTGAATATCCATTGACATGTATATATTTTTTTTTAGAAGACATCCCAAAGTATTGATCTAGGCCCATTTTGGTATATTTCATGCCACCATTTCACCGCCGAATGCGATCAAATAAAAATTTTTTTTTATTTTTTCACAAACTTTAGGTTTCTCACTGAAATTATTTACAAACAACTCATGAAATTATGGAATAAATGGTTGTAAATGCTTCTCTGGGATCCCCTTTGTTCATAAATAGCAGACATATATGGCTTTGGCTTTGCTTTTTGGTAATTAGAAGGCTGCTAAATGCCACTGCGCACCACACGTGTATTATGCCCAGCAGTGAATGGGTTAATTAGGGAGCATGTAGGGAGCTTCTAGGGTTAATTTTAGCTCTAGTGTAGTGTAGTAGACAACCCCAAGTATTGATCTAGGCCCATTTTGGTATATTTCATGCCACCATTTCACCGCCAAAAGCAATCAAATAAAAAAAAAATTGTTCACTTTTTCAAACTTTAGGTTTTTCACTAAAATTATTTACAAACAGCTTGTGCAATTATGGCACAAATGGTTTTAAATGCTTCTCTGGGATCCCCTTTGTTCAGAAATAGCAGACATATATGGCTTTGGCATTGCTTTTTGGTAATTATAAGGCCGCTAAATGCTGCTGCGCATCACATGTGTATTATGGCCAGCAGTGAAGGGGTTAATTAGGTAGTTTGTAGGGAGCTTGCAGGGTTAATTTTAGCTTTAGTGTAGAGATCAGACTCCCACCTGACACATCCCACCCCCTGATCCCTCCCAAACAGCACTCTTCCCTCCCCCACCCCACAATTGTCCCCGCCATCTTAAGTACTGGCAGAAAGTCTGCCAGTACTAAAATAAAAGGTATAAAAAAAATATATATTTTTTTTTAAGCATATTTACATATGCTGCTATGTAGGGTCCCCCCTTAGCCCCTAACCCTCCCCCTCTGCCTTATTGGGGCCATCTTGGGTACTGGCAGCTGTCTGCCAGTACCCAGTTTGCAAATAAAAATGTTTTTTTTTATTATTTGTTTCTGTAGTGTAGCTTCCCCCCCACAGTCCCATACCCCACCAGCCAAACCGATCACCAAAATAAACATATTAACCCCTTTGATCCCCACTTCTAACAAAAAAACTTTCTGTAGCGTAGTGGTTCCCACCCGCTCCCTCCCCGTGCACGCGCCCGCCCGGCCTCCCCGTGCACGTGCGCGCGTCCCCCCGGTCGTCCCCGCCCCCGATCCCGCCCCCCTCCGCATCACAAAGGCCGTCGATGGCCGCCACCCACCTCCCACACCGGCTCCCACCCACCAACGAACGTAGCCGTTAATGTCCGGTGCAGAGAGGGCCACAGAGTGGCTCTCTCTGCACCGGATGGCTACAAATGGTTATTGCAGGATGCCTCGATATCGAGGCATCACTGCAATAACCGGAAAGCAGCTGGAAGCGAGCAGGATCGCTTCCAGCTGCTTTCCACACCGAGGACGTGCAGGGTACGTCCTCAGGCGTTAACTGCCTTTTTTTTGAGGACGTACCCTGCACGTCCTCGGTCATTAAGGGGTTAAAGGGACACTGAACCCAAATTTTTTCTTTCATGGTTCAGATAGAGCATGAAATTTTTAAGAAACTTTGAAATTGACTCCTATTATCAATTTTTCTTCATTCTCTTGCTATCTTTATTTTAAAAGCAGGAATATAAATCTTAGCAGCCAGCCCATTTTAGGTTTAGCAGCATGGATAGCGCTTGCTTATTGGAGGCTTACATTTACCCACCAATAAGCAAGCATAACCCAGGTTCTCAACCAAAAATGGGCCGACTCCTATGCATCACATTCCTACTTTTTAAATAAAGATCAAGAAAAAGTGATAATAGGAGCAAATTAGAAAGTTGCTTAAAATTACCTGCTCTATCTGAATCATGAAAGAAAAAATATTGGGTTTAGTGTCCCTTTAAGTGTTACACAAGTGCTCAGATTGGCTACACAAGGGGGTTACATAGAATTTGACGGTAGATAATAACCAAAAAGGCCCATCAAGTCTACCCATATTACATGTTACTATTTCCTTAGGATAGCCTTATGCATGTCCCAGGCATTTTTTTAACTAATTTACAGTCTTTGCGTTTACCACCTCAAATTGAAGTTTATTCCATGAATCCACCACCCTTTCTGTAAAAAAATGCTTCCTTAAATTTCTCCAGAATCTGCTACCCTCTAACTTTAGATTGTGACCCCTTGTGTTGGCATTTATTTTTTGTGGAAAATGCTTTCAGCTTCTACTTTATTAAGTCCCTTCATATTTTTGAAGGTTTCTATCATGTCACCTCTTTTCCCTTCTATCCTCCAAACTATACATATTTAGATCATAGAGTCTTTCTTTGTACGTTTTATATTTTTAGACCATGTACCATTTTAGTAGACCTCCTTTGGACAGCTTCTAGTTTTTATATCTTTCTGAAGATATGGTCTCCAGAACTGTACACAGTATTCCAGATTTGGCCTAACTAATGATCTGTAAAGTGGCATAAGAACCTTGCTATTTCTGCTACTAATACATCTTCCAATGCAAGTATTTGACTGGCCATACTGGCTGCGCTGCTGCATTGTGTACCAAATTTTAAATTATCTGGAATAATTCCCAAGTCCCTTTTCTTCTTTAATTACAGTCAGTAATGTACCATTGAGACTATAATTGGCCTTTGGGTTTTTGGATCCTATATGCATAATTTTGTTCTTGGTAATATTACATTTCAGATCCAATTTATTTGACCAGTCCTCACTCCAGGTGAGTTTGCACGTGTGTTGTATCTGAGGCACCAAGGTTATAGGTGAGTGTGCACATGTGTTGTGTCTGAGGGAATGGCGGTTACAGGTGAGTGCGCATGTGTGTTGTGTCTGAGGCACCCAAGTTACAGATGAGTGTGCACATGTGTTGTGTCTGAGGGATGCCGGTTACTGGTGAGTGTGCATGGGTGTTGTGTGTTATAGGTGCTGGTTGCAAGGTGAGTGTGCATGTGTGTTGCCTGAGGAATGCCAGTCACAGGTGAGTGTGCACGTGTGTTGTGTGTGTGATAGGTGCTGATTACAAGGTGAGTGTACATGTATGTTGTCTCTGAGACACCCAGGTTAAAAGTGAGTATGCACATGTCTGAGGCACTTAGGTTACAGGTGAGTGTGCACTTGTGCTATGTCTGATGCACATGGGTTACAAGTGAGTGTGCACACATGTTTCTTATCTTCCCTTTTAGCTTAAATGATGCGTTTTGAGGGAAAAGTACCGCAGTGAGAGTATTTGTGCTATTAAATGTCTGGAAAATACACAAACTGTTTCATGCTAAAGTTATAAAACCAGATCATGGGAAGTAAAAACTGAATTAATATGTATAGGCAAAGATAAGATGAATATAGTGAAAGTTGAGATATCAGAAGATCTGTGTGTGAGGTATCAACTGGGAGCTGTCAGAGAACAAAATGTATGGAGAAGCGCTAAAAAGCTGAAGCTGCGGCAGTAAATCACAAAGATAGATATATAACTGGCTATGCCAAAAGATTTGATTGAACAATTAGATAGAATACATAAATGTAAAGATATTAAAAATCGGACGTCTCCAATATAATAAAAACACAAAAATAAAAACACAAAATGAAGATAAATGCTGTTGCCACTACAGTGAATTCAGTCTCTGAAATGCTGTTGTGATTGGTAATACAGGGGCCCCTCGAACATAAAGAAAGTCTCACCAAGTATGATCAATATCAAGGTAGGATTAATACGTATTACCTTCTTCCCATAGACGGTATAAAATTCGACCGGTTTGTCCGATAACACCTCCGTGAGGCGCGTATGTGTCTCGTGACGTCACCGACCACGGGCGTTGTCTCCAAGTAGAGATCCTATTGGTCAGGATCACCAAGCATGAAGTATAGCGGCCGCTATAATGCAGATTAGTAGAATTAAAAGGATCCCCGCTCTTAGTGCAAATAAGCACGCAGGATTAGACTTGTAGCTCCGTGGGAACTTGTAACTAATTATCAGTTCCAAAATTCTTCTTGTGGTCCTCAGGCTCTATGTATTCAATATCGGAACAGGCTTGACTTGAAACCGTGTCCTTCTCAGCACGGTCTTAATGCTCTTGTATGAATAGCATAAAAGCACAGGATAGCTTAACTTGAAACCGTGTCCTTCTCAACACAGTCTTAGTGTTCTTGTATGGATAGCATAAAGCACAGGATAGCTGTGGCTTATCATCAACGTGTTTCTCCCTCTTACAGGGCTTTTTCAAGATCAACTGGGAGCCACAGATGAGAAAAACAGTCATATCAGCCCAGGTTAGTGTGTACCTGTTACCTGTATTGTCCCTATTTCATGGTGGTCTTGTGGACATTACTGCTTGGATATTGGATCCCAAAGATAATATCTCAGATCTTAAAAGCAGAAGCTTAGATACAAGGTAATTATGGAGGTAAAAAGCATATTAATATAACGGTGTTGGTTATGCAAAACGGGGGAATGGTATATAAAAAGATTATCCATCTTTTTACAATAAACAATAACATTTTTGGTGTTCACTGGCCCCAAACACTCTTCTTCTTTACTGGCCCCAAACAGTCTTCTTCCATGCATTATTGATTTTCTGAACTAATTTCTATAAAAAAAAAATGGTAGAAGCCAGGCGTTCCAATTGCTAAGTTTGTCTATGTTCCCTCTACCCTTCTGCTAGTACAGAGCTTTGGAAAACTATTCCTAATATGGGTGCAGCTATGTCCAACTTTGCCAGGCGTATTACTATTCTTTTGAATGATAGTTCCTCTTTTAAGGATCCTTTGGATTGAAGACTTTAAGGTTTTTATAGACAATCTTTTCAGGTTGATGTTTAGGCTGGGTGTCTGATGATGTTGGTGAGCACAGGGAGTGTGGTCTCCTCAGGAGGTGTGGTTCCCTATAAACATTCACTGAGTAATCTTCAGGGGTCTCCTGAGTTGGCCCACCCTGATATAGGAATATTTTCTTTGATTCCAATCAGGTAATGTCACAGCAGTGACTTGAATAAATTATCAGCGAGGGACTTTAGCAATGAGGAAAGTTTCCACGCATCATCAGTTGGGCAGAACGTTTTCAGTGCAGGATTTCATCCACGTTGCTGGGTGTGAACAATTGGGATGCAGACTTTCTAACTCGCTAATCTCTTCACCCTAGGGAGTGGTATCTAAATCAAGACGTTTTTGGCCATATTGTGATATGTTGGGGTCTGCCAGAGATAAATCTTATGGATTCGCACTTGAATAACAAAGTTCCTCATTATTGTGCCAGTTCTTAGGACCCTCAGGCAAACCTGATAGATGCCCTAGTGGATCCCTAGTCCTTCAACCTGATTTACATCTTTCCTCCATTTATGTTGCTATTCTCGGCTATAGACAAAATCAAGTAGGAGCAAGCTTCAGCAGTTCTGATATCCCCAGCATGACATGATTTGGTTGGCAGACCTAGTTTAAATGTTTGTGCCCACCTTGGAAGCTCCCTCTAAGAAGGGATCTTCCTTCTTAATGTTCTTTCTTTTATCAGAACTCTGAATTTGACTGCCTGGCATTTTAACGCTTAGTGCTGTCTCGGGGAGAGGTTTTTCTGAAAAGGTTATTGACACCTTGATTAAGGCTAGGAAACCTGTCAGCAGGCCTAATTATCTTAAAGGGACACTGAACCCAACATTTTTCTTTCGTGATTTAGATAGAGCATGACATTTTAAGCAACTTTCTAATTTACTCCTATTATCAAATTTTCTTTATTCTCTTGGTATCTTTATTTGAAATGCAAGAATGTAAGTTTAGATGCCGGCCCATTTCTGGTGAACAACCTGAGTTGTCCTTGCTGATTGGTGGATAAATTCATCCACCAATAAAAAAGAGCTATCCATAGTTCTGAACCAAGAAAAAAGCTTAGATGCCTTCTTTTTCAAATAAAAATAGCAAGAGAACGAAGAAAATTTGATTTAAGGAGTAAATTAGAAAGTTTCTTAAAATTACATGCTCTATCTGAATCACAAAAGAAAAAATTGGGGTTCAGTGTCCCTTTAAGGTTTGAAAAATCTTTTTTGCTGGTTTACTCGCAAAGGATACTGGAATTGTTTTAGAATTCCTAAAGCTCCCGTAGGAAGGTGAATTAAGGTTTGTCCGTTCTTTAAATGGTCAGTTTTCATCTCTTTCCGTTTGCTTTCATAAGAGAATTGCTAAAATTCCAGATTCTCAGACCTCTGGTACAGGCCATAGATGAGTGTATGTGTGACGTGCCTAAGAGCCACAGGTGAATGTGTTTGATGTCTCTACAGTTGAGTGTACTTGTGTGACATGTCTGAGGGGCGTGGGACACAGGTGAATGTACATAAGTGACATGTCTGAAGGAAGTAGGGTGCCAATGAGTGTAAGTGTGTGACATGTCTGAGGGGAGTAGGTAAGTGTATGTGTGTTACATATCTGAGGGACACAGGGCACAGGTGAGTGTATGTGTGTGACGTGTCTGAGGGATACAGGGCACAGGTGTGTGTACGTGTGTGATGTGTCTGAGGGATACAGGACAAACTTGAGTGCATGTGTGTGATGCATCTGAGGGATGCAGGACACAGATATGTGTACATGTGTTGTGACATGTCTAAAGGACACAGGTGAGTGTACACGTGTTACATTCAGATTTTACAATTTCCTTGTGTAGTTCTAAAAAGCTGAAATGTGACTATATTTATACAATCTATGCAGGTGATGTTAAGATTGAAGTCACACTTAACACTGAACAAATGATCTGTATGTAAAGCGTCAACTAGAAGCTGTGAAGAAGGAAAACAGCGTCAATATCCGTACATGTAAGTGCATGTGTGTTTAGTGTCTGAGGGACGCAGGGCGCAGGTGAGTGCACATGTGTCTAAATTACACAGGGTGCCGGTAAGTGTACCTGTCTGAGGGACTCGGGGCGCAGATGAGTGTACGTGTGTGACGTGTATGAGCGATACAGGTGATTGTATTTGTGACATGTCTGTGAGTAGCAGTGTCCAGGTGAGTGTATGTGTGTGCAAAGTATACCAGTGAAACACAGGGCACAAGTGAGTGTACGTGTGTGATATGTCTGACGGGCTCAGGTGAGTGTACGTGTGTGATATGTCTGACGGGCTCAGGTGAGTGTACGTGTGTTGTGTGTCTGATGGATGCAGCACACCAGTGAATGTAATTGTGGGATGTGTTAGAGGGAAGCAGGGCGCAGGTGAGTGTATATGTGTGATGTGTCTGAGGGATGCAGGACACACTTGAGTGTATGTCTGTGATGCGTCTGAGGGATGCTGGATGTGTCTGAAGGATACAGATGAGTGTACACGTGTAACATTCAAATTTTACAATTTCCTTGTGCAGTTCTAAAAAAACTGAAATGTTACCCTATTTATATGATCTATGCAGGTGATGTTAAGACTGAAGTCACACTTGATGCTGAACAGAGAAATTAACTATATGTAAAGAGTCAACTGGATGCTGTGAAGCAGGAAATCAGTGACAATATCAGAACATGTAAGTGCACATTTGTTATGTGTCTGAGGCACGCAGGTGAGTGTACTTGTGTGGTGTGTCTGAGGGACACAGGACACAGGTTAGTGTACATGTGTGCTGTGCATGAGGTACATGGGTTACTGGTAAGTGTGCACATGTGTGGTGTGTGAGAAATAAGGGTTGCAGGTAAGTGTGCACATTTGTTTCATGTAAGAGATGAAGGTTACAGGTGAATGTGCACATGTGTTGTGCATGAAGGACATAGTTTACTGGTGTGTGTGTGCATGTACATTGTTTCCAAAAGATAAGTGGTACAGGTGAGTGTGCATGTGTGTTATGAATAAGACGTGGGTTACAGGTTAATGTGCATGTGTGTTATGAATAAGACGTGGGTTACAGGTTAATGTACATGTGTGTTAAGAATGAGACGTGGGTTACAGGTGAGTGTGCATGTGTGTTATGAATGAGACGTGGGTTACAGGTGAGTGTGCATGTGTGTTATGAATGAGACGTGGGTTACAGGTGAGTGTGCATGTGTGTTATGAATAAGACGTGGGTTACAGGTGAGTGTGCATGTGTGTTATGAATTAGACGTGGGTTACAGGTTAATGTACATGTGTGTTATGAATTAGACGTGGGTTACAGGTTAATGTACATGTGTGTTATGAATGAGACGTGGGTTACAGGTTAATGTATATGTGTGTTATGAATGAGACGTGGGTTACAGGTGAGTGTGCATGTGTGTTATGAATAAGACGTGGGTTACAGGTGAGTGTGCATGTGTGTTATGAATAAGACGTGGGTTACAGGTGAGTGTGCATGTGTGTTATGAATTAGACGTGGGTTACAGGTTAATGTACATGTGTGTTATGAATGAAACGTGGGTTACAGGTTAATGTACATGTGTGTTATGAATGAAACGTGGGTTACAGGTTAATGTACATGTGTGTTATGAATTAGACGTGGGTTACAGGTTAATGTACATGTGTGTTATGAATGAAACGTGGGTTACAGGTTAATGTACATGTGTGTTATGAATTAGACGTGGGTTACAGGTTAATGTACATGTGTGTTATGAATTAGACGTGGGTTACAGGTTAATGTACATGTGTGTTTTGAATGAGACGTGGGTTACAGGTTAATGTACATGTGTGTTATGAATGAGACGTGGGTTACAGGTTAATGTACATGTGTGTTATGAATGAGACGTGGGTTACAGGTTAATGTACATGTGTATAGTTAGGGTTGGAATTCCCCTAGGGTAGAGGGGAATTAGGTGTGGGAACAGATCAAAGCTCTCTAAAATCCCAGCAGGGTCAGCCTATGTATCCCTGGAGGGCAGTGCCTGATATCAAGTTATATATCAAAAAAATATAGAAAAAGAGGTATCTGGTGGCACACTTGAAAAGAGAGCTTATAATTACAATTCATACGTCAGAAAGGCACTAGGAGGAAATTAAATTAAAATATAACTTTTATTATGTTAATTAAAATGAAAACCTTAATTGTGTGTATAAGGGTTAAAATAGGGTATATTTGTGTTAGTGCAATGAAAAGTACCAATTATTGCTGAGTTGTCACCCACGATAACCATAGGGACAGCTGACTTTCTATTATTTTGTACAGTATGAACTGTATAATATACATATAGATTGTCCTATTATTAGTAGGAATATGTTTTTTTTTCTAATCAGTATCAAATACCCCTAATGATGATCTAACTCATTATACATAATTGGAAATAGAATCTAAAATACAGAAAGAAGATATTAATATAAAAATACTGTGTCCTGGATCACGCCGGGTTAAATAAGTTATACCGTAGTTGTATATGTGATTTACAAAATCATATAGTAAGGTAGTATAACAAAATTCCCATACAAACAGGTATGCTAAGCTTAAGTACAGTGATTACCGAAGGGGGGCTTGGACAATATCGCAGGATTCCCCCAAAAACGGTCACAGACTAATTAGCTTAGGCTGAGCAGCAAGAAGTACGTATACTGCCCCACAATTTAGTCTTAAGTTTGGTAACTACCTCACCTGCTAATCACATTTATTATACTGAGTAACCCATAGTGGGTGTCTAAATGTTATTATCAGAACATCTTCCAATAATACAGTGGTGTCCAAAAACACAGTGTTAAATTAAAAAGAAAGTGTGTTGCTTCTCATAGTCAATTACAGGGAAGTAATCCCTAAATAGCGCTTCTTTTATTGTTATATAGGTTAGCTGAAAACCCGGTACTGGGTAGTGTGACGTTTAGTACATATATCCTTTGTTATTACACATCAGAAAAAAATCTTAGGTATTATCCGTGAGAGCAGTGTGGACAGTGGGTGACAACTCAGCAATAATTGGATTGTACTTTTCATTGCACTAACACAAATATACCCTATTTTAACCCTTATACACACAATTAAGGTTTTCATTTTAATTAACATAATAAAAGTTATATTTTAATTTAATTTCCTCCTAGTGCCTTTCTGACGTATGAATTGTAATTATAAGCTCTCTATTCAAGTGTGCCACCGGATACCTCTTTTTCTTTTTCTATATTTTTTTAAATGTTCATGTGTGATATGAATTAGACGTGGGTTACAGGTTAATGTACATGTGTGTTATGAATAAGACGTGGGTTACAGGTTCATGTACATGTGTGATATGAATTAGACAAGCGTTACAGGTTAATGTACATGTGCGTTATGAATTAGACGTGGGTTACAGGTTAATGTGCATGTGTGTTATGAATAAGACGTGGGTTACAGGTTAATGTACATGTGCGTTATGAATTAGACGTGGGTTACAGGTTAATGTACATGTGTGTTATGAATTAGACAAGGGTTACAGGTTAATGTACATGTGCGTTATGAATTAGACGTGGGTTACAGGTTAATTTACATGTGTGTTATTCATAATACACATGTACATTAACCTGTAACCCACGTCTAATTCATAACACACATGTACATTAACCTGTAACCCTTGTCTAATTCATATCACACATGTACATGAACCTGTAACCCACGTCTTATTCATAACACATATGTACATTAACCTGTAACCCACGTCTTATTCATAACACATATGTACATTAACCTGTAACCCACGTCTAATTCATAAGATGTGGGTTACAGGTTAATGCACATGTGTGTTATGAATGAGACGTGGGTTACAGGTTAATGTACATGTGTGTTATGAATGAGACGTGGGTTACAGGTTAATGTACATGTGTGTTATGAATTAGACGTGGGTTACAGGTTAATGTACATGTGTGTTATGAATGAAACGTGGGTTACAGGTTAATGTACATGTGTGTTATGAATTAGACGTGGGTTACAGGTTAATGTACATGTGTGTTATGAATTAGACGTGGGTTACAGGTTAATGTACATGTGTGTTATGAATGAGACGTGGGTTACAGGTTAATGTACATGTGTGTTATGAATGAGACGTGGGTTACAGGTTAATGTACATGTGTGTTATGAATGAGACGTGGGTTACAGGTTAATGTACATGTGTATAGTTAGGGTTGGAATTCCCCTAGGGTAGAGGGGAATTAGGTGTGGGAACAGATCAAAGCTCTCTAAAATCCCAGCAGGGTCAGCCTATGTATCCCTGGAGGGCAGTGCCTGATATCAAGTTATATATCAAAAAAATATAGAAAAAGAGGTATCCGGTGGCACACTTGAAAAGAGAGCTTATAATTACAATTCATACGTCAGAAAGGCACTAGGAGGAAATTAAATTAAAATATAACTTTTATTATGTTAATTAAAATGAAAACCTTAATTGTGTGTATAAGGGTTAAAATAGGGTATATTTGTGTACCAATTATTGCTGAGTTGTCACCCACGATAACCATAGGGACAGCTGACTTTCTATTATTTTGTACAGTATGAACTGTATAATATACATATAGATTGTCCTATTATTAGTAGGAATATGTTTTTTTTCTAATCAGTATCAAATACCCCTAATGATGATCTAACTCATTATACATAATTGGAAATAGAATCTAAAATACAGAAAGAAGATATTAATATAAAAATACTGTGTCCTGGATCACGCCGGGTTAAATAAGTTATACCGTAGTTGTATATGTGATTTACAAAATCATATAGTAAGGTAGTATAACAAAATTCCCATACAAACAGGTATGCTAAGCTTAAGTACAGTGATTACCGAAGGGGGGCTTGGACAATATCGCAGGATTCCCCCAAAAACGGTCACAGACTAATTAGCTTAGGCTGAGCAGCAAGAAGTACGTATACTGCCCCACAATTTAGTCTTAAGTTTGGTAACTACCTCACCTGCTAATCACATTTATTATACTGAGTAACCCATAGTGGGTGTCTAAATGTTATTATCAGAACATCTTCCAATAATACAGTGGTGTCCAAAAACACAGTGTTAAATTAAAAAGAAAGTGTGTTGCTTCTCATAGTCAATTACAGGGAAGTAATCCCTAAATAGCGCTTCTTTTATTGTTATATAGGTTAGCTGAAAACCCGGTACTGGGTAGTGTGACGTTTAGTACATATATCCTTTGTTATTACACATCAGAAAAAAATCTTAGGTATTATCCGTGAGAGCAGTGTGGACAGTGGGTGACAACTCAGCAATAATTGGATTGTACTTTTCATTGCACTAACACAAATATACCCTATTTTAACCCTTATACACACAATTAAGGTTTTCATTTTAATTAACATAATAAAAGTTATATTTTAATTTAATTTCCTCCTAGTGCCTTTCTGACGTATGAATTGTAATTATAAGCTCTCTATTCAAGTGTGCCACCGGATACCTCTCTTTTTCTTTTTCTATATTTTTTTAAATGTTCATGTGTGATATGAATTAGACGTGGGTTACAGGTTAATGTACATGTGTGTTATGAATAAGACGTGGGTTACAGGTTCATGTACATGTGTGATATGAATTAGACAAGCGTTACAGGTTAATGTACATGTGCGTTATGAATTAGACGTGGGTTACAGGTTAATGTGCATGTGTGTTATGAATAAGACGTGGGTTACAGGTTAATGTACATGTGCGTTATGAATTCGACGTGGGTTACAGGTTAATGTACATGTGTGTTATGAATTAGACAAGGGTTACAGGTTAATGTACATGTGTGTTATGAATTAGACAAGGGTTACAGGTTAATTTACATGTGTGTTATTCATAACACACATGTACATTAACCTGTAACCCACGTCTAATTCATAACACACATGTACATTAACCTGTAACCCTTGTCTAATTCATATCACACATGTACATGAACCTGTAACCCACGTCTTATTCATAACACATATGTACATTAACCTGTAACCCACGTCTTATTCATAACACATATGTACATTAACCTGTAACCCACGTCTAATTCATAAGATGTGGGTTACAGGTTAATGTACATGTGTGTTATGAATTAGACAAGGGTTACAGGTTAATGTACATGTGCGTTATGAATTAGACGTGGGTTACAGGTTAATTTGCATGCAGGTTGTTGCTAAGATACCTGGTACAGGTGAGTGTGCATGTATGTGCAGTCTGAGAAGCTGGTTACAGGTGAATGTGTATGTATGTTGCACATGTGGTATATGGATCACAGATTAGTCTGTTTTTAGAGTATGAGGAACATGAATCACAGGTAAGTGTGCACGTGTTTGTGGTGTCTGCAGTGCCTGTTTTACAGATGAGTGTGCATAGTAAATAATTATGTGCACAGAGTTATTTCTGGGTTCTCACTGTACAGGCCGTACTGATGTGACGCCTACAGATGACTCAGCGGTTGAGCACGGAGGGGAACCGTCTGTGTGTGATCAGGTGAAGACTGAGGAGGATGAAGTTCCTATAAATATGGCTACAGGTGAGTAGCTCATATTAAAGGGACATAAACCCACTTTTTTTTTTCTTTCATGATTTAGACAGCATTCAATTTTAAACAACTTTCCAATGTACTTCTTTTATCTAAGTTGCTTCATTGTCTTGATACCATTTGTTGAAAAGCATACCTAAATAGGCTTAGTAGCTGCTGATTGGTGGCTGCATA
Organism: Bombina bombina; assembly: GCF_027579735.1. Taxonomy (NCBI): domain Eukaryota; kingdom Metazoa; phylum Chordata; class Amphibia; order Anura; family Bombinatoridae; genus Bombina; species Bombina bombina. Next base: position 843,957,709 of record NC_069502.1, on the reverse strand, counting down.
TTGATGCCTCGTATGATTGGCTCACACATGTGCATTGCTATTTCTTCAACAAAGGATATCTACAGAATGAAGCAAATTAGATAATAGAATTAAATCTGAATGTTGTTTAAAATCTATCTGAATCATGAAAGGAAAATCTTGGGTTTCATGTACCTTTAAGTAAAGGGAAGATTCTGTGATGGTGTTATTTTGTCTCTTGTAGCAGTTATGTTTCTCAGATGGTTACACAGAGGTAAAGTTTATTCCATTGTGTGTTCTACTGCTGTGGGTTAGTTTGACCAGGGGTTGGACTTATGTTGCTGGATGCTCTAGGCAACCAAACGGTCAAGTAACTACTGTTTGATCAGTTAATTATCCCCTTCATTGCCTATGTATATTACAAACATTGTTTAAATTAGAAGGATTACAGAAGTTTTTTAATAGGACCTTAAACCGTAACAAGCACAGAACGCAAAGTACAGTAATGTGCAAGTTTGTGAAACAACTGTACTACATAAATAGTTGTATATACTTTTAAAATGTGTCCTCTGTGCTAACTTGGTTCTGCCATATGCAGGTGTCACACGCATTGCAGAGCGCTTGTGTCAAGAAAAGCTATGTACACAGACAAACAGCTCTACTTTTTACTAGTTGCTAGTCACCACTGTGAATGACCTTGCACGCTTCACCAGCAGTGATTCTATGAAATTCATTGTTTGCTCATGCACTGTAGAGGGCAAGTAAAACCTAGGTTACACTATGGTGCTGCCCTACAGAGGGGCACGGAGGCTTATCTGGAACATTCAAAATGCTAGATCTGTGATATAGAAGTTTTTTACCATTTATATTTATCACTAACATTTTTGTTTTATATTAACTTTTACATAATGTATGTTTTTTCTGAAATTGGTATACAGTTTAATGTCTCCTTAAATCCTTTTTCTTTCATACAGGTGGTGAGAGTTCTCAATCCATTACTCCTGGGAATTACTCTTCCTGGCCACTTGGAGGAGGCAAAGATTAAAAAACCCCAAGAGCTCTATAAAACCCCCCTACCTTACTAGTTACTGGTGTTATCTTTGCCTATGCTGGAGGAAGGTGAAGACTGAGGGGCATATTTATGATTGTGCGAGCGGACATTATCCGATGTAGTGGATCATGTCCGCTGCACATCGATAAATGCCGATAGCATACGCTCTCGGCATTTATCATTGCACCAGCATTTCTTGTAAACTGCTGGTGCAATACTGCCCCCTGCAGATTCGCGGCCAAGTCAATCAACCGGATCGGGTTGATTTCTGTCGATTTCTGTCCGCCGCATCAGAGCAGGTGGACAGGTTATGGAGCAGCGGTCTTTAGACATATGGAGCTTGATAAATATGCCCCTGAAAGTATTCCAGAAGTTTTTTTGTGAGAGGGGTTCTCAGACTGATTTGAGGCACATTTTTCCCTACATGAGATACTGATTAATGGAGGGATGTATTGGGAGTATGTGATTAGTAGCACAGTTACACCCTATGGTAGTTAGTCATAAGCCTTCCTCATGTGTAGCCGGGACCAGTCCTTAGCCTCCCTCTGTTGGGTCATCTGTAATTAGAAATTAGCATATGAACTTCCTAGGTTTAGCTTTCAACTAAGAATACCAAGAGAACAAAGCAAAATTGGTGATAAAAGTAAATAGGAAAATTGTTTAAAATGACATTCTCTATTTTAATCATGAAAGTTTATTTTGGACTAGACTGTCCCTTTAACTACACTAAAATGCATATGTTATCTAGAGATCCAATGTCACAGCATGTAGCGAGGAAACAAGCTGTACAAAGTCAATGAGAGAGGCAAATTACCAAAGCCTAATCAAAATATATTAATGGTGGGGGGGAGTTATTTGCTGGTATTTAGCACAATTTTTAAAAAAAAACATAATTTATGCTTACCTGATAAATTTATTTCTCTTGTAGTGTATCCAGTCCACGGATCATCCATTACTTATGGGATATTCTCCTTCCCAACAGGAAGTTGCAAGAGGATCACCCACAGCAGAGCTGCTATATAGCTCCTCCCCTCACTGCCATATCCAGTCATTCGACCGAAACAAGACGAGAAAGGAGAAACCATAGGGTGCAGTGGTGACTGTAGTTTAATTAAAATTTAGACCTGCCTTAAAAGGACAGGGCGGGCCGTGGACTGGATACACTACAAGAGAAATAAATTTATCAGGTAAGCATAAATTATGTTTTCTCTTGTTAAGTGTATCCAGTCCACGGATCATCCATTACTTATGGGATACCAATACCAAAGCTAAAGTACACGGATGATGGGAGGGACAAGGCAGGATTAAACGGAAGGAACCACTGCCTGAAGAACCTTTCTCCCAAAAACAGCCTTCGAAGAACCAAACTATCAAATTTGTAAAATTTTGAAAAGGTGTGAAGCGAAGACCAAGTCGCAGCCTTGCAAATCTGTTCAACAGAGGCCTCATTTTTAAAGGCCCAGGTGGAAGCCACAGCTCTAGTAGAATGAGCTGCAATCCTTTCAGGGGGCTGCTGTCCAGCAGTCTCATAGACTAAGTGAATTATGCTCCGAAGCCAAAAGGAAAGAGAGGTTGCCGAAGCTTTTTGACCTCTCCTCTGTCCAGAGTAAACGACAAACAGGGAAGATGTTTGGCGAAAATCTTTAGTAGCTTGTAAGTAAAACTTCAAGGCACGGACTACGTCCAGATTATGTAAGAGACGTTCCTTCTTTGAAGAAGGATTAGGACACAATGATGGAACAACAATCTCTTGATTGATATTCTTGTTAGAAACCACCTTAGTTAAAAACCCAGGTTTGGTACGCAGAACTACCTTATCTGCATGAAAAATCAGATAAGAAGAATCACATTGTAAGGCAGATAGCTCAGAGACTCTTCAAGCCGAGGAAATAGCCATCAAAAACAGAACTTTCCAAGATAAAAGTTTAATATCAATGGAATGAAGGGGTTCAAACGGAACTCCTTGAAGAACTTTAAGAACCAAGTTTAAGCTCCACGGGGGAGCAACAGTTTTAAACACAGGCTTAATTCTAACCAAAGCCTGACAAAAAGCCTGGACGTCTGGAACCTCTGCCAGACGCTTGTGCAAAAGAATAGACAGAGCAGAGATCTGTCCTTTTAAAGAACTAGCTGATAATCCTTTGTCCAAACCCTCTTGGAGAAAGGACAATATCCTAGGAATCCTAACCTTACTCCATGAGTAATTCTTGGATTCACACCAATAAAGATATTTTCGCCATATCTTATGGTAGATTTTCCTGGTGACAGGCTTTCGTGCCTGTATTAAGGTATCAATGACTGACTCGGAGAAGCCATGCCTTGATAGAATCAAGCGTTCAATCTCCATGCAGTCAGTCTCAGAGAAATTAGATTTGGATGATTGAAAGGACCTTGTATTAGAAGGTCCTGCCTCAGAGGCAGAGTCCATGGTGGAAAGGATGACATGTCCACTAGATCTGCATACCAGGTCCTGCGTGGCCACGCAGGCGCTATCAGAATCACCGATGCTCTCTCCTGCTTGATTTTGGCAATCAGTCGAGGGAGCAGAGGAAACGGTGGAAACACATAAGCCAGGTTGAAGAACCAAGGAGCTGCTAGAGCATCTATCAGCGTTGCTCCCGGGTCCCTGGACCTGGATCCGTAACAAGGAAGCTTGTCGTTCTGGCGAGACGCCATGAGATCCAGTTCTGGTTTGCTCCAACGATGGATCAGTTGAGCAAACACCTCCGGATGGAGTTCCCACTCCCCCGGATGAAAAGTCTGACGACTTAGAAAATCCGCCTCCCAGTTCTCTACGCCTGGGATGTGGATCGCTGACAGATGGCGAGAGTGAGACTCTGCCCAGCGAATTATCTTTGAGACTTCTAACATCGCTAGGGAACTCCTGGTTCCCCCTTGATGGTTGATGTAAGCCACAGTCGTGATGTTGTCCGACTGAAATCTGATGAACCTCAGTGTTGCTAACTGAGGCCAAGCTAGAAGAGCATTGAATATTGCTCTTAACTCCAGAATATTTATTGGGAGGAGTTTCTCCTCCTGAGTCCACGATCCCTGAGCCTTCAGGGAGTTCCAGACTGCGCCCCAACCTAGAAGGCTGGCATCTGTTGTTACAATCGTCCAATCTGGCCTGCGAAAGGTCATACCCTTGGACAGATGGACCCGAGATAGCCACCAGTGAAGAGAATCTCTGGTCTCTTGATCCAGATTTAGTAGAGGGGACAAATCTGAGTAATCCCCATTCCACTGACTTAGCATGCATAATTGCAGCAGTCTGAGATGCAGGCGCGCAAATGGCACTATGTCCATTGCCGCTACCATTAAGCCGATTACTTCCATGCACTGAGCCACTGACGGACGTGGAATGGAATGAAGGACACGGCAAGCATTTAGAAGTTTTGATAACCTGGACTCCGTCAGGTAAATTTTAATCTCTACAGAATCTATAAGAGTCCCTAGGAAGGTGTCTCTTGTGAGTGGGGATAGAGAACTCTTTTCCACGTTCACTTTCCACCCATGCGACCTCAGAAATGCCAGAACTATCTCTGTATGAGACTTGGCAATTTGAAAGCTTGACGCCTGTATCAGGATGTCGTCTAGATACGGAGCCACAGCTATGCCTCGTGGTCTTAGAACCGCCAGAAGTGAGCTCAGAACCTTTGTAAAGATTCTCGGGGCTGTGGCCAACCCGAAGGGAAGAGCTACAAATTGGTAATGCCTGTCTAGAAAGGCAAACCTTAGGAACCGATGATGATCTTTGTGAATCGGTATGTGAAGGTAGGCATCCTTTAAGTCCTCTGTGGTCATGTACTGACCCTCTTGGATCATGGGTAGGATGGTCCGAATAGTTTCCATTTTGAATGATGGAACTCTGAGGAATTTGTTTAAAATCTTTAGATCCAAGATTGGTCTGAAGGTTCCCTCTTTCTTGGGAACCACAAACAGATTTGAATAAAACCCCTGTCCCTGTTCCGTCCGCGGAACTGGATGGATCACTCCCATTACTAGGAGGTCTTGCACACAGCTTAAGAATGCCTCTTTCTTTATCTGGTTTGCTGATAACCTTGAAAGATGAAATCTCCCTTGTGGAGGAGAAGCTTTGAAGGCCAGAAGATATCCCTGAGATATGATCTCCAACGCCCAGGGATCCTGAACATCTCTTGCCCACGCCTGGGCGAAGAGAGAAAGTCTGCCCCCCCACTAGATCCGTTTCCGGATAGGGGGCCGTTCCTTCATGCTGTCTTGGGGGCAGCAGCAGGTTTTCTGTCCTGCTTGCCCTTGTTCCAGGACTGGTTAGGTTTCCAGGCCTGTCTGGAATGAGCAACAGTTCTCTCTTGTTTTGAAGCGGAGGAAGTTGATGCTGCTCCTGCTTTGAAATTTCGAAAGGCACGAAAATTAGACTGTTTGGCCTTTGATTTGGCCCTGTCCTGAGGAAGGGTATGACCCTTGCCTCCAGTAATGTCAGCAATAATTTCCTTCAAGCCAGGCCCGAATAAGGTCTGCCCCTTGAAAGGAATGTTGAGTAATTTAGACTTTGAAGTCACGTCAGCTGACCAGGATTTAAGCCATAGCGCCCTCCGCGCCTGGATGGCGAATCCGGAATTCTTAGCCGTTAGTTTAGTCAAATGAACAATGGCATCAGAAACAAATGAGTTAGCTAGCTTAAGCGTTCTAAGCTTGTCAATAATTTCCTTCAATGGAGCTGTATGGATGGCCTCTTCCAGGGCCTCAAACCAGAATGCCGCCGCAGCAGTGACAGGCGCAATGCATGCAAGGGGCTGCAAAATAAAACCTTGTTGAATAAACATTTTCTTAAGGTAACCCTCTAATTTTTTATCCATTGGATCTGAAAAAGCACAACTGTCCTCAACCGGGATAGTGGTACGCTTTGCTAAAGTAGAAACTGCTCCCTCCACCTTAGGGACCGTCTGCCATAAGTCCCGTGTAGTGGCGTCTATTGGAAACATTTTTCTAAATATAGGAGGTGGGGAAAAGGGCACATCGGGTCTATCCCACTCCTTGCTAATAATTTCTGTAAGCCTTTTAGGTATAGGAAAAACGTCAGTACACACCGGCACCGCATAGTATCTATCCAGCCTACACAATTTCTCTGAAATTGCAACTGTGTTACAGTCATTCAGAGCAGCTAATACCTCCCCAAGCAATACACTGAGGTTCTCAAGCTTAAATTTAAAATGAGAAATCTCTGAATCAGGTTTCGCCGAGTCAGAGATGTCACCCACAGAATGAAGCTCTCCGTCCTCATGTTCTGCATACTGTGACGCAGTATCAGACATGGCTCTTACAGCATTTGCGCGCTCTGTATCTCTCCTAACCCCAGAGCTATCGCGCTTGCCTCTTAATTCAGGCAATCTAGATAATACCTCTGACAGGGTATTATTCATGATTGCAGCCATGTCCTGCAAGGTAATCGCTATGGGCGTCCCTGATGTAATTGGCGCCATATTAGCGTACGTCCCCTGAGCGGGAGGCGAAGGGTCTGACACGTGGGGAGAGTTAGTCGGCATAACTTCCCCCTCGACAGAACCCTCTGGTGATAATTCTTTTATAGATAAAGACTGATCTTTACTGTTTAAGGTGAAATCAATACATTTAGTACACATTCTCCTATGGGGCTCCACCATGGCTTTCAAACATAATGAACAAGTAGGTTCCTCTGTATCCTACATGTTTAAACAGACTAGCAATGAGACTAGCAAGCTTGGAAAACACTTAAAACAAGTTTACAAGCAATATAAAAAACGTTACTGCGCCTTTAAGAAACACAAATTTTGTCCATATTTGAAATAACAGTAAAAAAAGGCAGTTACACTAACGAAATTTTTACAGTGTATGTAACAAGTTAGCAGAGCATTGCACCCACTTGCAAATGGATGATTAACCCCTTAATACCAAAAACGGAATAACAAATGACAAAAACGTTTTTTTAAACAGTCACAACAACTGCCACAGCTCTACTGTGGCTTTTTACCTCCCTCAATACGACTTTTGAAGCCTTTTGAGCCCTTCAGAGAAGTCCTGGAACATGCAGGTAGAAGCTGGATGTCTGTGTCTGTAATTTTTGCTGAGCAAAAAAGTGCTAAAATAGGCCCCTCCCACTCATATTACAACAGTAGAAAGCCTCAAGGAACTGTTTCTAGGCAAAATTCAAGCCAGCCATGTGGAAAAAACTAGGCCCCAATAAGTTTTATCACCAAACATATATAAAAAACGATTAAACATGCCAGCAAACGTTTTAAAATACACTTTTATAAGAGTATGTATCTCTATTAATAAGCCTGATACCAGTCGCTATCACGGCATTTAAGGCTTTACTTACATTACTTCGGTATCAGCAGCATTTTCTAGCAAATTCCATCCCTAGAAAAATATTTTAACTGCACATACCTTATTGCAGGAAAACCTGCACGCTATTCCCCCTCTGAAGTTACCTCACTCCTCAGAATATGTGAGAACAGCAAAGGATCTTAGTTACTTCTGCTAAGATCATAGAAAATGCAGGCAGATTCTTCTTCCAAATACTGCCTGAGATAAACAGTACACTCCGGTACCATTTAAAAATAACAAACTTTTGATTGAAGAAATAAACTAAGTCTAAAACACCACAGTCCTCTTACGACCTCCATCTTAGTTGAGAGTTGCAAGAGAATGACTGGATATGGCAGTGAGGGGAGGAGCTATATAGCAACTCTGCTGTGGGTGATCCTCTTGCAACTTCCTGTTGGGAAGGAGAATATCCCATAAGTAATGGATGATCCGTGGACTGGATACACTTAACAAGATAATTTTTTTTTTAAATAATCATAAAGTGTAGTTGTGTGACTGATGTAATTTTAATGCTGAAATTTTATCTGAACACAATTTTAGAAGCACTACTTTTTAAATTGCATTACAAAAACTGAATTAATTTCAGAAATATTTATTTGCATATATTTCATACACATTACTTTTTTTATATATAAAATAATAATCTGAATTAATTATATTTATTTAGAAGTAAAGAACATGTGGTATTAATGCGACATTCAGAATGCTTTGTGCAAACAAGTAATAGTTATAAAGAGTAGTTTTGGAACTGAAATAATTAAATTACTCAGATTGTATATGAACACAATTTGAAAAGCTCTAAAATACTGTACATTTAAAAAGAATATATGTAAAAAAAAAATCAACTGTATTAATTTCTATTTATTTCAGTCATTTACAAATAAGGGATTATGGGGAGCCTTTAAAAATATGCGCTAACTTCCCTTAAAGGGACAGTGTACATCTTAGTCATCTTAAAGTCTTACCTTAGATTACGTTGCAAATAGCCTCCTGCACCCATTCTATATCATGCAGCAGGAATGGTAAAGTTATTTTAAAATTAATATTGTTTCTGGCCATTTTGAAATGGCTGCCAAGCTCCGGCCACTGATGACATCACAATTTGGGCTATATTTAGGCACTCTGCTGAATAGCATTGACAGTCTGAATCCAACTAGGGAACCTTTTTTGATTGGACTCCATATGCAGCCTTAGCTTGTGATGTCATCAGTGGGCGGAGCTTGACAGCCATTTCAAAGTGGCCAGAAACCATATTTATTTTAAAATAACTTTTTTTTTGCTGTTCCTGCTGCATGATATAGAAAAGGTGCAGGAGGCTATTTGCAGCTTAATCTAAGGCAAGACTTTAAGATGAATAAGGTATATACTGTCCCTTTTAAGCTTTAGCATGGAAGCTGGGGAAAGGTGCTGGAATAATAGCCAGTCCCCTCCCCTTTTGGTAGACACTAATTCAGAACAGTTAAAATGTTTTCAAAATATTATATCTTTAATAAATAACATTACTCCCATTGTATTTCTTATCAACAGGTGAATTTACAAACTGCAGTAATCCTAGTCATGGTCAGACTACAGATACTTCTTTCAATTTTCTTCAATATAAAAAAAGCCACGTGGGAAATTTGTTCTAAACATGAGAATTGTTTTACTTGGAAATCACATTTTATTAGTGATCTGAGTGTGCACACAGGAGAAAGAATTTCTTTCATGTAATTAGCAAGAGTCCATGAGCTAGTGACGTATGGGATATACATTCCTACCAGGAGGGGCAAAGTTTCCCAAACCTCAAAATGCCTATAAATACACCCCTCACCACACCCACAATTCAGTTTTACAAACTTTGCCTCCGATGGAGGTGGTGAAGTAAGTTTGTGCTAGATTCTACGTTGATATGCGCTCCGCAGCAAGTTGGAGCCCGGTTTTCCTCTCAGCGTGCAGTGAATGTCAGAGGGATGTGAGGAGAGTATTGCCTATTTGAATGCAGTGATCTCCTTCTACGAGGTCTATTTCATAGGTTCTCTGTTATCGGTCGTAGAGATTCATCTCTTACCTCCCTTTTCAGATCGACGATATACTCTTATATATACCATTACCTCTGCTGATTCTCGTTTCAGTACTGGTTTGGCTATCTGCTATATGTAGATGAGTGTCCTGGGGTAAGTAAGTCTTATTTTCTGTGACACTCCAAGCTATGGTTGGGCACTTTGTTTATAAAGTTCTAAATATATGTATTCAAACATTTATTTGCCTTGACTCAGAATGTTCAACTTTCCTTATTTTCAGACAGTCAGTTTCATATTTGGGATAATGCATTTTGATTTGACCATTTTTTCTTACCTTAAAATTTGACTTTTTCCCTGTGGGCTGTTAGGCTCACGGGGGCTGAAAATGCTTCATTTTATTGCGTCATTCTTGGCGCGGACTTTTTTGGCGCAAAAATTCTATTTCCGTTTCCGGCGTCATACGTGTCGCCGGAAGTTGCGTCATTTTTTGACGTTATTTCGCGCCAAAAATGTCGGCGTTCCGGATGTGGCGTCATTTTTGGCGCCAAAAAGCATTTAGGCGCCAAATAATGTGGGCGTCTTATTTGGCGCGAAAAAATATGGGCGTCGCTTTTGTCTCCACATTATTTAAGTCTCATTTTTTTATTGCTTCTGGTTGCTAGAAGCTTGTTCTTTGGCATTTTTTTTTTCCCATTCCTGAAACTGTCATTTAAGGAATTTGATCAATTTTGCTTTATATGTTGTTTTTTCTCTTACATATTGCAAGATGTCTCACGTTGCATCTGAGCCAGAAGATACTACAGGAAAATCGCTGTCAAGTGCTGAATCTACCAAAGCTAAGTGTATCTGCTGTAAACTTTTGGTAGCTATTTCTCCAGCTGTTGTTTGTATTGATTGTCATGACAAACTTGTTAAAGCAGATAATATTTCCTTTAGTAAAGTACCATTGCCTGTTGCAGTTCCCTCAACATCTAAGGTGCAGAATGTTCCTGATAATATAAGAGATTTTGTTTCTGAATCCATAAAGAAGGCTATGTCTGTTATTTCTCCTTCTAGTAAACGTAAAAAATCTTTTAAAACTTCTCTCCCTACAGATGAATTTTTAAATGAACATCATCATTCTGATTCTGATGACTCCTCTGGTTCAGAGGATTCTATCTCTGAGGTTGATGCTGATAAATCTTCATATTTATTTAAAATGGAATTTATTCGTTCTTTACTTAAAGAAGTTCTAATTGCTTTAGAAATAGAGGATTCTGGTCCTCTTGATACTAATTCTAAACGTTTAGATAAGGTATTTAAAGCTCCTGTGGTTATTCCAGAAGTTTTTCCTGTTCCTAATGCTATTTCTGCAGTAATTTCCAAAGAATGGGATAAATTGGGTAATTCATTTACTCCTTCTAAACGTTTTAAGCATTTATATCCTGTGCCGTCTGACAGATTAGAATTTTGGGACAAAATCCCTAAAGTTGATGGGGCTATTTCTACCCTTGCTAAACGTACTACTATTCCTACGTCAGATGGTACTTCGTTTAAGGATCCCCTAGATAGGAAAATTGAGTCCTTTCTAAGAAAAGCTTATCTGTGTTCAGGTAATCTTCTTAGACCTGCTATATCTTTGGCTGATGTTGCTGCAGCTTCAACTTTTTGGTTGGAAACTTTAGCGCAACAAGTAACACATCGTGATTCTCATGACATTATTATTCTTCTTCAGCATGCTAATAATTTTATCTGTGATGCCATTTTTGATATTATCAGAGTTGATGTCAGGTTTATGTCTCTAGCTATTTTAGCTAGAAGAGCTTTATGGCTTAAAACTTGGAATGCTGATATGGCTTCTAAATCAACTTTACTTTCTATTTCTTTCCAGGGTAACAAATTATTTGGTTCTCAGTTGGATTCCATCATTTCAACTGTTACTGGTGGGAAAGGAACTTTTTTACCACAGGATAAAAAATCTAAAGGTAAAAGCAGAGCTAATAATCGTTTTCGTTCCTTTCGTTTCAACAAAGAACAAAAGCCTGATCCTTCATCCTCAGGAGCAGTTTCAGTTTGGAAACCATCTCCAGTCTGGAATAAATCCAAGCCAGCTAAAAAGGCAAAGCCTGCTTCTAAGTCCACATGAAGGTGCGGCCCTCATTCCAGCTCAGCTGGTAGGGGGCAGGTTACGTTTTTTCAAGGAAATTTGGATCAATTCTGTTCACAATCTTTGGATTCAGAACATTGTTTCAGAAGGGTACAGAATTGGTTTCAAGATAAGACCTCCTGCAAAGAGATTTTTTCTTTCCCGTGTCCCAGTAAATCCAGTAAAAGCTCAAGCATTTCTGAAATGTGTTTCAGATCTAGAGTTGACTGGAGTAATTATGCCAGTTCAGGAACAGGGGATGGGGTTTTATTCAAATCTCTTCATTGTACCAAAGAAGGAGAATTCCTTCAGACCAGTTCTGGATCTAAAAATATTGAATCGTTATGTAAGGATACCAACGTTCAAAATGGTAACTGTAAGGACTATCTTGCCTTTTGTTCAGCAAGGGAATTATATGTCCACAATAGATTTACAGGATGCATATCTGCATATTCCGATTCATCCAGATCATTTTCAGTTCCTGAGATTCTCTTTTCTGGACAAGCATTACCAGTTTGTGGCTCTGCCGTTTGGCCTAGCTACAGCTCCAAGAATTTTTACAAAGGTTCTCGGTGCCCTTCTGTCTGTAATCAGAGAACAGGGTATTGTGGTATTTCCTTATTTGGACGATATCTTGGTACTTGCTCAGTCTTTTCATTTAGCAGAATCTCATACGAATCGACTTGTGTTGTTTTTTCAAGATCATGGTTGGAGGATCAATTTACCAAAAAGTTCTTTGATTCCTCAGACAAGGGTAACCTTTCTGGGTTTCCAGATGGATTCAGTGTCCATGACTCTGTCTTTAACAGACAAGAGACGTCTAAAATTGATTGCAGCTTGTCGAAACCTTCAGTCACAATCATTCCCTTCGGTAGCCTTATGCATGGAAATTCTAGGTCTTATGACTGCTGCATCGGACGCGATCCCCTTTGCTCGTTTTCACATGCGACCTCTTCAGCTCTGTATGCTGAAGCAATGGTGCAAGGATTACACGAAGATATCTCAAACAATATCTTTAAAACCGATTGTTCGGCACTCTCTAACATGGTGGACAGATCACCATCGTTTAATTCAGGGGGCTTCTTTTGTGCTTCCGACCTGGACTGTAATTTCAACAGATGCAAGTCTCACGGGTTGGGGAGCTGTGTGGGGATCTCTGACGGCACAGGGAGTTTGGGAATCTCAGGAGGTGAGATTACCTATCAATATCTTGGAACTCCGTGCAATTTTCAGAGCTCTTCAGTTTTGGCCTCTTCTGAAGAGAGAATCGTTCATTTGTTTTCAGACGGACAATGTCACAACTGTGGCATACATCAATCATCAAGGAGGGACTCACAGTCCTCTGGCTATGAAAGAAGTATCTCGAATTTTGGTTTGGGCGGAATCCAGCTCCTGTCTAATCTCTGCGGTTCATATCCCAGGTGTAGACAATTGGGAAGCGGATTATCTCAGTCGCCAAACGTTGCATCCGGGCGAATGGTCTCTTCACCCAGAGGTATTTCTTCAGATTGTTCAAATGTGGGAACTTCCAGAAATAGATCTGATGGCGTCCCATCTAAACAAGAAACTTCCAAGGTATCTGTCCAGATCCCGGGATCCTCAGGCGGAGGCAGTGGATGCATTATCACTTCCTTGGAAGTATCATCCTGCCTATATCTTTCCGCCTCTAGTCCTTCTTCCAAGAGTGATCTCCAAGATTCTGAAGGAATGCTCGTTTGTTCTGCTGGTAGCTCCAGCATGGCCTCACAGGTTTTGGTATGCGGATCTTGTCCGAATGGCCTCTTGCCAACCGTGGACTCTTCCGTTAAGACCAGACCTTCTGTCACAAGGTCCTTTTTTCCATCAGGATCTGAAATCCTTAAATTTAAAGGTATGGAGATTGAACGCTTGATTCTTGGTCAAAGAGGTTTCTCTGACTCTGTGATTAATACTATGTTACAGGCTCGTAAATCTGTATCTCGAGAGATATATTATAGAGTCTGGAAGACTTATATTTCTTGGTGTCTTTCTCATCATTTTTCTTGGCATTCTTTTAGAATACCGAGAATTTTACAGTTTCTTCAGGATGGTTTAGATAAGGGTTTGTCCGCAAGTTCTTTGAAAGGACAAATCTCTGCTCTTTCTGTTCTTTTTCACAGAAAGATTGCTATTCTTCCTGATATTCATTGTTTTGTACAAGCTTTGGTTCGTATAAAACCTGTCATTAAGTCAATTTCTCCTCCTTGGAGTTTGAATTTGGTTCTGGGAGCTCTTCAAGCTCCTCCGTTTGAACCTATGCATTCATTGGACATTAAATTACTTTTCTCCAACATAGGTGTGTCCGGTCCACGGCGTCATCCTTACTTGTGGGATATTCTCTTCCCCAACAGGAAATGGCAAAGAGCCCAGCAAAGCTGGTCACATGATCCCTCCTAGGCTCCGCCTACCCCAGTCATTCTCTTTGCCGTTGTACAGGCAACATCTCCACGGAGATGGCTTAGAGTTTTTTAGTGTTTAACTGTAGTTTTTATTATTCAATCAAGAGTTTGTTATTTTAAAATAGTGCTGGTATGTACTATTTACTCAGAAACAGAAAAGAGATGAAGATTTCTGTTTGTATGAGGAAAATGATTTTAGCAACCGTTACTAAAATCCATGGCTGTTCCACACAGGACTGTTGAGAGGAATTAACTTCAGTTGGGGGAACAGTGAGCAGTCTCTTGCTGCTTGAGGTATGACACATTCTAACAAGACGATGTAATGCTGGAAGCTGTCATTTTCCCTATGGGATCCGGTAAGCCATGTTTATTAAGATAGTAAATAAGGGCTTCACAAGGGCTTATTAAGACTGTAGACTTTTTCTGGGCTAAATCGATTCATTATTAACACATATTTAGCCTTGAGGAATCATTTAATCTGGGTATTTTGATAAGATTATATCGGCAGGCACTGTTTTAGACACCTTATTCTTTAGGGGCTTTCCCAAATCATAGGCAGAGCCTCATTTTCGCGCCGGTGTTGCGCACTTGTTTTTGAGAGGCATGACATGCAGTCGCATGTGTGAGGAGCTCTGATACATAGAAAAGACTTTCTGAAGGCGTCATTTGGTATCGTATTCCCCTTTGGGCTTGGTTGGGTCTCAGCAAAGCAGATACCAGGGACTGTAAAGGGGTTAAAGTTAAAAACGGCCCCGGTTCCGTTATTTTAAGGGTTAAAGCTTCCAAATTTGGTGTGCAATACTTTTAAGGCTTTAAGACACTGTGGTGAAATTTTGGTGAATTTTGAACAATTCCTTCATATTTTTTCGCAATTGCAGTAATACAGTGTGTTCAGTTTAAAATTTAAAGTGACAGTAACGGTTTTATTTTAAAACGTTTTTTGTACTTTGTTATCAAGTTTATGCCTGTTTAACATGTCTGAACTACCAGATAGACTGTGTTCTGAATGTGGGGAAGCCAGAGTTCCTTCTCATTTAAATAAATGTGATTTATGTGACAATGACAATGATGCCCAAGATGATTCCTCAAGCGAGGGGAGTAAGCATGGTACTGCATCATTCCCTCCTTCGTCTACACGAGTCTTGCCCACTCAGGAGGCCCCTAGTACATCTAGCGCGCCAATACTCCTTACTATGCAACAATTAACGGCTGTAATGGATAATTCTGTCAAAAACATTTTAGCCAAAATGCACACTTATCAGCGTAAGCGCGACTGCTCTGTTTTAGATACTGAAGAGCATGACGACGCTGATAATAATGGTTCTGAAGGGCCCCTAAACCAGTCTGATGGGGCCAGGGAGGTTTTGTCTGAGGGAGAAATTACAGATTCAGGGAACATTTCTCAACAAGCTGAACCTGATGTGATTACGTTTAAATTTAAGTTGGAACATCTCCGCGCTCTGCTTAAGGAGGTATTATCCACTCTGGATGATTGTGACAATTTGGTCATCCCAGAGAAACTATGTAAAATGGACAAGTTCCTAGAGGTCCCGGGGCTCCCAGAAGCTTTTCCTATACCCAAGCGGGTGGCGGACATTGTAAATAAAGAATGGGAAAGGCCCGGTATTCCTTTCGTCCCTCCCCCCATATTTAAAAAATTGTTTCCTATGGTCGACCCCAGAAAGGACTTATGGCAGACAGTCCCCAAGGTCGAGGGAGCGGTTTCCACTTTAAACAAACGCACCACTATACCCATAGAAGATAGTTGTGCTTTCAAAGATCCTATGGATAAAAAATTAGAAGGTTTACTTAAAAAGATGTTTGTTCAGCAGGGTTACCTTCTACAACCAATTTCATGCATTGTCCCTGTCGCTACAGCCGCGTGTTTCTGGTTCGATGAGCTGGTAAAGGCGGTCGATAATGATTCTCCTCCTTATGAGGAGATTATGGACAGAATCAATGCTCTCAAATTGGCTAATTCTTTCACCCTAGACGCCACTTTGCAAGTGGCTAGGTTAGCGGCTAAGAATTCTGGGTTTGCTATTGTGGCGCGCAGAGCGCTTTGGTTGAAATCTTGGTCAGCTGATGCGTCTTCCAAGAACAAGCTACTTAACATTCCTTTCAAGGGGAAAATGCTGTTTGGCCCTGACTTGAAAGAGATTATCTCTGATATCACTGGGGGTAAGGGCCACGCCCTTCCTCAGGATCGGCCTTTCAAGGCCAAAAATAAACCTAATTTTCGTCCCTTTCGTAGAAACGGACCAGCCCAAAGTGCTACGCCCTCTAAGCAAGAGGGTACTACTTCTCAAGCCAAGCCAGCTTGGAGACCAATGCAAGGCTGGAACAAGGGAAAGCAGGCCAAGAAACCTGCCACTGCTACCAAGACAGCATGAAAAGTTGGCCCCCGATCCGGGACCGGATCTGGTGGGGGGCAGACTCTCTCTCTTCGCTCAGGCTTGGGCAAGAGATGTTCTGGATCCTTGGGCGCTAGAAATAGTCTCCCAAGGTTATCTTCTGGAATTCAAGGGGCTTCCCCCAAGGGGGAGGTTCCACAGGTCTCAGTTGTCTTCAGACCACATAAAAAGACAGGCATTCTTACATTGTGTAGAAGACCTGTTAAAAATGGGAGTGATTCATCCTGTTCCATTAGGAGAACAAGGGATGGGGTTCTACTCCAATCTGTTCATAGTTCCCAAAAAAGAGGGAACGTTCAGACCAATCTTAGATCTCAAGATCTTAAACAAGTTTCTCAAGGTTCCATCGTTCAAAATGGAAACCATTCGAACAATTCTTCCTTCCATCCAGGAAGGTCAATTCATGACCACGGTGGATTTAAAGGATGCGTATCTACATATTCCTATCCACAAGGAACATCATCGGTTCCTAAGGTTCGCATTCCTGGACAAGCATTACCAGTTCGTGGCGCTTCCTTTCGGATTAGCCACTGCTCCAAGGATTTTCACAAAGGTACTAGGGTCCCTTCTAGCTGTGCTAAGACCAAGGGGCATTGCTGTAGTACCTTACTTGGACGACATTCTGATTCAAGCGTCGTCCCTTCCTCAAGCAAAGGCTCACACGGACATCGTCCTGGCCTTTCTCAGATCTCACGGATGGAAAGTGAACGTGGAAAAGAGTTCTCTATCTCCGTCAACAAGGGTTCCCTTCTTGGGAACAATAATAGACTCCTTAGAAATGAGGATTTTTCTGACAGAGGCCAGAAAAACAAAACTTCTAGACTCTTGTCGGATACTTCATTCCGTTCCTCTTCCTTCCATAGCGCAGTGCATGGAAGTGATAGGTTTGATGGTAGCGGCAATGGACATAGTTCCTTTTGCGCGCATTCATCTAAGACCATTACAACTGTGCATGCTCAGTCAGTGGAATGGGGACTATACAGACTTGTCTCCGAGGATACAAGTAAATCAGAGGACCAGAGACTCACTCCGTTGGTGGCTGTCCCTGGACAACCTGTCACAAGGGATGACCTTCCGCAGACCAGAGTGGGTCATTGTCACGACCGACGCCAGTCTGATGGGCTAGGGCGCGGTCTGGGGATCCCTGAAAGCTCAGGGTCTTTGGTCTCGGGAAGAATCTCTTCTACCGATAAATATTCTGGAACTGAGAGCGATATTCAATGCTCTCAAGGCTTGGCCTCAGCTAGCGAGGGCCAAGTTCATACGGTTTCAATCAGACAACATGACAACTGTTGCGTACATCAACCATCAGGGGGGAACAAGGAGTTCCCTGGCGATGGAAGAAGTGACCAAAATCATTCTATGGGCGGAGTCTCACTCCTGCCACCTGTCTGCTATCCACATCCCAGGAGTGGAAAATTGGGAAGCGGATTTTCTGAGTCGTCAGACATTGCATCCGGGGGAGTGGGAACTCCATCCGGAAATCTTTGCCCAAGTCACTCAACTGTGGGGCATTCCAGACATGGATCTGATGGCCTCTCGTCAGAACTTCAAAGTTCCTTGCTACGGGTCCAGATCCAGGGATCCCAAGGCGGCTCTAGTGGATGCACTAGTAGCACCTTGGACCTTCAAACTAGCTTATGTATTCCCGCCGTTTCCTCTCATCCCCAGGCTGGTAGCCAGGATCAATCAGGAGAGGGCGTCGGTGATCTTGATAGCTCCTGCGTGGCCACGCAGGACTTGGTATGCAGATCTGGTGAATATGTCATCGGCTCCACCATGGAAGCTACCTTTGAGACGAGACCTTCTTGTTCAAGGTCCGTTCGAACATCCGAATCTGGTCTCACTCCAGCTGACTGCTTGGAGATTGAACGCTTGATCTTATCGAAGCGAGGGTTCTCAGATTCTGTTATCGATACTCTTGTTCAGGCCAGAAAGCCTGTAACTAGAAAGATTTACCACAAAATTTGGAAAAAATATATCTGTTGGTGTGAATCTAAAGGATTCCCTTGGGACAAGGTTAAGATTCCTAAGATTCTATCCTTCCTTCAAGAAGGATTGGAAAAAGGATTATCTGCAAGTTCCCTGAAGGGACAGATTTCTGCCTTGTCTGTGTTACTTCACAAAAAGCTGGCAGCTGTGCCAGATGTTCAAGCCTTTGTTCAGGCTCTGGTTAGAATCAAGCCTGTTTACAAACCTTTGACTCCTCCTTGGAGTCTCAACTTAGTTCTTTCAGTTCTTCAGGGGGTTCCGTTTGAACCCTTACATTCCGTTGATATTAAGTTATTATCTTGGAAAGTTTTGTTTTTGGTTGCAATTTCTTCTGCTAGAAGAGTTTCAGAATTATCTGCTCTGCAGTGTTCTCCTCCTTATCTGGTGTTCCATGCAGATAAGGTGGTTTTACGTACTAAACCTGGTTTTCTTCCAAAAGTTGTTTCTAACAAAAACATTAACCAGGAGATTATCGTACCTTCTCTGTGTCCGAAACCAGTTTCAAAGAAGGAACGTTTGTTGCACAATTTGGATGTTGTTCGCGCTCTAAAATTCTATTTAGACGCTACAAAGGATTTTAGACAAACATCTTCCTTGTTTGTTGTTTATTCCGGTAGAAGGAGAGGTCAAAAAGCAACTTCTACCTCTCTCTCTTTTTGGATTAAAAGCATCATCAGATTGGCTTACGAGACTGCCGGACGGCAGCCTCCCGAAAGAATCACACCTCATTCCACTAGGGCTGTGGCTTCCACATGGGCCTTCAAGAACGAGGCTTCTGTTGATCAGATATGTAGGGCAGCGACTTGGTCTTCACTGCACACTTTTACCAACTTTTACAAGTTTGATACTTTTGCTTCTTCTGAGGCTATTTTTGGGAGAAAGGTTTTGCAAGCCGTGGTGCCTTCCATCTAGGTGACCTGATTTGCTCCCTCCCATCATCCGTGTCCTAAAGCTTTGGTATTGGTTCCCACAAGTAAGGATGACGCCGTGGACCGGACACACCTATGTTGGAGAAAACAGAATTTATGTTTACCTTATAAATTACTTTCTCCAAGGGTGTGTCCGGTCCACGGCCCGCCCTGGTTTTTTAATCAGGTCTGATAATTTATTTTCTTTAACTACAGTCACCACGGTATCATATGGTTTCTCCTATGCAAATATTCCTCCTTAACGTCGGTCGAATGACTGGGGTAGGCGGAGCCTAGGAGGGATCATGTGACCAGCTTTGCTGGGCTCTTTGCCATTTCCTGTTGGGGAAGAGAATATCCCACAAGTAAGGATGACGCCGTGGACCGGACACACCGTTGGAGAAAGTAATTTATCAGGTAAACATAAATTCTGTTTCTTGGAAAGTTTTGTTCCTTTTGGCCATCTCTTCTGCCAGAAGAGTTTCTGAATTATCTGCTCTTTCTTGTGAGTCTCCTTTTCTGATTTTTCATCAGGATAAGGCGGTGTTGCGAACTTCTTTTGAATTTTTACCTAAAGTTGTGAATTCCAACAACATTAGTAGAGAAATTGTGGTTCCTTCATTATGTCCTAATCCTAAGAATTCTAAGGAGAAATCGTTGCATTCTTTGGATGTTGTTAGAGCTTTGAAATATTATGTTGAAGCTACGAAATCTTTCCGTAAGACTTCTAGTCTATTTGTTATCTTTTCCGGTTCTAGAAAAGGCCAGAAAGCTTCTGCCATTTCTTTGGCATCTTGGTTGAAATCTTTAATTCATCTTGCCTATGTTGAGTCGGGTAAAATTCCGCCTCAGAGAATTACAGCTCATTCTACTAGGTCAGTATCTACTTCCTGGGCGTTTAGGAATGAAGCTTCGGTTGACCAGATCTGCAAAGCAGCAACTTGGTCCTCTTTGCATACTTTTACTAAATTCTACCATTTTGATGTATTTTCTTCTTCTGAAGCAGTTTTTGGTGGAAAAGTACTTCAGGCAGCGGTTTCAGTTTGAATCTTCTGCTTATGTTTTTCGTTAAACTTTATTTTGGGTGTGGATTATTTTCAGCAGGAATTGGCTGTCTTTATTTTATCCCTCCCTCTCTAGTGACTCTTGTGTGGAAAGATCCACATCTTGGGTAGTCATTATCCCATACGTCACTAGCTCATGGACTCTTGCTAATTACATGAAAGAAAACATAATTTATGTAAGAACTTACCTGATAAATTCATTTCTTTCATATTAGCAAGAGTCCATGAGGCCCGCCCTTTTTTTGTGGTGGTTATGATTTTGTATAAAGCACAATTATTCCAATTCCTTATTTTATATGCTTTCGCACTTTTTTATCACCCCACTTCTTGGCTATTCGTTAAACTGAATTGTGGGTGTGGTGAGGGGTGTATTTATAGGCATTTTGAGGTTTGGGAAACTTTGCCCCTCCTGGTAGGAATGTATATCCCATACGTCACTAGCTCATGGACTCTTGCTAATATGAAAGAAATGAATTTATCAGGTAAGTTCTTACATAAATTATGTTTTTCATGTTCTGAATGTTTTACTCAGAATTCTAGTTTTTTTTCATCATCCGAAAATTAATATAAAAGGAAATCAGAGCTTTACCTCTTACCTGCAGATAATTATTTCATGTCGTCCTCTGGGGGCTGCAGTTTTAGAATTGTTTGAGGCCTCTTCTGCACCTCAAGCTGTTACCCAGTTTGTTTGTCATTCCTAGGGGATCTGTGGTGCCCATATAGGTTAGAATAGTGTCTGGGTGCCAGGAATCAGACGAGAAGTGCAAAAATAATCACACCTTTATTAATAGCAAAAAATAATAAAAAGTCCACAAGTCAAATAAGCCAGGAGTCAAAACCAGAGCTGGTAGTCAGATGAGCCGAGTCTGGAGCCAAAGCGAATAGTCAGACGAGCCGGAATCAGGAACAAGGAAAACAGCAGAGTCAGGAACAAGCCAGGGATCAGGAACCAGGAAGGACGTCAGGCAGCCAGGTAATGCACAGGATCTCTCACAAACAGGTCTGAGACAACGCAAAGGCAAAGCATACTGAACAGAGGCCCTTTAAATAATAAGTGATGACATCACAATTCTGAGACTGCATCCTGTCTCACATGGATGATGCACACCAGTCTGGCCATAAAAGGAAGTGTAGGAAATGAGCAGCATCCCCCACAATGCACCATAATCAGGAAGAGAGGTGAGTAAAATGGCTGCCAGCAGCACATGGCAAACACAACAGGGAGAAACCCCTGACAAATAGCCAAGTAATCACTTGGTATAACAAATTGTGTTTATTATTTAAGTAGAGTTTCATGAGAGGAAACTCAGAAATATACAGATTAGTTATATAAATAAACCCAAAGGCCCTTATTTATATGCTGATAAACCCTTTTTTTTTTTTTTTTTTAAATGCAGGTATTGTTGAGGACGTGTAAGCACCCTCCAAAAGCTCTTGTCTGTATTAGGATATGATAGCCCTCTGGGCTGGTTGACATGCATTGTAGTGAAATATAAAAGAAAATACTTGTCTTTCATGTAATTGGCAAGAGTCCATGAGCTAGTGACGTATGGGATATACAATCCTACCAGGAGGGGCAAAGTTGCCCAAATCTCAAAATGCCTATAAATACACCCCTCACCACACCCACAATTCAGCTTTACAAACTTTGCCTCCTATGGAGGTGGTGAAGTAAGTTTGTGCTAAGATTTCTACGTTGGCATGCGCTTCTCAACATTTTGAAGCCCGATTCCTCTCAGAGTACAGCGAATGTCAGAGGGATGTGAAGGGAGTATCACCTATTGAATGCAATGGTTTTCCTCACGGGAGATCTATTTTATAGGTTCTCTGTTATCGGTCGTAGAGATTCATCTGCTACCTCCCTTTTCAGATCGACAATATACTCTCATATACCATTACCTCTACTGATAACTGTTTCAGTACTGGTTTGGCTATCTGCTATATGTGGATGGGTGTCTTTCGGTAAGTATGTTTTTTATTACTTAAAACACCCCAGCTATGGTTTGGCACTTTATGAATTTATATAAAGTTCTAAATATATGTATTGTACCTATATTTGCATGAGTCAGGTTCATGTATTTCCTTGTGCAGACTGTCAGTTTCATATTTGGGGAAAATAAACATATTAAGAAATATTTTTTCTTACCTGGGGTTTAGTCTTTTTCAGATTGACTACATTTTTCTTGCAAATTGCGGGCAGCACTAGGCCCGCGGGTGCGCCAAATGCTTGATTTTATTTCGTCATTCTTGGCGCAATAACTTTTGGCACGAAAGTACGCCCGTTGACGCAAGTTCATCATTTCCGGCGTTGTAGTTGACGCCGAGTCCTTACACAGGGTTGCGTCAGTGATGCTGTTGGCGCCAAATTTTTCATAATTTTTTTTTACCCCATTGCTATTTACCTCTTGCTTTTTTTCTATGTCAGAGGGCTATGCTATTTGCATTTTTTCCCATTCCTGAAACTGTCATATAAGGAAATTGATCATTTTGCTTTATATGTTGTTTTTTCTTTTACATTTTGCAAGATGTCGCAATCTGATCCTGTCTCAGAAGTATCTGTTGGAACTTTGCTGCCTGACATCGGTTCTACCAAAGCTAAGTGCATTTGTTGTAAGATTGTGGAAATTATATCTCCAAATGTCATTTGTAATAGTTGTCATGGTAAACTTTTACATGCAGACAATGGGGCATATTTATCAATCTCCGAATGGAGCTTGATGCCCGTGTTTCTGGCGAGCCTGCAGGCTCGCCAGAAACAGCAGTTATGAAGCAGCGGTCAGAAAGACCGCTGCTCCATAACCTGTCCGCCTGCTCTGAGCAGGCAGACAGACATTGCCGGAAATCAACCCGATCGAGTACGATCGTGTTGATTGACACCCCTCTGCTGGCGGCCTATTGGCTGCAGGGGGCGGCGTTGCGCCAGCAGCTTTTGTGAGCTGCTGGTGCAATGCTGAATACGGCGAGCGTATTGCTCGCCGTATTCAGCGAGGTCTGTCGGACCTGATCCGCACTGTCGGATCAGGTCCGACAGACCTTGATAACTTGGGGCCTATGTATCCATCAGTAATAGTAAATTGCCGGTTGCAGTTCCTTCAACTTCTAATGTACATGATATACCTATGAATTTTAAAGAATTTGTTACTGATTCTATTCAGAAGGCTTTGTCTGCATTTCGCCTTCTAATAAACGTAAAAGGTCTTTTAAAACTTCTCATAAAGTTGATGAAATTTCAAATGACCGACAACATAATGATTTATCCTCCTCTGATGAGGATCTATCTAATTAAGAAGATCCTTCCTCAGATATTGACACTGACAAATCTACTTATTTATTTAAAATGCAGTATATTCGTTCTTTGTTAAAAGAAGTGTTGATTACTTTGGATATTGAGGAAGCCAATCCTCTTGACGTTAAGACTAATAAACGTTTAAACTCTGTTTATAAACCTCCTGTGGTTACTCCAGAGGTTTTTCCTATTCCTGATGCTTTTTCTGATTTGATTTCTAAGGAATGGAATAAGCCAGGCACTCCTTTTATTCCTTCTTCAAGGTTTAAAAAATTGTATCCTTTACCAGCAATTTCTATAGAGTTTTGGGAAAAGATCGCCAAAGTTGATGGGGCTATTTCTACTCTTGCTAAACGTACCACTATTCCTATGGAAGATAGTACTTCTTTTAAAGATCCTTTAGATAGGAAACTTGAATCTTATCTAAGGAAAGCCTATTTATATTCAGGTCATCTTCTCAGGCCTGCAATTTCTTTGGCTGATGTTGCGGCTACATCAACCTTTTGGTTGGAAAATTTAGTGCAACAAGAATTGGATTCTGACTTATCTAGCATTGTTCGCTTACTGCAACATGCTAATCATTTTATTTGTGATGCCATTTTTGATATTATCAAAATTGATGTTAGATCCATGTCTTTAGCTAGAAGAGTTATGTGGCTTAAATCTTGGAATGCTGATATGACATCTAAGTCTAGATTACTATCTCTTTCTTTCCAAGGTAATAATTTATTTGGTTCTCAGTTGGATTCTATTATTTCAACCGTTACTGGGGGAAAGGGAGTTTTTCTGCCTCAGGATAAAAAACCTAAGGGTAAATCTAAGGCTTCTAACCGTTTTCGTTCCTTTCGTCAAAATAAGGAACAAATATCTAATCCTTCGGGGGCGGAGCTAGCCGCCAAAGTAACTAGAAGCATGCTCAAGTAGCTCCCGGCTTCAATAGAGAATAAAGGGGTTCTTTTTGATCAGAAAGCCTATGACAAGCGATGGACGCACTCTGAACCCCTGCCTAAGAGACTGACACATAGATTTGGAGAAGATCCAGGTGATTTTCCTTAGCCCATTGCCGGAGAGACCTGTTGAGGCCTAGCTACTAAGAGGTACAGACATGGAGGATTCCCGCATGGCTCTCCTAGCCCTTTTTGAAGAATATGACTGGAACCTCAAGAACAGACTGGACCGGCTTATCTCGGTTGCTGCGCACCAGGACGAGAAAGAAGGTGGTACTGAAACCTGTGTAGGAATGGCCGCACCCATGATTGCCTCCCAGGGGACTGCTACCCGACATTCATTATCGGAGATAACCTACTCTCTAAACACCGCCTCAACCCGTGGAAGCTGTGATCACTCACCATATCCCTCTGTCCTGGACGGTGCTTACGACAAATATAAAACGCATATGCACATGCAGGAGGGATCAGTTGTGGGGAGCGCTGAAGATGGGCTCACTGAGATAATTGAAGAAGGGTTGGCGGTTATGTCCGGTCAGGAGATCACAACCCTAGAGGTAGATTGCCTTGCAGTGTGGGCTCTTTCCTTCCGCTGTCTGGACTTGCTGTATAGTCGCTCTGCCACATACATGTTTGTGCCTTTTTTTCACAGTCCCAGTGAGTTTGGCTGTACCGTCAGAGTCGGAGTTGGATGAAACATTTTACAGAGGCTGCAGATGTCAAAAGCTTTTGACGGCAGTTCCATTTTGCATATCTTCTATAACCGTAATAAAGCTTAGTGCTTGGACTCATTAACTTCCTATATAGCAGTTGAGAATAATGATTCTGCACTCATGAAGAATGATTTCGGAAACTGTGCAGACTGAGTAACCTACCCCTCCTGCTGTTAATATTTTTTGTAGAACTCATAGAGATTTTATGATAATAGTTGTAATTGCGTACTTAACGTGAATTTTTTATTACCGTTAATATACCCTAGGATATTGAGTGCTATACTGATAATTGCTTCTGTCCTTTATTGTGTACTCACCCCAGTGAGTTAGTTGCTCTTCATGCATAGACTGCTTTTTTCATATCCTGGCTGCAGACTACATCCATTCCTATCGATTACTGAGTTCATTTTCCTGTGTTTATTATATACATATCTGCAGGGGATGATGACATTTATGGTGCATTAGGCCTATTTCAAACAGATATTTTTCAGCTTTGGGAACCATATGATATTTTTATGTGAAATACATAATCTTATAAGACTAAGGTATCGAACAACAGCTATTTCCTATATTATATTGCGGATGACATATACTGTATTTGCCACCACATATTTGTATTGCCTTACATGAAAAGAGAATGACACCAATTAATCATATGTCACTCCCCCTTAGTGGATAGTTATAACACTCTCATATAGCCCCCTGACAGTTGCCTATTTCTTCCTGGCAAAGATATTCCATAGTCTCCCTAGCACCCTTATCCATATTTACATCCCCTCCAGATCTCCACATTTACTGTTTGAGATTTGTATTCTGACAAAGTAAGGGTCATCTATTCTAGCTGTATACACGCCCCCCCCCATTCCTCTTAAGCGGTAAGGGATAAATAGCTTATCCTCCGCATTACTATTTTCGGCAGAGTTCAGTAGTCTCTGCCCTGTCCGTAGAGCCTATGTCCAAGTTTGCCCTCCTATATGTGTGAAAAGGCTCCCAGGACCCGATCATGGTAATAACTATTGTGTTTAATGTTATATATTTTGTTATTTACAGATTGTGTGTTCACATAATTCTAATATGTTGATCAGACGATACTTGTGCCTAATAACTATACTATTGTCTCTTTTGTTCTCTCTCTCTCTTTTATGTAATTTTCAGTGATGTTATATAAGTTTAAGATATCGCATAAAGCATACTTTTTTATATTAGAGTAACTTGGACTTAATCCCTTAGCATCTATTGTCTGACTGCAAGTAATTTGTGTTCTCCTCGAATCCTGGATAAGTATGATCCCATCAGAGGATCTAGCTGACATTGAGGACACAGTAAAGCTCTATCAAATACAAATGTGGCCCAGGAAATCCTAACCTACAAATATTCCATGCATGGTTTTACCATTATGAGACTTTTATTTTACTGTAAACTTATGTGAAACCTTTTTGAAATTCTGTTTATTGTGCTTGTAATGACATGTCTATGTGGCCTCAATACAAATATTAAACAAAAAAAAATCTAATCCTTCCCCCAAGGAATCTTTCCAATTGGAAGCCTTCCTCAAATTGGAATAAATCCAAGCCTTTTAAAAAACCAAAGTCAGCCCCTAAGTCCGCATGAAGGTGCGGCCCTCATTCCAGCTCATCTGGTAGGGGGCAGGTTAGGGTTTTTCAAGGTTATTTGGATAAATTCTGTCCAAAATCAATAAATTCAAAGCATTGTCTCTCAAGGGTATCGAATAGGATTCAGAGTAAGACCTCCTGTAAGAAGATTTTTTTTTCTCTCACGAATCCCAGCAAATCCAGTAAAAGCTCAGGCTTTTCTGAAGTGTGTTTCAGACCTGAGTCTTCAGGGGTAATCATGCCAGTTCCTTTTCAGGAACAAGGTCTGGGGTTTTATTCAAATCTTTTCATTGTCCCAAAGAAGGAAAATTCATTCAGACCAGTTCTGGATCTGAACATTTTGAATCGTTAAGAGTACCAACTTTCAAGATGGTGACTATAAGGACTATTCTGCCTTTTGTTCAGCAAGGACATTATATGTCTACAATAGACTTGCAGGATGCATACCTTCATATTCTGATTCATCCAGAACATTATCAGTTCCTGAGATTCTCTTTTCTAGACAAGCATTACCAATTTGTTGCTCTTCCATTTGGCCTAGCAACAGCTCCAAGAATCTTTTTAAAGGTTCTGGGTGCCCTTCTCTCTGTATTCAGAGAACAGGGTATTGCAGTGTTTCCTTATTTGGACGATATCTTGGTACTAGCTCAGTCTTTACGTTTTGCAGAATCTCACACGAATCAACTAGTGTTGTTTCTTTGGAAACATGGTTAGAGGATCAATTTACCAAAGAGTTTCTTGATTCCTCAGACAAGGGTCACCTTTTTAGGTTTCCAGATCGATTCAGTGTCCATGACTCTTTGAAATTGGTTGCAGCCTGTCGGCACCTTCAGTCTCAGTCATTCCCTTCAGTGGCTATGTGCATGGAAGTTTTAGGCCAAATGACTGCAGCATCGGACGCGATTCCTTTTCCTCGTTTTCACATAAGACCGCTCCAGCTTTGTATGCTGAATCAATGGTGCAGGGATTATACAAAGATATCACAATTAATATCCTTAGATCCCAATGTTCGACATTCTCTGACGTGGTGTTTAAATCACCAGCGTTTAGTTCAAGGGGCTTCCTTTGTTTGGCCAACCTGGACTGTGATCACTACAGATGCAAGTCTTTCAGGTTGGGGAGCTGTTTGGGGATCTCTGACAGCGCAAGGGGTTTGGAAATCTCAAGAGGCGAGATTACCAATCAATATTTTAGAACTCCGTGCAATTCTCAGAGCTCTTCAGTTTTGGCCTCTGTTGAAGAGAGAACCGTTCATTTGCTTTCAGACAGACCATATCACAACTGTGGCATATGTCGCTCATCAGGGTGGGACTCACAGTTCCCAAGCTATGAAAGAAGTATCTCGGATACTTGCTTGGGCGGAATCCAGCTCCTGTCTAATCTCTGCGGTGCATATCCCAGGTGTAGACAATTGGGAGGCGGATTATCTCAGCCGTCAGACTTTACATCCAGGGGAGTGGTCCCTCCATCCAGATGTATTTTCTCACATTGTTCAGATGTGGGGTCTCCCAAAGATAGATCTGATGGCCTCTCATCTAAACAATAAACTTCCCAGATACCTGTCCAGGGATGTTCAGGCGGAAGCAGTGGATGCGCTGACACTTCCTTGGTGTTATCATTCTGCTTACATTTTCCCGCCTCTAGTTCTTCTTCCAAGAGTGATCTCCAAAATCATCATGGAACAATTGTTTGTGTTGCTGGTGGCTCCAACATGGCCACACAGGTTTTGGTATGCGGATCTTGTTCGGATGTCAAGTTGCCAACCTTGGCCACTTCCGTTAAGGCCGGACCTACTGTCTCAAGGTCCGTTTTTCCATCAGGATCTCAAATCATTAAATTTGTAGGTATGGAAATTAAACGCTTAGTGCTAAGTCATAGAGGTTTCTCTGACTCAGTGATTAATACTATGTTGCAAGCTCGTAAATCTGTGTCTAGAAAGATTTATTATCGAGTTTGGAAGACTTGCATTTCATGGTGTTCTCATAAATTCTCTTGACATTCTTTTAGAATTCCTAGAATTTTACAGTTTCTTCAGGATGGTTTGGATAAGGGTTTGTCTGCAAGTTCCTTGAAGGGACACATCTCTGCTCTTTCTGTTTTATTTCACAGAAAGATTTCTAAACTTCCTGATATTCACGGTTTTGTACAGGCTTTAGTTTGTATTCAGCCTGTCATTAAATCAATTTCTCCTCCTTGGAGTCTTAATTTGGTTTTGAAGGCATTACAGGCTCCTCCATTTGAGCCTATGCATTCTTTGGACATTAAACTACTTTCTTGGAAAGTGTTGTTCCTTTTGGCTATCTCTTCTGCTAGGAGAGTTTTTGAACTTTCTGCTCTTTCTTGTGAATCTCCTTTTCTGATTTTCATCAGGATAAGGCGGTTTTGTAGACTTCATTTAATTTTTTACCTAAGGTTGTGAATTCTAACAACATTAGTAGAGAAATTGTTGTCTCTTCCTTGTATCCTAATCCTAAGAATTATTTGGAAAAATCCTTACATTCTTTGGATGTGGTGAGAGCTTTGAAATTATGTTGAAGCTACTAAAGATTTCAGGAAGACTTCTAGTCTATTTGTTATATTTTCTGGTCCTAGGAAAGGTCAGAAGGCTTCTGCTATTTTCTTGGCTTCTTGGTTAAAGCTTTTGATACATCAAGCTTATTTGGAGTCGGGTCAGACCCCGCCTCAAAGAATTACAGCTCATTCTACGAGATCAGTCTCCACTTCGTGGGCTTTTAAGAATGAAGCTTCAGTTGATCAGATTTGCAAAGCGGCAACTTGGTCCTCTTTGCATACATTTACTAAATTCTACAGTTTTGATGTATTTGCTTCTTCAGAAGCAGTTTTCGGTAGAAAAGTTCTTCAGGCAGCTGTTTCAGTTTGGTTCTGCTGATGTTTTAAGTTTTTCTTGTCATTAAAGAATAAACTTATAATTTGGGTTGTGGATTATTTTTTCAGTGGAAAGTGGCTGTTTTTTTATTTTATCCCTCCCTCTCTAGTGACTCTTGCGTGGAGTTCCACATCTTGGGTATTGATATCCCATATGTCACTAGCTCATGGACTCTTGGCAATTACATGAAAGAAAATATAATTTATGTAAGAATTTACCTGATAAATTCATTTCTTTCATATTGGCAAGAATCCATGAGGCCCACCCTTTTTTATGGTGGTTATGATTTTTTTTTTATAAAGCACAATTATTTCCAAATAACTTTTTTGATGCTTTTTACTCCTTTCTTTATCACCCCACTACTTGGCTATTAGTTAAACTGAATTGTGGGTGTGGTGAGGGGTGCATTTATAGGTATTTCAAGGTTTGGGAAACTTTGCCCCTCCTGGTAGGATTGTATATCCCATACGTCACTAGCTCATGGACTCTTGCCAATATGAAAGAAATGAATTTATCAGGTAAATTCTTAGATAAATGTTTTTTTTAATCCTTTTTTTTTTTTTTTTACTTTTGATTTTCAATAGCTAATTTCTATTAAAAAACCATCAAATTATTCTTAATTTATGTTTATTTTAGAAAGGCTACATAATATAATTATAGAACTTCAGAACATTTGACTATACAACTGGGGAAGAAAACTTACACTGCATTGTTTTTAACCTTGTTTGTTTGTTAAAATTGTAATAAAAATATGTTTTCACACTTTTGTTGTAGATTTCTCACTGCATGATATATACGTAAAATAATGCTATAGGTTTAAACTGCTAAGTCTACTGAATATATCATTTGTGTGGGTTTCTCTTCCAGTAGTGCTCAAAAGTGAGCAGCATCTAAAAACTCAAAAACTGCACAGGGCTGTGATATGGTTCAGCAGCTAAAGGGTTTAATAAACATTAAAAGGTCATTGTACACTAGATTTTTCTTTGCATAAATGTTTTGTAGATGATCCATTTATACAGCCCATCTTGGTTTGTTTTTGTAAAAATGTATAGTTTTGCTTATTTTTAAATAAACATTGTGCTGATTTTTAGACTCCTAACCAAGCCCCAAAGTTTTAAATGTATACTGATGTATACAGACTTCAGACTGTGTCTGTTTGTATAAAGGGTCTTTTCATATGCAGAGGAGGGGGAGGTTCTGCTATCAGCCCCTTTCAGTGGGTTTCCCAGCCTAACCTTATCAACAGTGCTAAATTGGGAGTTTCTAAGAGTTTTTAAAAGGTTTTATACTGGATTTTTATATCCGTATCTGTGCATATTATCCTTTGTAGTAGTGTCTATTACATGCAGTTAATTACAATTGATGTATACTGCCCCTTTAAATGGACACTCAAGAAAAAATATAATATTTTAGGATTCAGAAAGAGCAGGCAGTTTTACTTAAGTTATTAAATTTTGCAGTCTTTTTGCATTCACCCTTTCTGGTGAACAAAATCCAACTGAGCATTTATTCTGCCCACTATTGGGAGCTCACATGTTAAAACCAATGTCTTTCTTATCTAATATCGTCTGCTGATAAAATGTGTAAACAATCTCTATAGTATATAGTTACTTTAATCCATGTTCTGCCTAATTTTGCACCATACATGATCTAGCCATAATTGTCCTCAGCACATGTGATTAGATAAGGGAATGTGCACACTTTTTGAGGCACCAGTTCCTACTGAGCATGTGCAAGACAGTATGTATGTGTGTGTATATATATATGTCTGTGATTGGCTGATGGCTTCCACATGATACAAGGGGTAGGGGGAAAAAAGAAATCTTCAAAATGTGTCAAGAAAAAACTACTGTAAGTGTTATTGCATTGTTATGTAAATTGATATAAAACCCAAAAGTTTTCTTTCATGATTCAGATATAGTACACAGTTTTAAAAAAAACTTTCCAATTTACATTTATTATCTTCTTTCCTTTGTTCTCTTGGTATCCTTTGCTGAAAAGAGATACCTAGGTAGGCACAGGAGCAGCAACACACTACTGTAAGCTAGCTGCTGATGGTGGCTGCACTTATATTTCTTTCTAATGACACAGTGAGTCCACGGATCATCTCTAATTACTATTGGGAATATCACTCCTGGCCAGCAGGAGGAGGCAAAGAGCACTTGGTTAGTTACGTTGCAAGACATTGCTACCCACATATCTTCTGCGGTAACTGATGCGCTGTCTGCTTTTCCCATGCTGCAGGGAAAGCGCAAGAGGAAATTTAAGGAATCAGTAAATAAGGTTTCTGACACAGTCGTGGCTATTCCGAATGTTCCTTCCCAGAAATCTGAGGAGGAAGATACCTCGGTGGCATCTGAGGGTGAAATCTCAGACTAAGACAGTGCAATTCCTTGTTCTGATGCTGAAGTTGTATCATTCAGATTTAAGCTGGGACACCTCCGTTTGTTACTTAAGGGGTTTTTGGCTACCTTGGACGACTCCGACACTACTGTTATATTCAATCCTAAGAAGTCTAGTAAGCTAAACAAGTTTTTTGATGTACCTTCCATGGTGGAGGCTTTCCCTGTACCAGATCGGGCTACAGAGATTATTGCTAAGGAATAGGAGAGACCTGGTATCCCTTTTTCTCCATCCCTAATTTAAAAAAAAAGATATTTCCAATTGCTGACTCTATCAAGGAGTCTTGGCAGACGGTCCCCAAGGTGGAAGGGGCAATTTCCACTTTGGCTAAGAGAACCACTATTCCCATAGAGGATAGTTGTTCCTTTAAAAATATAAGATAAGAAGTTGGAGGGGTTGCTTAAAAAGATGTATGTACACCAGAGTTTACAATGGCAACCTGCGGTGTGTATTGCTTCCGTCACCAGCGCAGCGGGATACTGGTTTGATGCGTTGTCTGATTCTATTCAGACACTCCACTCGAAGAGATCCAGGATAGGATCAAGGCCCTTAAGTTGGCCAATTCTTTTATTACGGATGCTTCCCTACAGGTTATTAAGCTGGGAGCGAAGATTTCTGGTTTTGCCATACAGGCCTGCAGAGCCTTATGGTTAAAATCCTGGTCTGCGTATGTTTCATCTAAACTTTTGGCAATTCCCTACATGGGTAAGACCTTGTTTGGGCCGGGCTTGGCTGAAATTATTTCTGACATTACGGGAGGAAAGGGTCATTTCCTCCCTCAGGATAAGAGAAATAAGCAGAAGGGACGTCAGAGTAATTTTCGTTCCTTTCGAAACTTTAAAGGTAAGCCTTCCTCTCCCTCTGCCAAGCAAGATCAGTCCAAACCTTCCTGGAGGACCAACCAGTCTTGGAACAAGGGGAAGCAATCTAAGAAGCTTGTTAATGACTCAAAGTCAGCATGAAGGGTCTGCCCCCGATCCGGGACTGGATCTTGTGGGGGGTAGACTTTCCTTCTTCGCTCAGGCCTGGGTTCCGGATGTTCTGGATCCCTGGGCGGTGGACATCTTGTCCCAGGGATACAAACTAGAGTTCAAGACATTTCCTCCCAGGGGCAGGTTTCTGCTCAAGGTTATCTGTAGACCAGATAAAAAGAGAGGCGTTCTTACACTGTGTCAGTGACCTTTCCGACCTGGGAGTTATAGTTCCTGTTCCAATGCAGGAGCAAGGTCTGGGATTTTACTCCAATCTGTTCGTGGTTCCCAAAAAAAGAGGGAACTTTCCAACCAATTTTAGACTTCAAGAACCTAAACAAGTTACTCAGAGTACCGTCCTTCAAGATGGAGACTATTCGTTCCATCCTTCCCTTGGTTCAAGAAGGTCAATTCATGACAACAGTAGATTTAAAGGATGTGTACCTGCATGTTCCCATTCACAGGGATCCTCACAAGTTTCTGAGGTTCGCATTTCTAGACAAACACTTCCAGTTTGTGGCTCTTCCATTCGGCCTTGCCACAGCTCCCAGAATTTTCTCAAAGGTCCTGGGAGCCCTGTTAGCGGTGCTCCAGTTGCAGGGCATTGCAGTGGCGCTTTATCTGGACAACATTCTGGTCCAGGCGCCATCTTTTCAACAAGCAAACTCTCACACAGAGCTATTGTTATTTTTTAATGCGTTCTCACGGATGGAAGTTGAATTTGGGAAAGAGTTCCTTGATTCCAGCTACAAGGGTAGTGTTCCTGTGAACCATAATAGATCCCTTATCAATGAAAATATTTCTGACAGAGGTCAGAAAATCAAAGATCCTCGAGTCTTGTCTGGCCCTTCAGTCCTCTCCTCGGCCATCAGTGGCACAATGTATGGAGGTAATCGGTCCGATGGTAGCTGCTATGGACATTATTCCATTTGCCCGGTTCCATCTCAGACCTCCGTAGTTATGCATGCTCAGACAATGGAACGGGAATTATGCGGATCTGTCTCCACAAATTCATCTGGATCAGGCGACAAGAGACTCTCTTCCTTGGTGGTTGTCTCAGGATCATCTCTCCCAGGGATCCTTCTTTCGCAGACTCACCTGGGTGATTGTGACAATGGACGCCAGTCTGCTGGGATGGGGAGCAGTCTGGGGCTCACTGAAGGCTCAGGGGACATGGACTCGGGAGGAGTCTGTTCTTCCCATAAACATCCTAGAGCTGAGGGCAATCTTCAATGCTCTTCTGCCTTGGCCTCAGTTCGCTTTGGCCGGGTTTATCAGGTTCCAGTCAGACAACATAACTTCTGTGGCTTACATCAATCATCAGGGAGGAACTCTGAGTTCCTTGGCCATGACGTAGGTAGCCAAGATTATTCAGTGGGCGGAGTCCCCCAACTGCTGTCTATCTGTGACCCACATTCCAGGAGTGGACAATTGGGAAGTGGATTTGGGAAGTGGATTTTCAGACAGACTTTTCATCCGGGGGAGTGGGAACTCCATCCGGAGGTGTTTTCCAACTTGATTCTCAAATGGGGACAGCCGGAGCTGGATCTCATGGCATCTCGACAGAATGCCAAGCTCCCGAGGTACGGGTCGAGGTCCAAGCGATCCTCAGGCTGTACTGATAGATGCTCTGGCGGTCCCTTGGAATTTCAGTCTAGCATACCTATTTCTTCCATTCGCTCTCCTTCCTCGGGAGAGCGTCTGTGATCCTCATTGCACCGGCGTGGCCTCTCAGGATCTGGTATGCAAACCTAGTGTAGATGTCATCACATTGAGACCATGATTCAGGCTCGTAAACCTGTTACCAGAAAGATTTACTATAATATATGGCGTAGATATCTGTATTGTTGTGAATCCAAAGGTTACCCTTGGAGAGTAGGGTTCAGATTCCTAGAATTTTGTCTTTTCTCCAGGAAGGTCTGGAGAAGGGATAATCTGCTAGCACCTTGAAGGGTCAAATTTCCACCTTGTCTATTTGGTTGCATAAACGTCTGGCGGATGTACCAGACGTGCAATCTTTTTGTAAGGCCTTGGTCAGAGTCAAGCCCATGTTCAAACCGGTTACTCCTCCCTGGAGTCTTAACCTTGTTAAAATTATTCAGCAGGCTCCATTTGAGCCTATGCATTCATTAGATATTAAGATGTTATCTTGGAAAGTTTTGTTTCTTGTTGCAATTTCTTCTGCTCGTAGAGTCTCAGTCTTTCAGCATTGCAGTGTGAATCCCCTTACCTTATTTTTCATTCGGATAAGGTAGTTCTGCGTACTAAGTTAGGTTTCCTCCCTAAAGTGGTTTCGGTTAGGAACCTTAATCAGGAAATCTTTGTTCCTTCCTTGTGTCCTAACCCTTCTCATAAGGAAGTCTGCTCCAACCTAGATGTGGTGCGTGCGTTGATATTCTATTTACAGACGACTAAGGATTTTCCCGAGTCTTCTGCCTTGTTTGATGTTTTCTCTGTGAAACACAACTGTCAGAAAGCTACGGCTACTTCTTTCTTTGTGGTTGAAGAGTATAATTCATTCGGCCTATGAAACTGCTGGACAGCAGCCTCCTGAGAGAATCACGGCTAATTCCACGAGGGCCGTTTCCTCTTCCTGGGCATTCAAAAATGAAGCTTCTGTTGAACAGATTTGCAAGGCTGCAACTTGGTCCTCTCTACAAATTTGCTAAATGCTATAAATTTGATACTTTTGCCTCGACTGAGGCTTCTTTTGGGAGAAAGGGTTCTTCAAGCAGTGGTGCCTTCCGTTTAGGTTCCCTGTCTTGTCTCTCCCTTATCATCTGTGTCATTATAAAGAAAACAAAATTTATGCTTACCTGATAAATTTATTTCTTGACACGGTGAGTCCACGGCCCGCCCTGTTTATTTAGACAGTTTTTGTGTTGTAAACCTCAGGAACCTCTGCACCTTGTGTTACTTCCATTCTCTCTTTTTCCTTCAGTCGAATGATTGGGGTTGGAGGGAAGGGAGGTCATATTTAACAGCTTTGCTGTGATGCTCTCCTCCTGCTGGCCAGGAGTGATATTCCCAATAGTAATTAGAGATGATCCATGGACTCACCTTGTCAAGAAAGAAAGAAATTTATCAGGTAAGCATAAATTTTGTTTCTTATGATTGGCTCACTTGGTGTGTTAAGCTAGCTCCCAGTAGTGCATTCCTCCACATTCTACAAAAAATATCAAAAGAATGAAGCAAATTAGATAATTAAATTGGAAAATTGCTTAAAACTACATGTTCTATTTATATCACGAAATACATTTTTTTATTTTATGTCCCTTTAATGATATATTTGCTGATTATGCAGTTAGACTGTGTTTAATACATTTAATCTATAGGAATATATCTATTTAGATCCACAGATGTAATAACCACTGTAATGAGGAGAATATGGATGCCCTCTTTTAGCAACTAAAGGATCAAACCAAACAGTTATGTTTAAGCAGAAATAGTTGTTTTTAGTTACTCGTGGACTTCCACATCTTGGGTATTATATCCCATCAGTAACTAGCTTGTGGACTCTTGCCACCTATATGAAAGAAAACATAATTTATGTAAGAACTTACCTGATAAATTAATTTCTTTCATGGTGGCGAGAGTCCACAAGACCCACCCATTTTTTGGGGGGATATGATTGTTTTTGTATAAAGCACATTATTTATGCTTTTACTCCTTATACACCTCACTAACTTGGCTATACGTTAAACTGAGGTATGAGTGAGGTTGGAGGTGTATTTATAGGCATTTTAGATTTGGGAGACTTTGCCCCCTGCTGGTAGGAATGTATATCCCATCAGTAACTAGCTTGTGGACGCTTGCCACCATGAAAGCAATGAATTTATCAGGTAAGTTCTTACATAAATTATGTTATTTTTACTGTAGTCTATTAAGTGTGCAATAGCATTATGTTAAAAAAAAAAAACCACAATGTACATACTTTAATAAAAACTTTATTGCTAAAAAATGCTATTCATCATCTAAGCCTTCAGTGAGTCATAGGGGTAGATTTATTTAATGCTGGGCGGACATGATTTGCTGTATCGAATCATGTCCGCCCGACATCACTAAATGCCGACATCATATGCTGTCGGTATTTAACATTGCACAAGCATTTCTTGTGAAATACTTGTGCAATGCCGCCCCCTGCACATTCGCGACCAATCATTTAATTTGCGGCCAATCATTTAATCATTTTATTATTTTATAGACTCCATGATGCCATGTATCCTAAAAAAAATTTCAGGTCCTCTGGCAGTAAAACAGCCCCAAAACATTAAAGAACCACCACCCTATTTAACCGTAGGCATGAGGTACTTTTTCATATGGCTACCTCTCTGTGTGCTCCAAAACCACCTCTGGTGTTTGCCAGAAAGCTCTATTTTTGGTTTCATCTGACCGTAGAACCTGATCCATTTTGAAGTTCCAGTAGTGTCTGGCAAACTGAAGATGCTTGAGTTTCTTTCTGAATGAGATTAGAGGCTTTTTTCTTGAAAACCTTCCAAACAATTTGTAGTGATGTAGGTGACATCAGATTGTAGTTTTGGAGACTTTCTGGCCACAAGATGCAACTAACTTCTGCAATTCTCCAGCAGTGATCCTTGGAGATATTTTGGCCACTTGAACCTTCCTCTTCACAGTGTGTTGAGACAACATAGACACACGTCCTCTTCCATGTTGATTCATAACTTTTCCAGTTGACTGGAACTTCTTAATTATTGCCTTGATGGTGGAAATTAACATTTTGTAATGCTTTTGCCATTTTCTTATAGCCACGTCCCATTTTGTGAAGCTCAACAACCTTTTGCCACACATCAAAGCTATATTCCTTGTTCTTACCTATTGTGATGAATGACTAAGTGAATTTGGCCTATGTGTTACCTCATATTTATACCCCTTTGAAACAGGAAATCATGGTTGAACAATTTCATGTTCCTAGTCACCCAGCTGTACTAACACATTTAAAATATCAATGGGAATATACTTTTAATATATTTTTCTCATAGAAATAATTCATTTTATTACAGCATTCTTTGCTCATTTTTACCAAGGGTGCCAATATTAGTAGAGGGCACTGTGTGTGTATACATGTACTGTATTTGTGTGTGTGTATGTATATATGTGTGTATATATATATATATATATATATATATATATATATATATATATACACACTATGAATAAAAAGAGAGACAAAAACAGCGCTTAGTGGTAATAGAATACCCTTGCAATTCAATATTAGACACGGGGGCCTATTTATCACGTGTCCGTCCGACATGATCCGATCAGCGGATCATGTCTGACAGATGTCGCTTAATGTGGAGAGCAATACACTCTCTGCATTCAGCATTGCACCAGCAGCTCTTGTGAACTGCTTGTGTAATGCCGCCCCGTGTGTGTATATATATATATATATATATATATATATATATATATATATATATATATATATATATATATATATACATATATATATATATATATGTATATATATATATATATATATATATGTGTGTGTGTATATATCTATCTATATAATATATATAGACAACGAAAAAGAACTTTGATCCCAGGCGAGGTATTTAAAAGCACAAAAAGTCTTTATTCAATTCCACTTGTGGTAAAAGCATAAGGAGGTACCAAAACACATAAAAAGAATATTCACACGAAAGCATAGGCTAACATGTTTCGGCCTGATGCCGTAGTCGTAGCTGGAGTAATGCAAGCGTGTGAAGCATTTAAAGGGACATCTGTTCAGTGATAGGTCACATAGAAACCAATCATGAACCTTCATTTTAAGTGTGAAGGTTCATGATTGGTTTTTATGTGACCTATCACTGAACAGATGTCCCTTTAAATGCTTCACACGCTTGCATTACTCCAGCTACGACTACGGCATCAGGCCGAAACATGTTAGCCTATGCTTTCGTGTGAATATTCTTTTTATGTGTTTTGGTACCTCCTTATGCTTTTACCACAAGTGGAATTGAATAAAGACTTTTTGTGCTTTTAAATACCTCGCCTGGGATCAAAGTTCTTTTTCGTTGTCTAAATTTGCACCAGGATTCCCTAGTGCGAGGAGAAGCTCGCAGATTTAGCACTACCTGTAACACCTATGGTAACAGCGGTATAACCATTCATCCAACAATACAGGTATGAAAAAACCTTTGTATGTAACAGTCCACGTATGGGATCAGATAATAGTCCAAGATGCGTTTTTAACCTCACCAAATTTCTTCCTAATGCGTTTTTCGAAGGCGTCTTACAGTTAATCACAGCCTTCTTTGTCAGAGGAATAATGTAAAGTGAGACCGTGGATCGTTCTTTAAATAGGAGAACACGGAGGTGGTGCGGCCCGCCCCTAAAAGAACTCCCATTCTATTGGAGGTCTTGGTCCTGTCTCAATGACGTACTGAGGGTGTGTGTGTAAATACTTCCCTCATGCTCTGATAGGGTTTAGTATCTACTAGGAGCGATCAGATGTTTGCATTAAAGACCTATAAAGTCTTCTGTGTATTTCTGTTGTCATAAGCACTATTCTGGCAGTAGTTACAGAAATAAATATGTGCAAAGAGTGACTATCTTGCTTACTTATGTCGTGTAATACAGCCTGCTGAATGTGCTTGCATATATCTGCAGATAGCATTCAAAAGCCATATATATTCTAACAACATAATCACTAGCACAAATTGTATACACACAGAATCGTTATGATAATAATATTGACCAATCTTTTGTCTTATGTTTGTTTAAACATTTCGAGCATTTCAGATAATTAATATATATTAATTAGTACATTTCTTGTTGTTAAAAAAAATATTTACAATTATTATTCAACAATCTTTCCTCATTGAATACTCTAAAGTAAATAAATATAATATCAACACAAGTACATACAGGGAGTTCAGAATTATTAGGCAAGTTGTATTTTTGAGGATTAATTTTATTATTGAACAACAACCATGTTCTCAATGAACCCAAAAAACTCATTAATATCAAAGCTGAATAGTTTTGGAAGTAGTTTTTAGTTTGTTTTTAGTTATAGCTATTTTAGGGGGATATCTGTGTGTGCAGGTGACTATTACTGTGCATAATTATTAGGCAACTTAACAAAAAACAAATATATACCCATTTCAATTATTTATTTTTACCAGTGAAACCAATATAACATCTCAACATTCACAAATATACATTTCTGACATTCAAAAACAAAACAAAAACAAATCAGTGACCAATATAGCCACCTTTCTATGCAAGGACACTCAAAAGCCTGCCATCAATGGATTCTGTCAGTGTTTTGATCTGTTCACCATCAACATTGCGTGCAGCAGCAACCACAGCCTCCCAGACACTGTTCAGAGAGGTGTACTGTTTTCCCTCCTTGTAAATCTCACATTTGTTGATGGACCACAGGTTCTCAATGGGGTTCAGATCAGGTGAACAAGGAGGCCATGTCATTAGATTTTCTTCTTTTATACCCTTTCTTGCCAGCCACGCTGTGGAGTACTTGGACGCGTGTGATGGAGCATTGTCCTGCATGAAAATCATGTTTTTCTTGAAGGATGCAGACTTCTTCCTGTACCACTGCTTGAAGAAGGTGTCTTCCAGAAACTGGCAGTAGGACTGGTAGTTGAGCTTGACTCCATCCTCAACCCGAAAAGGCCCCACAAGCTCATCTTTGATGATACCAGCCCAAACCAGTACTCCATCTCCACCTTGCTGGCGTCTGAGTCGGACTGGAGCTCTCTGCCCTTTACCAATCCAGCCACGGGCCCATCCATCTGGCCCATCAAGACTCTCTCTCATTTCATCAGTCCATAAAACCTTAGAAAAATCAGTCTTGAGATTTCTTGGCCCAGTGTTGACGTTTCAGCTTGTGTGTCTTGTTCAGTGTTGGTCGTCTTTCAGCCTTTCTTACCTTGGCCATGTCTCTGAGTATTGCACACCTTGTGCTTTTGGGCACTCCAGTGATGTTGCAGCTCTGAAATATGGCCAAACTGGTGGCAAGTGGCATCTTGGCAGCTGCACGCTTGACTTTTCTCAGTTCATGGGCAGTTATTTTGCGCCTTGGTTTTTCCACACGCTTCTTGCGACCCTGTTGACTATTTTGAATAAAACGCTTGATTGTTCGATGATCACGCTTCAGAAGCTTTGCAATTTTAAGAGTGCTGCATCCCTCTGCAAGATATCTCACTATTTTTGACTTTTCTGAGCCTGTCAAGTCCTTCTTTTGACCCATTTTGCCAAAGGAAAGGAAGTTGCCTAATAATTATGCACACCTGATATAGGGTGTTGATGTCATTAGACCACACCCCTTCTCATTACAGAGATGCACATCACCTAATATGCTTAATTGGTAGTAGGCTTTCGAGCCTATACAGCTTGGAGTAAGACAACATGCATAAAGAGGATGATGTGGTCAAAATACTCATTTGCCTAATAATTCTGCACTCCCTGTATATTCACCTCATTAATTCTACAAATAAAAAGTAATTGATAAATAGATACAACCTTTAATAAAAACCTTTACTAAAAAAGCGCTCTTGGGTCTTTAGAGTCATAACCAAAGTGATTAAAGTTAAAAATGGAAACTTATATAGATATCATAATAGTTATTAATAATATTGGTATTGAAAAAGAATATTGACAATTCAATTATTGAAGAAGAGAGCACTAATATTTAGTCATAGAAAATGAAATGAAATCCACATGTATAATCCTATGACAAATATTATGTTAATAAAATAATGTAAACACCTAAAAAAAAAATTAAAAGTATTGCTAAAAGAATTTCTAAAAGAATCCCAAAAAATATTTTTTAAAAAATTCCT
The DNA here is from genome assembly GCF_027579735.1 of Bombina bombina. Lineage (NCBI taxonomy): Eukaryota > Metazoa > Chordata > Amphibia > Anura > Bombinatoridae > Bombina > Bombina bombina. Next base: position 843,915,790 of record NC_069502.1, on the reverse strand, counting down.
AAAAAGGAGTACTTTCTCCAACATAGGTGTGTCCGGTCCACGGCGTCATCCTTACTTGTGGGATATTCTCTTCCCCAACAGGAAATGGCAAAGAGCCCAGCAAAGCTGGTCACATGATCCCTCCTAGGCTCCGCCTACCCCAGTCATTCTCTTTGCCGTTGTACAGGCAACATCTCCACGGAGATGGCTTAGAGTTTTTTAGTGTTTAACTGTAGTTTTTTTATTCAATCAAGAGTTTGTTATTTTGAAATAGTGCTGGTATGTACTATTTACTCAGAAACAGAAAAGAGATGAAGATTTCTGTTTGTAAGAGGAAAATGATTTTAGCAACCGTTACTAAAATCCATGGCTGTTCCACACAGGACTGTTGAGAGCAATTAACTTCAGTTGGGGGAACAGTGAGCAGTCTCTTGCTGCTTGAGGTATGACACATTCTAACAAGACGATGTAATGCTGGAAGCTGTCATTTTCCCTATGGGATCCGGTAAGCCATGTTTATTACGATCGTAAATAAGGGCTTCACAAGGGCTTATTAAGACTGTAGACTTTTTCTGGGCTAAATCGATTCATTATTAACACATATTTAGCCTTGAGGAATCATTTTATCTGGGTATTTTGATATAATAATATCGGCAGGCACTGTTTTAGACACCTTATTCTTTAGGGGCTTTCCCAAAGCATAGGCAGTGCCTCATTTTCGCGCCGGTGTGGCGCACTTGTTTTTGAGAGGCATGGCATGCAGTCGCATGTGAGAGGAGCTCTGATACTTAGAAAAGACTTTCTGAAGGCGTCATTTGGTATCGTATTCCCCTTTGGGCTTGGTTGGGTCTCAGCAAAGCAGATACCAGGGACTGTAAAGGGGTTAAAGTTCAAAACGGCTCCGGTTCCGTTATTTTAAGGGTTAAAGCTTCCAAATTTGGTGTGCAATACTTTTAAGGCTTTAAGACACTGTGGTGAAAATTTGGTGAATTTTGAACAATTCCTTCATGTTTTTTCGCAATTGCAGTAATAAAGTGTGTTCAGTTTAAAATTTAAAGTGACAGTAACGGTTTTATTTTAAAACGTTTTTTGTACTTTGTTATCAAGTTTATGCCTGTTTAACATGTCTGAACTACCAGATAGACTGTGTTCTGAATGTGGGGAAGCCAGAATTCCTATTCATTTAAATAAATGTGATTTATGTGACAATGACAATGATGCCCAAGATGATTCCTCAAGTGAGGGGAGTAAGCATGGTACTGCATCATTCCCTCCTTCGTCTACACGAGTCTTGCCCACTCAGGAGGCCCCTAGTACATCTAGCGCGCCAATACTCCTTACTATGCAACAATTAACGGCTGTAATGGATAATTCTGTCAAAAACATTTTAGCCAAAATGAACACTTATCAGCGTAAGCGCGACTGCTCTGTTTTAGATACTGAAGAGCATGACGACGCTGATAATAATATTTCTGAAGGGCCCCTAACCCAGTCTGATGGGGCCAGGGAGGTTTTGTCTGAGGGAGAAATTACTGATTCAGGGAACATTTCTCAACAAGCTGAACCTGATGTGATTGCATTTAAATTTAAGTTGGAACATCTCCGCATTCTGCTTAAGGAGGTATTATCCACTCTGGATGATTGTGACAAGTTGGTCATCCCAGAGAAACTATGTAAAATGGACAAGTTCCTAGAGGTGCCGGGGCTCCCAGAAGCTTTTCCTATACCCAAGCGGGTGGCGGACATTGTTAATAAAGAATGGGAAAGGCCCGGTATTCCTTTCGTCCCTCCCCCCATATTTAAAAAATTGTTTCCTATGGTCGACCCCAGAAAGGACTTATGGCAGACAGTCCCCAAGGTCGAGGGAGCGGTTTCCACTTTAAACAAACGCACCACTATACCCATAGAGGATAGTTGTGCTTTCAAAGATCCTATGGATAAAAAATTAGAAGGTTTGCTTAAAAAGATGTTTGTTCAGCAGGGTTACCTTCTACAACCAATTTCATGCATTGTCCCTGTCGCTACAGCCGCATGTTTCTGGTTCGATGAGCTGATAAAGGCGGTCGATAGTGATTCTCCTCCTTATGAGGAGATTATGGACAGAATCAATGCTCTCAAATTGGCTAATTCTTTCACCCTAGACGCCACTTTGCAATTGGCTAGGTTAGCGGCTAAGAATTCTGGGTTTGCTATTGTGGCGTGCAGAGCGCTTTGGTTGAAATCTTGGTCGGCTGATGCATCTTCCAAGAACAAGCTACTTAACATTCCTTTCAAGGGGAAAACGCTGTTTGGCCCTGACTTGAAAGAGATTATCTCTGATATCACTGGGGGTAAGGGCCACGCCCTTCCTCAGGATCGGCCTTTCAAGGCAAAAAATAAACCAAATTTTCGTCCCTTTCGTAGAAACGGACCAGCCCAAAGTGCTACGTCCTCTAAGCAAGAGGGTAATACTTCTCAAGCCAAGCCAGCTTGGAGACCAATGCAAGGCTGGAACAAGGGAAAGCAGGCCAAGAAACCTGCCACTGCTACCAAGACAGCATGAAATGTTGGCCCCCGATCCGGGACCGGATCTGGTGGGGGGCAGACTCTCTCTCTTCGCTCAGGCTTGAGCAAGAGATGTTCTGGATCATTGGGCGCTAGAAATAGTCTCCCAAGGTTATCTTCTGGAATTCAAGGGACTTCCCCCAAGGGGGAGGTTCCACAGGTCTCAGTTGTCTTCAGACCACATAAAAAGACAGGCATTCTTACATTGTGTAGAAGACCTGTTAAAAATGGGAGTGATTCATCCTGTTCCATTAAGAGAACAAGGGATGGGGTTCTACTCCAATCTGTTCATAGTTCCCAAAAAAGAGGGAACGTTCAGACCAATCTTAGATCTCAAGATCTTAAACAAGTTTCTCAAGGTTCCATCGTTCAAGATGGAAACCATTCGAACTATTCTTCCTTCCATCCAGGAAGGTCAATTCATGACCACGGTGGATTTAAAGGATGCGTATCTACATATTCCTATCCACAAGGAACATCATCGGTTCCTAAGGTTCGCATTCCTGGACAAACATTACCAGTTCGTGGCGCTTCCTTTCGGATTAGCCACTGCTCCAAGGATTTTCACAAAGGTACTAGGGTCCCTTCTAGCTGTGCTAAGACCAAGGGGCATTGCTGTAGTACCTTACTTGGACGACATTCTGATTCAAGCGTCGTCCCTTCCTCAAGCAAAGGCTCACACGGACATTGTCCTGGCCTTTCTCAGATCTCACGGATGGAAAGTGAACGTGGAAAAGAGTTCTCTATCTCCGTCAACAAGGGTTCCCTTCTTGGGAACAATAATAGACTCCTTAGAAATGAGGATTTTTCTGACAGAGGCCAGAAAAACAAAACTTCTAGACTCTTGTCGGATACTTCATTCCGTTCCTCTTCCTTCCATAGCTCAGTGCATGGAAGTGATCGGGTTGATGGTAGCGGCAATGGACATAGTTCCTTTTGCGCGCATTCATCTAAGACCATTACAACTGTGCATGCTCAGTCAGTGGAATGGGGACTATACAGACTTGTCTCCGAAGATACAAGTAAATCAGAGGACCAGAGACTCACTCCGTTGGTGGCTGTCCCTGGACAACCTGTCACAAGGGATGACATTCCGCAGACCAGAGTGGGTCATTGTCACGACCGACGCCAGTCTGATGGGCTGGGGCGCGGTCTGGGGATCCCTGAAAGCTCAGGGTCTTTGGTCTCGGGAAGAATCTCTTCTACCGATAAATATTCTGGAACTGAGAGCGATATTCAATGCTCTCAAGGCTTGGCCTCAGCTAGCGAGGGCCAAGTTCATACGGTTTCAATCAGACAACATGACAACTGTTGCGTACATCAACCATCAGGGGGGAACAAGGAGTTCCCTAGCGATGGAAGAAGTGACCAAAATCATTCTATGGGCGGAGTCTCACTCCTGCCACCTGTCTGCTATCCACATCCCAGGAGTGGAAAATTGGGAAGCGGATTTTCTGAGTCGTCAGACATTTCATCCGGGGGAGTGGGAACTCCATCCGGAAATCTTTGCCCAAGTCACTCAGCTGTGGGGCATTCCAGACATGGATCTGATGGCCTCTCGTCAGAACTTCAAAGTTCCTTGCTACGGGTCCAGATCCAGGGATCCCAAGGCGGCTCTAGTGGATGCACTAGTAGCACCTTGGACCTTCAAACTAGCTTATGTGTTCCCGCCGTTTCCTCTCATCCCCAGGCTGGTAGCCAGGATCAATCAGGAGAGGGCGTCGGTGATCTTGATAGCTCCTGCGTGGCCACGCAGGACTTGGTATGCAGATCTGGTGAATATGTCATCGGCTCCACCTTGGAAGCTACCTTTGAGACGAGACCTTCTTGTTCAGGGTCCGTTCGAACATCCGAATCTGGTTTCACTCCAGCTGACTGCTTGGAGATTGAACGCTTGATCTTATCGAAGCGAGGGTTCTCAGATTCTGTTATCGATACTCTTGTTCAGGCCAGAAAGCCTGTAACTAGAAAGATTTACCACAAAATTTGGAAAAAATATATCTGTTGGTGTGAATCTAAAGGATTCCCTTGGGACAAGGTTAAGATTCCTAGGATTCTATCCTTCCTTCAAGAAGGATTGGAAAAAGGATTATCTGCAAGTTCCCTGAAGGGACAGATTTCTGCCTTGTCTGTGTTACTTCACAAAAAGCTGGCAGCTGTGCCAGATGTTCAAGCCTTTGTTCAGGCTCTGGTTAGAATTAAGCCTGTTTACAAACCTTTGACTCCTCCTTGGAGTCTCAATTTGGTTCTTTCAGTTCTTCAGGGGGTTCCGTTTGAACCCTTACATTCCGTTGATATTAAGTTATTATCTTGGAAAGTTTTGTTTTTGGTTGCAATTTCTTCTGCTCGAAGAGTTTCAGAATTATCTGCTCTGCAGTGTTCTCCTCCTTATCTGGTGTTCCATGCAGATAAGGTGGTTTTACGTACTAAACCTGGTTTTCTTCCAAAAGTTGTTTCTAACAAAAATATTAACCAGGAGATTATCGTACCTTCTCTGTGTCCGAAACCAGTTTCAAAGAAGGAACGTTTGTTGCACAATTTGGATGTTGTTCGCGCTCTAAAATTCTATTTAGATGCTACAAAGGATTTTAGACAAACATCTTCCTTGTTTGTTGTTTATTCCGGTAAAAGGAGAGGTCAAAAAGCAACTTCTACCTCTCTCTCTTTTTGGATTAAAAGCATCATCAGATTGGCTTACGAGACTGCCGGACGGCAGCCTCCCGAAAGAATCACAGCTCATTCCACTAGGGCTGTGGCTTCCACATGGGCCTTCAAGAACGAGGCTTCTGTTGATCAGATATGTAGGGCAGCGACTTGGTCTTCACTGCACACTTTTACCAAATTTTACAAGTTTGATACTTTTGCTTCTTCTGAGGCTATTTTTGGGAGAAAGGTTTTGCAAGCCGTGGTGCCTTCCATTTAGGTGACCTGATTTGCTCCCTCCCTTCATCCGTGTCCTAAAGCTTTGGTATTGGTTCCCACAAGTAAGGATGACGCCGTGGACCGGACACACCTATGTTGGAGAAAACAGAATTTATGTTTACCTGATAAATTACTTTCTCCAACGGTGTGTCCGGTCCACGGCCCGCCCTGGTTTTTTTTTTTTAATCAGGTCTGATAATTTATTTTCTTTAACTACAGTCACCACGGTACCATATGGTTTCTCCTATGCAAATATTCCTCCTTAACGTCGGTCGAATGACTGGGGTAGGCGGAGCCTAGGAGGGATCATGTGACCAGCTTTGCTGGGCTCTTTGCCATTTCCTGTTGGGGAAGAGAATATCCCACAAGTAAGGATGACGCCGTGGACCGGACACACCGTTGGAGAAAGTAATTTATCAGGTAAACATAAATTCTGTTTTTTACAGAAAATTCACCATAATTGTCCTAAAATATCTGTACAAAATCTCTCTAAAATCTATCTCATTAAAAATTATATAGAAAATATCCTAATGTGATGCTAAAAATAGGACTTGGTTTTAGTTTACAAGAAAACTCGGTGTAAAACGTCACGGGGAAGAGGGTTATATATGGAAAGACTCTACTCTATCTTTCTACTAGAAAGGCAGCTAAATCTATATCTTTGTTTAGACCATAAGGGATCTGAGTGTGTAGGGTATGGATCCAATATGTCTCTCTTCTCAAAAATAACTCCCTATTCCATCTTCTGTATTTTACTGGTATATATTCTAAAATGTAGGCTTTGAGGCTGGATGGGTCCATATTATGAAAAACTCTGAAATCTGTTAAAATGTACACCTTCAAAACGCGTTAGGAAGATATTTGGTAAGGTTTAAACGCATCTTGGGTTATTATCTATTTATTGGGTACTTATAGAGAGCAAACTAATCAACCGTGAGGGTCTCAAGGCGCTAAGGGAAAGCAGATAGGAGGAGGGGGTGAGGGGATGGGTGTTCAGTCGAAGAGCCAGGTTTTGAGGTCCTTTCTGAACTTTATAAGGGAGGTGGATTGTCTGAGGTGCAGCGGGTGGGTGTTCCATTTCTTTGCTGCCATGTGGGAGAAGGACCTTCCGCCAGCTGAGGATTTGCTGATGCGGGGGATGACTGCGAGTGCTTGGTTGGCCGATCGGAGTTGTCTGGCGGGGGTGTAGAAATTTACACGGGGGTTGATGTTTTCGGGTCCGATGTTGTGTAGGGCCTTGAATGCGTGGGTAAGGAGATTGAAGGTAATTCTCTTGTTGATTGGGAGCCAGTGAAGGTTCCTTAGGTGTTCAGTGATGTGGCATTGGAGAGGGATGTCAAAGATGAGTCTGGCTGAGGCGTTCGGGATACGTTGGAGTCTCTTTTGGAGTTTGATGGTGGAGCCGGCATAGAGTACGTTGACATAGTCCAACCGGCTACTGATAAGGGGGTGGGTGACTGTTTTCCTGGTTTCGGTAGGGATCCACTTGAAGATTTTTCGTAGCAGGTGGAGGATGTGGAAACATGTTGAGGTGATGGCATTGATTTGTCAGTTCATGGAGAGTGAGGAGTCCAGGATGAAGCCTAGATTTAGTGCATAGTCGGTTAGGGTTGGAGGGTGACCAAGGGCTGTGGGCCACCAGGAGTCATTTCATGTGGATTTATTGGGTCCGAGGAGGAGGACTTTGGTTTTGTCTGTGTTCAGTTTGAGCCGATTGTCATTCATCCAGGTGGCAACTGCTGTCAGGCCTTCATGGACGTTCTTTTTGGCAGTGGTGGGATCTTGGGTGAGTGAGATGATTAATTGGGTGTCGTTGGCGTAGATTAACTGGGTGTCGTCGGCATAGGCTCAGCGAAGAGCCTTGCGGTACACCACAGTTGACTGGTGTGGGTTTGGAGGAGAAGGGCGGGAATCTGACTTTCTGGGTCCTGCCCGTAAGGAAGGAGGTGATCCATTCCAGGGCTTTGCTGCGGATGCCGGCGTCATGTAGGCGGGTGTGGAGGGTGTTGTGGTCGACAGTGTCGAAGGCTGCTGAGAGGTCTAGGAGGATGAGGGCGGCGGTTTCTTCTCGTCGAGCATGACGTGGATGTCGTCTGTGGCAGCGAGGAGGGCGGTCTCAGTGCTGTGGTTGCTTCTGAAACCAGATTGGGAGTGGTCCAGGGTGTGGTTGGCCTCAATGTGGTCAATAAGTTGCGAGTTGATGGGCTTCTCTAGGACTTTAGCCGGGAAGGGGAGTAGAGAGATGGGGCGGTAGTTATTCGGGTCCGTGGGGTCTGCCGAGGGTTTCTTCAGCAGGGGTTTTAGTTCTGCGTGCTTCCAGACGTCAGGGAAGGTGCCGGTTTTGATGGAGTAGTTGATGGTGCGGCGGAGTTATGGGGCGATGGTGTCGCTTGCTTTGTTGAATATGTGATGGTGGCATGGGTCCGAGGGTACGCCGGAGTGTATGGATTTCATGATTCTGAGGGTGTCCTCTGTGGTGAGTTGGCTCCAGATAGTCCGTGTATGGTGTGGGGTGCGTGTTTGGGAGGGGTGTCGTTAAGTGTAGGGGAGTGGGTGGTGGAGGTTGAGTTATGAGGTTTGAAATTGTCATAGATGTCGAGGATCTTGCGGTGGAAGTGTGCAGCGAGGGTATTGCAGAGATCCTGGGAGGGTGGGGTGTTAGTGGTGTCGCTGTTGGGTTTAGAGAATTCCTTGATGACTGAGAAAAAATCCTTGCTGTTGTGTGCGTTAGAGTTGATTCTGTCTTGGATGGCTGTTTTTTTTGGCGGTTTTTATGAGGTGGTGGTGGGTGGTGATTGCTTAAAGGCAGTTTTTTCCAGAAGTGTATTGCTTGATCTCCAGATTCTTTCCAATCGTCTGCAGTGTCATTTTGAGTCCTGAAGGGCCGGGGTGAACCAGCTGGCCTTGTTGGTGGTTTGGCGGCTGGATTGTTTTTTGAGGGGGGCGAGGGCGTTGGAGCAGTCTGTAATCCAGAGGTGTAGGTTGCGGGCGGAGCAGTTGGCGTCTGTGGCGGTAGGTGGGGAGGATTTGTTTAGGGTGCAGTGTAGTTGGTCTTGGGTGATGTTTCAGTGGGGCGGGTGGTACTGTCAGAGGTTTTTTTTAAGGAGAAGTGTATGCAGTGGTGGTCAGTCCAGAGGAGTTCGGTGATGTTATTGACTGAGATGTGGCTGCCTGAGGAGAAGATCAGGTTGAGGGTGTGGCCGGCTGCGTGTGTTGGGTAGTTTATGAGTTGCTTCAGTCCAATGGTTCCAAGGTTTTCCAGGAGGGTGGAGGTGTTGTGATCGTGGGGTTATCAAGATGGAAGTTGAGGTCACTGAGGAGGATGTAGTCCGTCGAGGCAAGGGCATGGGGTGCGATATGGTCGGTGATGGAGTTGCAGAAGGTGGGACGAGGTCTGGGAGGTCTTTAAATGAGGGTCCCGCAGAGGGTGGTGTTGGGGTTGACCTGGATCTTGAAGTGTAGGTATTCTATGCCTGGTGAGTGGTCGTCGGAGCTGGTTGCGACTTGGATGGTGTGTTTGTGGATGATGACTATGCCTCCTCCAGGTCGGTTGCTGCAGTCTTTGTGGCAGATCTTGTAGCCTTCGGGTATTGCAGTGGTGATGTCCGGCGCTGATGTGGGGTTTAGCCAGATCTCGGTGAGGAAGGCGACATCTGGGGAGGTGGAGTCTAGCAGGTTCCAGATTTCGAGGGTGTGCTTGTGGATGGAGCGGGTGTTGAGGAGGATGCAGTTGAGGTAATTGTGGCTGTTTTTGGGTGGGTTAGTTGGTTGGGTTGTGGCCCGGAGGGAGGGGAAGGAGCATTTGTGGCAGGTAAAAGGTCTGAAGGTGTTGGTCAGGGATGTGTGGTGGCAGGCGGACAATCTACTGGTGTGGAGGGTGCTGGCGTCGTAATGACGGCAGTTTCTGGAGCCAAGGTTCGTGGCGTTGGCTGCGGACGGGCGCTTACCGGCTTTACTTTGGCGCGCTAGCGGCGCGCCCACTGTGCTCGTCCGCTGCGCGGACGCGCAAGGAGCAACATTAAATACAGCAGGAAGGTGGGAGGGCTGGTTAGCTGGATAGGGGTAGGTGTAAAATAAAAACAAAGCAAGCAGAAAACAGTAAAATTCAGCCAAAATACATAGGGAGGAGGAAAGAGAATTTACTTCAATGGTGCTGGGATTATCTGATGCCATACATGGACTGTTACATACAAAGGTTTTCTCCAACATAGGTGTGTCCGGTCCACGGCGTCATCCTTACTTGTGGGATATTCTCTTCCCCAACAGGAAATGGCAAAGAGCCCAGCAAAGCTGGTCACATGATCCCTCCTAGGCTCCGCCTACCCCAGTCATTCTCTTTGCCGTTGTACAGGCAACATCTCCACGGAGATGGCTTAGAGTTTTTTAGTGTTTAACTGTAGTTTTTATTATTCAATCAAGAGTTTGTTATTTTAAAATAGTGCTGGTATGTACTATTTACTCAGAAACAGAAAAGAGATGAAGATTTCTGTTTGTATGAGGAAAATGATTTTAGCAACCGTTACTAAAATCCATGGCTGTTCCACACAGGACTGTTGAGAGGAATTAACTTCAGTTGGGGGAACAGTGAGCAGTCTCTTGCTGCTTGAGGTATGACACTTTCTAACAAGACGATGTAATGCTGGAAGCTGTCATTTTCCCTATGGGATCCGGTAAGCCATGTTTATTAAGATAGTAAATAAGGGCTTCACAAGGGCTTATTAAGACTGTAGACTTTTTCTGGGCTAAATCGATTCATTATTAACACATATTTAGCCTTGAGGAATCATTTAATCTGGGTATTTTGATAAGATTATATCGGCAGGCACTGTTTTAGACACCTTATTCTTTAGGGGCTTTCCCAAATCATAGGCAGAGCCTCATTTTCGCGCCGGTGTTGCGCACTTGTTTTTGAGAGGCATGACATGCAGTCGCATGTGTGAGGAGCTCTGATACCTAGAAAAGACTTTCTGAAGGCGTCATTTGGTATCGTATTCCCCTTTGGGCTTGGTTGGGTCTCAGCAAAGCAGATACCAGGGACTGTAAAGGGGTTAAAGTTAAAAACGGCTCCGGTTCCGTTATTTTAAGGGTTAAAGCTTCCAAATTTGGTGTGCAATACTTTTAAGGCTTTAAGACACTGTGATGAAATTTTGGTGAATTTTGAACAATTCCTTCATATTTTTTCGCAATTGCAGTAATAAAGTGTGTTCAGTTTAAAATTTAAAGTGACAGTAACGGTTTTATTTTAAAACGTTTTTTGTACTTTGTTATCAAGTTTATGCCTGTTTAACATGTCTGAACTACCAGATAGACTGTGTTCTGAATGTGGGGAAGCCAGAGTTCCTTCTCATTTAAATAAATGTGATTTATGTGACAATGACAATGATGCCCAAGATGATTCCTCAAGTGAGGGGAGTAAGCATGGTACTGCATCATTCCCTCCTTCGTCTACACGAGTCTTGCCCACTCAGGAGGCCCCTAGTACATCTAGCGCGCCAATACTCCTTACTATGCAACAATTAACGGCTGTAATGGATAATTCTGTCAAAAACATTTTAGCCAAAATGAACACTTATCAGCGTAAGCGCGACTGCTCTGTTTTAGATACTGAAGAGCATGACGACGCTGATAATAATGGTTCTGAAGGGCCCCTAAACCAATCTGATGGGGCCAGGGAGGTTTTGTCTGAGGGAGAAATTACTGATTCAGGGAACATTTCTCAACAAGCTGAACCTGATGTGATTACGTTTAAATTTAAGTTGGAACATCTCCGCATTCTGCTTAAGGAGGTATTATCCACTCTGGATGATTGTGACAAGTTGGTCATCCCAGAGAAACTATGTAAAATGGACAAGTTCCTAGAGGTCCCGGGGCTCCCAGAAGCTTTTCCTATACCCAAGCGGGTGGCGGACATTGTAAATAAAGAATGGGAAAGGCCCGGTATTCCTTTCGTCCCTCCCCCCATATTTAAAAAATTGTTTCCTATGGTCGACCCCAGAAAGGACTTATGGCAGACAGTCCCCAAGGTCGAGGGAGCGGTTTCCACCTTAAACAAACGCACCACTATACCCATAGAAGATAGTTGTGCTTTCAAAGATCCTATGGATAAAAAATTAGAAGGTTTACTTAAAAAGATGTTTGTTCAGCAGGGTTACCTTCTACAACCAATTTCATGCATTGTCCCTGTCGCTACAGCCGCGTGTTTCTGGTTCGATGAGCTGGTAAAGGCGGTCGATAGTGATTCTCCTCCTTATGAGGAGATTATGGACAGAATCAATGCTCTCAAATTGGCTAATTCTTTCACCTTAGACGCCACTTTGCAATTGGCTAGGTTAGCGGCTAAGAATTCTGGGTTTGCTATTGTGGCGCGCAGAGCGCTTTGGTTGAAATCTTGGTCAGCTGATGCGTCTTCCAAGAACAAGCTACTTAACATTCCTTTCAAGGGGAAAACGCTGTTTGGCCCTGACTTGAAAGAGATTATCTCTGATATCACTGGGGGTAAGGGCCACGCCCTTCCTCAGGATCGGCCTTTCAAGGCCAAAAATAAACCTAATTTCCGTCCCTTTCGTAGAAACGGACCAGCCCAAAGTGCTACGTCCTCTAAGCAAGAGGGTAATACTTCTCAAGCCAAGCCAGCTTGGAGACCAATGCAAGGCTGGAACAAGGGAAAGCAGGCCAAGAAACCTGCCACTGCTACCAAGACAGCATGAAATGTTGGCCCCCGATCCGGGACCGGATCTGGTGGGGGGCAGACTCTCTCTCTTCGCTCAGGCTTGGGCAAGAGATGTTCTGGATCCTTGGGCGCTAGAAATAGTCTCCCAAGGTTATTTTCTGGAGTTCAAGGGGCTTCCCCCAAGGGGGAGGTTCCACAGGTCTCAGTTGTCTTCAGACCACATAAAAGGACAGGCATTCTTACATTGTGTAGAAGACCTGTTAAAAATGGGAGTGATTCATCCTGTTCCATTAGGAGAACAAGGGATGGGGTTCTACTCCAATCTGTTCATAGTTCCCAAAAAAGAGGGAACGTTCAGACCAATCTTAGATCTCAAGATCTTAAACAAGTTTCTCAAGGTTCCATCGTTCAAGATGGAAACCATTCGAACTATTCTTCCTTCCATCCAGGAAGGTCAATTCATGACCACGGTGGATTTAAAGGATGCGTATCTACATATTCCTATCCACAAGGAACATCATCGGTTCCTAAGGTTCGCATTCCTGGACAAGCATTACCAGTTCGTGGCGCTTCCTTTCGGATTAGCCACTGCTCCAAGGATTTTCACAAAGGTACTAGGGTCCCTTCTAGCTGTGCTAAGACCAAGGGGCATTGCCGTAGTACCTTACTTGGACGACATTCTGATTCAAGCGTCGTCCCTTCCTCAAGCAAAGGCTCACACGGACATTGTCCTGGCCTTTCTCAGATCTCACGGGTGGAAAGTGAACGTGGAAAAGAGTTCTCTATCTCCGTCAACAAGGGTTCCCTTCTTGGGAACAATAATAGACTCCTTAGAAATGAGGATTTTTCTGACAGAAGCCAGAAAAACAAAACTTCTAGACTCTTGTCGGATACTTCATTCCGTTTCTCTTCCTTCCATAGCGCAGTGCATGGAAGTGATAGGTTTGATGGTAGCGGCAATGGACATAGTTCCTTTTGCGCGCATTCATCTAAGACCATTACAACTGTGCATGCTCAGTCAGTGGAATGGGGACTATACAGACTTGTCTCCGAAGATACAAGTAAATCAGAGGACCAGAGACTCACTCCGTTGGTGGCTGTCCCTGGACAACCTGTCACAAGGGATGTCCTTCCGCAGACCAGAGTGGGTCATTGTCACGACCGACGCCAGTCTGATGGGCTGGGGCGCGGTCTGGGGATCCCTGAAAGCTCAGGGTCTTTGGTCTCGGGAAGAATCTCTTCTACCGATAAATATTCTGGAACTGAGAGCGATATTCAATGCTCTCAAAGCTTGGCCTCAGCTAGCGAGGGCCAAGTTCATACGGTTTCAATCAGACAACATGACAACTGTTGCGTACATCAACCATCAGGGGGGAACAAGGAGTTCCCTAGCGATGGAAGAAGTGACCAAAATCATTCTATGGGCGGAGTCTCACTCCTGCCACCTGTCTGCTATCCACATCCCAGGAGTGGAAAATTGGGAAGCGGATTTTCTGAGTCGTCAGACATTGCATCCGGGGGAGTGGGAACTCCATCCGGAAATCTTTGCCCAAGTCACTCAACTGTGGGGCATTCCAGACATGGATCTGATGGCCTCTCGTCAGAACTTCAAAGTTCCTTGCTACGGGTCCAGATCCAGGGATCCCAAGGCGGCTCTAGTGGATGCACTAGTAGCACCTTGGACCTTCAAACTAGCTTATGTGTTCCCGCCGTTTCCTCTCATCCCCAGGCTGGTAGCCAGGATCAATCAGGAGAGGGCGTCGGTGATCTTGATAGCTCCTGCGTGGCCACGCAGGACTTGGTATGCAGATCTGGTGAATATGTCATCGGCTCCACCATGGAAGCTACCTTTGAGACGAGACCTTCTTGTTCAGGGTCCGTTCGAACATCCGAATCTGGTCTCACTCCAGCTGACTGCTTGGAGATTGAACGCTTGATCTTATCGAAGCGAGGGTTCTCAGATTCTGTTATCGATACTCTTGTTCAGGCCAGAAAGCCTGTAACTAGAAAGATTTACCACAAAATTTGGAAAAAATATATCTGTTGGTGTGAATCTAAAGGATTCCCTTGGGACAAGGTTAAGATTCCTAAGATTCTATCCTTCCTTCAAGAAGGATTGGAAAAAGGATTATCTGCAAGTTCCCTGAAGGGACAGATTTCTGCCTTGTCTGTGTTACTTCACAAAAAGCTGGCAGCTGTGCCAGATGTTCAAGCCTTTGTTCAGGCTCTGGTCAGAATCAAGCCTGTTTACAAACCTTTGACTCCTCCTTGGAGTCTCAACTTAGTTCTTTCAGTTCTTCAGGGGGTTCCGTTTGAACCCTTACATTCCGTTGATATTAAGTTATTATCTTGGAAAGTTTTGTTTTTGGTTGCAATTTCTTCTGCTCGAAGAGTTTCAGAATTATCTGCTCTGCAGTGTTCTCCTCCTTATCTGGTGTTCCATGCAGATAAGGTGGTTTTACGTACTAAACCTGGTTTTCTTCCAAAAGTTGTTTCTAACAAAAACATTAACCAGGAGATTATCGTACCTTCTCTGTGTCCGAAACCAGTTTCGAAGAAGGAACGTTTGTTGCACAATTTGGATGTTGTTCGCGCTCTAAAATTCTATTTAGATGCTACAAAGGATTTTAGACAAACATCTTCCTTGTTTGTTGTTTATTCAGGTAAAAGGAGAGGTCAAAAAGCAACTTCTACCTCTCTCTCTTTTTGGATTAAAAGCATCATCAGATTGGCTTACGAGACTGCCGGACGGCAGCCTCCCGAAAGAATCACAGCTCATTCCACTAGGGCTGTGGCTTCCACATGGGCCTTCAAGAACGAGGCTTCTGTTGATCAGATATGTAGGGCAGCGACTTGGTCTTCACTGCACACTTTTACCAAATTTTACAAGTTTGATACTTTTGCTTCTTCTGAGGCTATTTTTGGGAGAAAGGTTTTGCAAGCCGTGGTGCCTTCCATTTAGGTGACCTGATTTGCTCCCTCCCTTCATCCGTGTCCTAAAGCTTTGGTATTGGTTCCCACAAGTAAGGATGACGCCGTGGACCGGACACACCTATGTTGGAGAAAACAGAATTTATGTTTACCTGATAAATTACTTTCTCCAACGGTGTGTCCGGTCCACGGCCCGCCCTGGTTTTTTAATCAGGTCTGATATTTTATTTTCTTTAACTACAGTCACCACGGTATCATATGGTTTCTCCTATGCAAATATTCCTCCTTAACGTCGGTCGAATGACTGGGGTAGGCGGAGCCTAGGAGGGATCATGTGACCAGCTTTGCTGGGCTCTTTGCCATTTCCTGTTGGGGAAGAGAATATCCCACAAGTAAGGATGACGCCGTGGACCGGACACACCGTTGGAGAAAGTAATTTATCAGGTAAACATAAATTCTGTTTTTTCATACCTGTATTTTTGGATGAATGGTTATACCGCTGTTACCATACGTGTTACTGATACCTCATATGTGGATTGAGGTTGTAAAGTGTAAGCAAGTTTTGCCTATGTGCTTTTAACAAATAAAATTGAGTGTGTTACGTGAAAACAGTATTGTACTATCTTGTACTTATTTTTGTCTCCACAGCTAAACCTGATGGGGCTGTAACACGTGTGAGAGAAAAAACAGAAGGGATCTACACCAAGAGGCGTTTACAGAGCGGATCATTTTCCAGCTGGAGAGCCTATACTTAACAAATTGTGCAGCACTTACCTCATTTCGATTGAGGTAGTTTTTTGTAAGTAGGAAGTTCACCTATTACCACTGTTTTTTGGGGCACACCAACTTACCTGGACTTTGGATTCAAGTTTTCTTCACTTGGGAACTTGAGACTGTTCTTATGTTATTCTCTTTGGGGACTCTTGGGGGTCTCTTTTATTGTCTTCTACTATTGTGATCGATCCATTTGGGGACTATTACTCTGAATGTCACTAATAATTGTATGATTGTGTAGGAATTTATTACTTTTTTACATATTCTACTCATCCTCATTTTGTATTTCTTGAGGAGCTTTTAAATAGAGGTTCACTCTAGGTTTCCTTTATACCTGAGATTACTTAGATCGTGTTATTTTTTTACTTATTTGGAATATTTTATAATATTTTATTGTTTTTATAATTGATATTGACGTTACGGTTTCTGAGAGTAAAATCACTAGTGTATAATACATATCTAGTATGGTACTAAATCCACTTAGGTTCTCTGATTCCTACATATTAATTTTACTTAAAGGGACAGTCAAGTTCAAAAAAAACTTTCATGTTTCAAATAGTGCATGTAATTTTAAACAACTTTCCAATTTACTTTTATCACCAATTTTGCTTTGTTCTCTTGGTATTCTTAGTTGAAAGCTAAACCTAGGAGGTTCATATGTTAATTTCTTAGACCTTGAAGGCCGCCTCTAATCTAAATGCATTTTGATAGTTTTTCACCACTAGAGGGCATTAGTTCACGTGTTTCATTTAGATAACATTGAGCTCATGCACGTGAATTTACCATGGAGACAGCTTTGATTGGCTAAAATGCTAGTCTGTCAAAAGAACTGAAATAAGCGGGCAGTCTACTGAGGCTTAGATACAAGGTAATTACAGAGGTAAAACGTGTATATTTATAACTGTGTTGGTTATGCAAACTGGGGAATTGGTAATTAAAGGGACACTGAACCCAATATTTTTCTTTTGTAATTCAGATAGAGTGTGCAATTTTAAGCAACTTTCTAATTTACTCCTATTATCAATTTTTCTTCGTTCTCTTGCTATCTTTATTTGAAAAAGAAAACATCTAAGCTTTTTTTGGGTTCAGAACTCTGGACAGCACTTTTTTATTGGTGGATGAATTTATCCACCAATCAGCAAGGACAACCCAGGTTGTTCACCAAAAATGGGCCGGCATCTAAACTTACATTCTTGCATTTCAAATAAAGATACCAAGAGAATGAAGAAAATTTGATAATAGGAGTAAATTAGAAAGTTGCTTAAAATTTCATGCTCAATCTGAATCACAAAATAAATATTTTGGGTACAGTGTCCCTTTAAGGGATTATTTATCTTTTAAAACAATAAAAATTCTGGTGTTGACTGTCCCTTTAAGTGGATATATATATATATATATATATATATATATATATATATATATATATATATATATATATATATATATATATATATATATATATATATATATATATATATATATATATATACATAATTTTGTTTGTGATCTTGCACCTATATGTACTGATCACCCTTCAATTTTAGACTGTAGGCAAGTCCTGTCCTGCGCCTGCGACCATCCTTTCTAGCCATATATATATAATTTTGACAAAAAAAATTTGGACACCTAAATTTTTTCAAGTTTTTATTGAAATTTACGCAGTTTATTTTTTTATTGAGGTTTGTATAAGTGGCAACAGAAAGGAATTTATGCCTATTCACAATTACCTAGATTACGAGTTTTGTGATACAGCTATACCACTGAAAATTTGCCCATTGTGTGTGGAATGGCCAGTAACGCATATTAAGAGATGCGGCGGTATAGCTATATCGCAAGCATTTTAACCTGTAACGCAATGTCCATTCAGCACTCAAATAAATTACTTTAGAGTGCAGGATTTTCCGAATTACAGGTTGTGCATTCAGGCTAAAAAGCTTGCCTTACAGCCTATACCGAAACGATCCATACCGCGATCTGAGAGCAGTAATTATGGATTTTGTGTAACAAAAATGTTTCACAAAACTCATAACTAAAATGTTACAAAGTACACTAACACCCATAAACTACCTATTAACCCCTAAACCGCCACCCTCCCGCATAGCAAAACTCTATTAAATTTATTAACCCCTAATCTGCCGCCCACCCACATTGCGACTATTAAATAAACCTATTAACCCCTTATCCGCCACCCCAACATCGCTGACACTAAATAAACCTATTAACCCCTAAACGGCCTGTCCCCCACATCGCCAACACCATAATACATTTTTAACCCCTAAACCTCCAGCCCCCACATCGTAACTAATAAACTAAACCTATTAACCCCTAAACCACCAGCCCCCCACACCGTAACTACTAAACCTATTAACCCCTAAACCACCGCCCCCCCCACATTGCAAAACACTAAATTAAACTATTAACCCCTAAACCTAATACCCCCTTAATTTTAAATTAAAATTACAATATAACTATATTTCAATAAATAAAAACTTACCTGTGAAATAAAAAAACATAAATTATGCTTACCTGATAATTTCATTTCCATCATGGGGAGGAGAGTCCACGACTTCATTCATTACTTTTGGGAATTAAGATCCTGGCCAGTAGGAGGAGGCAAAGACACCCCAGCCAAAGGCTTAAATAACTCCCCCACTTCTTTCAGGGTATAAGTGGTGCCAGAAGAAAATATTAAATTTAGGTCCGCCCACCGGAGCTACGGGCGGGAGCCTTGGACTCTCCTCTCCACGATGGAAATTAAATTATCAGGTAAGCATAATTTATGTTTTCCATCTAAAGGGGAGAAGAGTCCATGGCTTCATTCATTACTTTTGGAAAACACTGAATGAAAAAATGCGGACCCTTAATCTGAGGGCACCACAGCCTGTAGAATCTTTCTCCCAAAAACAGCTTTCGCAGAAGCAAAAACGTCTCATTTGTAAAACTTTGTAAAAATATGTAAGGAGGATCAAGTAACCACCTTACAAATCTGCTCTATAGAGGCCTCATTCTTGAAGGCCCAAGACAAAGTCACCGATCTAATTGAATGAGCCGCGATCCTCTGAGGAGGCTTGTGTCCCGCTGTCTCATAGGCCAGGCAGATCAAGCTCCTCAGCCAAAAAAAGACAAGGAAGTAGCAGGAGCCCTCTGTCCCCTGAATGTCGCTGAATACACCACAAAAAGAGTTGTAGATTGTCTGAAATCCTTTGTAGCCTGAAGATAGAACTTCAAGGCACGAACCACATCCAGTTTATGAAGTAACCTCTCCTTAGAAGAAGAAGGGTTAGGACACAAAGAAGGAACTATTTCCAGATTGATGTTACAGTTCGACACCACCTTGGGAAGAAACCCCAAGCCTATGCGAAGAACAGCCTTATCCGCATGAAAACCAGATAAGGAGGCTCATGTTGCAAGGCCGCCAGTTCAGATACTCTGCGTGCCGATGCAATAGCCAACAGGAAGAGAACCTTCCAGAACAGAATTTTAATGTCAAGAGAATGCATAGGCTCAAAACTTAAGATCCATGGAGGAGTTGAAATGTCTGAAGACCGGCCTGATTCTAGACAGAGCCTGAACTAAAGATTGAATGTAAGGGAGCTCAGCGAGTCTCCTATGCAACAGAACTGATAAAGCCAAAATCTTTCCCTTTAACCCCTTAATGACCGAGGACGTGCAGGGTACGTCCTCAAAAAAAAGGCAGTTAATGCCTGAGGACGTACCCTGCACGTCCTCTGTGTGGAAAGCAGCTGGAAGCGATCCTGATCGCTTCCAGCTGCTTTCCGGTTATTGCAGTGATGCCTCGATATGGAGGCATCCTGCAATAACCTTACATGGCCTTCCGGTGCAGAGAGAGCCACTCTGTGGCCCTCTCTGCACCGGACATCGATGGCCGGTATCGTTGGTGGGTGGGAGCCGGCTTGGGAGGCGGGTGGGCGGCCATCGGTGTGTGCCGTGAAGTCAAGGGGGGCGGGATCGGGGGCGGGAACGTTAGGGGGCGCGTGCACGGAGGGTGGCGGGCGGGCGCGTGCACGGGCGGGAGCGGGTGGGAACCGCTACACTACGGCAAATATATTTAATAAGAAATACCCAAATCTTGTTTGTGCAAAAGCACAAAAAGAGATCGTGGAGGGGTGGGGGTTGGTTTGGTGTGGGGGGAAGCTACACTACAGAAAAAATTAGTAAAAATTAAAAAAAAGCATGTTTTTCTTCTAAACTGGGTACTGGCAGACAGCTGCCAGTACCCAAGATGGCGCAGATTAAGTTAGAGTGGGAGGGTTATAGAGCTGTTTGGGGGGATCAGTGAGGTTAGGGGATAAGGGGGGATAGTACACAGCAGCATATGTAAATATGCCTTTTTAAAAACACACAGAAAAAACAAATATAGCTTTTATTTTAGTACTGGCAGACTTTCTGCCAGTACTTAAGATGGCGGGGACAATTGTGGGGTGGGGGAGGGAAGAGAGCTGTTTGGGAGGGATCAGGGGGTCTGATGTTTCAGGTGGGAGGCTGAGCTCTACTCTAAATGTGATATTAACCCTGCAAGCTCCCTACAAGCTACCTAATTAACCCCTTCACTGCTAGCTATAATACACGTGTGATGCGCAGCGGCATTTAGCGGCCTTCTAAATACCAAAAAGCAACGCCAAAGCCATATATGTCTGCTATTTCTGAACAAAGGGGATCCCAGAGAAGCATTTACAACCATTTGTGCCATAACTGCACAAGCTGTTTGTAAATGATTTCAGTGAGAAACCTAAAATTGTGAAAAATGTTACGTTTTTTTTAATTTGATCGCATTTGGCGGTGAAATGGTGGCATGAAATATACCAAAATGGGCCTAGATCAATACTTGGGGTTGTCTACTACACTACACTAAAGCTAAAATTACCCCAAAAAGCTCCCTACATGCTCCCTAATTAACCCCTTCACTGCTGGGCATAATACACGTGTGGTGCGCAGTGGCATTTAGTGGCATTCTAATTACCAAAAAGCAACACCAAAGCCATATAAGTCTGCTATTTCTGAACAAAGGGGATCCCAGAGAACAATTTACAACCATTTGTGCCATAATTGCACAAGCTGTTTGTAAATAATTTCAGTGAGAAACCTAAAGTTTGTGAAAAAATTTGTGAAAAAGTGAACAATTTTTTTTATTTGATCGCATTTGGCGGTGAAATGGTGGCATGAAATATACAAAAATGGGCCTAGATCAATACTTTGGGATGTCTACTAAAAAAAAATATATATATGTCAATAGATATTCAGAGATTCTTGAAAGATATTAGTGTTCTAATGTAACTAGCGCTAATTTTGAAAAAAAATGGTTTGGAAATAGCAAAGTGCTATTTGTATTTATTGCCCTATAACTTGCAAAAAAAGTAAAGAACATGTAAACATTGGGTATTTCTAAACTCAGGACAAAATTTAGAAACTATTTAGCATGGGTGTTTTTTGGTGGTTGTAGATGTGTAACAGATTTTGGGGGTCAAAGTTAGAAAAAGTGTATTTTTTTTCAATTTTTCCTCATATTTTATATTTTTTTTATAGTAAATTATAAGATATGATGAAAATAATGGTATCTTTAGAAAGTCCATTTAATGGCGAGAAAAACGGTATATAGTATGTGGGGGTACGGTAAATGAGTAAGAGGAAAATTACAGCTAAACACAAACACCGCAAAAATGTAAAAATAGCCTTGGTCCCAAACGGACAGAAAATGGAAAAGTGCTGTGGTCATTAAGGGGTTAAACCATCTTGGAGAAAAGATAGAATCCTAGATACCTTCACCTTGTGCCAAGCTGGCTTGTTCCTGACTCTGCTGTTTTCCTTGTTCCTGATTCCGGCTCGTCTGACTATTCGCTTTGGCTACTGACTCGGCTCGTCTGGCTACCAGCTCTGGTTTTGACTCCTGGCTTATTTGACTTGTGGACTTTTTATTATTTTTTGCTATTAATAAAGGTGTGATTAATTTTGCACTTCTCGTCTCAGTCTGATTCCTGGCACCCTGACACTTTTTCACTGTGTTGCATGTTCTGTTTTGTCTTTACATTTTCTGCCTGTTTCAAGGGGAAAAGGAAGAACCTAATTGCTCCCATTCATTCTTTATAATGTTTGTCATCTTAACAGGAACCAGGAAGGTCTGGGGCCAGAGATTTAGATGACATGGATTCTGACCCAGAAGGGACCTCGGAGTGGGCCTCGTCATCGTATAACCCCTCAGAAGTTCCCATAGGTGTAGACAACTCCTGGGCCGGGCCGCTTTGAAAGGCTCTATGCTTGCGCTTAGCAGAACATGGTAAGGCATGGATCATTTTCGATACCGCCGTCTGCAGAAGGAGTAACGGTTGGACCCTGGGGCGCTACATGTGCAATGGGAGATGCAAGTAGGGAACGCACCTCAGGGACAGAGAACCCTCAGAGGTGGACGGCTCAATAGTACTAGACATTCTTTTATTTTTAGATGTCGCAACTCTATCAAGGCATGTAGAACATAGTTGAGCAGGCTGGTCTACCTGAACCTTGCAATAAACACAGGTATGAGACCTTGTTAAAGAGGGAGTACCCTCTAACACGTCAAAATCCTCCATAGCTGGCGCTTTTATTAGGAATAGATAGATTAATAAACAGGCACCTTTATAACCTCCAATGGCCGAGGCACTCACCACCTCCTTTGACCCGGACTACAGAAACTGCTTTGTCTCCTCTGTTGCAGATCAGACAGGAAGTGGAGAAGCCCCACCCAGTCACATGGAATTCCTCGCAGGACCGCCCCTGCATAAAGGAGAAAAGGCGCCAAAAAAGGCCATGCAAAACTCCCGGAAGAGAACCTGACAGTTCCACACATTGCCAGAGCCTCATCCCGCACATAACGCAGCAATGACACAATAAACAATATGTATAAAACACCAACTGTTCAATAATCCCCTCTCCTCTCCACGATGGAAATTAAATTATCAGGTAAGCATAATTTATGTTTTCCATCTAAAGGGGAGAAGAGTCCATGGCTTCATTCATTACTTTTGGAAAACACTGAATGAAAAAATGCGGACCCTTAATCTGAGGGCACCACAGCCTGTAGAATCTTTCTCCCAAAAACAGCTTTCGCAGAAGCAAAAACGTCTCATTTGTAAAACTTTGTAAAAATATGTAAGGAGGATCAAGTAACCACCTTACAAATCTGCTCTATAGAGGCCTCATTCTTGAAGGCCCAAGACAAAGTCACCGATCTAATTGAATGAGCCGCGATCCTCTGAGGAGGCTTGTGTCCCGCTGTCTCATAGGCCAGGCAGATCAAGCTCCTCAGCCAAAAAAAGACAAGGAAGTAGCAGGAGCCCTCTGTCCCCTGAATGTCGCTGAATACACCACAAAAAGAGTTGTAGATTGTCTGAAATCCTTTGTAGCCTGAAGATAGAACTTCAAGGCACGAACCACATCCAGTTTATGAAGTAACCTCTCCTTAGAAGAAGAAGGGTTAGGACACAAAGAAGGAACTATTTCCAGATTGATGTTACAGTTCGACACCACCTTGGGAAGAAACCCCAAGCCTATGCGAAGAACAGCCTTATCCGCATGAAAACCAGATAAGGAGGCTCATGTTGCAAGGCCGCCAGTTCAGATACTCTGCGTGCCGATGCAATAGCCAACAGGAAGAGAACCTTCCAGAACAGAATTTTAATGTCAAGAGAATGCATAGGCTCAAAACTTAAGATCCATGGAGGAGTTGAAATGTCTGAAGACCGGCCTGATTCTAGACAGAGCCTGAACTAAAGATTGAATGTAAGGGAGCTCAGCGAGTCTCCTATGCAACAGAACTGATAAAGCCAAAATCTTTCCCTTTAACCCCTTAATGACCGAGGACGTGCAGGGTACGTCCTCAAAAAAAAGGCAGTTAATGCCTGAGGACGTACCCTGCACGTCCTCTGTGTGGAAAGCAGCTGGAAGCGATCCTGATCGCTTCCAGCTGCTTTCCGGTTATTGCAGTGATGCCTCGATATGGAGGCATCCTGCAATAACCTTACATGGCCTTCCGGTGCAGAGAGAGCCACTCTGTGGCCCTCTCTGCACCGGACATCGATGGCCGGTATCGTTGGTGGGTGGGAGCCGGCTTGGGAGGCGGGTGGGCGGCCATCGGTGTGTGCCGTGAAGTCAAGGGGGGCGGGATCGGGGGCGGGAACGTTAGGGGGCGCGTGCACGGAGGGTGGCGGGCGGGCGCGTGCACGGGCGGGAGCGGGTGGGAACCGCTACACTACGGCAAATATATTTAATAAGAAATACCCAAATCTTGTTTGTGCAAAAGCACAAAAAGAGATCGTGGAGGGGTGGGGGTTGGTTTGGTGTGGGGGGAAGCTACACTACAGAAAAAATTAGTAAAAATTAAAAAAAAGCATGTTTTTCTTCTAAACTGGGTACTGGCAGACAGCTGCCAGTACCCAAGATGGCGCAGATTAAGTTAGAGTGGGAGGGTTATAGAGCTGTTTGGGGGGATCAGTGAGGTTAGGGGATAAGGGGGGATAGTACACAGCAGCATATGTAAATATGCCTTTTTAAAAACACACAGAAAAAACAAATATAGCTTTTATTTTAGTACTGGCAGACTTTCTGCCAGTACTTAAGATGGCGGGGACAATTGTGGGGTGGGGGAGGGAAGAGAGCTGTTTGGGAGGGATCAGGGGGTCTGATGTTTCAGGTGGGAGGCTGAGCTCTACTCTAAATGTGATATTAACCCTGCAAGCTCCCTACAAGCTACCTAATTAACCCCTTCACTGCTAGCTATAATACACGTGTGATGCGCAGCGGCATTTAGCGGCCTTCTAAATACCAAAAAGCAACGCCAAAGCCATATATGTCTGCTATTTCTGAACAAAGGGGATCCCAGAGAAGCATTTACAACCATTTGTGCCATAACTGCACAAGCTGTTTGTAAATGATTTCAGTGAGAAACCTAAAATTGTGAAAAATGTTACGTTTTTTTTAATTTGATCGCATTTGGCGGTGAAATGGTGGCATGAAATATACCAAAATGGGCCTAGATCAATACTTGGGGTTGTCTACTACACTACACTAAAGCTAAAATTACCCCAAAAAGCTCCCTACATGCTCCCTAATTAACCCCTTCACTGCTGGGCATAATACACGTGTGGTGCGCAGTGGCATTTAGTGGCATTCTAATTACCAAAAAGCAACACCAAAGCCATATAAGTCTGCTATTTCTGAACAAAGGGGATCCCAGAGAACAATTTACAACCATTTGTGCCATAATTGCACAAGCTGTTTGTAAATAATTTCAGTGAGAAACCTAAAGTTTGTGAAAAAATTTGTGAAAAAGTGAACAATTTTTTTTATTTGATCGCATTTGGCGGTGAAATGGTGGCATGAAATATACAAAAATGGGCCTAGATCAATACTTTGGGATGTCTACTAAAAAAAAATATATATATGTCAATAGATATTCAGAGATTCTTGAAAGATATTAGTGTTCTAATGTAACTAGCGCTAATTTTGAAAAAAAATGGTTTGGAAATAGCAAAGTGCTATTTGTATTTATTGCCCTATAACTTGCAAAAAAAGTAAAGAACATGTAAACATTGGGTATTTCTAAACTCAGGACAAAATTTAGAAACTATTTAGCATGGGTGTTTTTTGGTGGTTGTAGATGTGTAACAGATTTTGGGGGTCAAAGTTAGAAAAAGTGTATTTTTTTTCAATTTTTCCTCATATTTTATATTTTTTTTATAGTAAATTATAAGATATGATGAAAATAATGGTATCTTTAGAAAGTCCATTTAATGGCGAGAAAAACGGTATATAGTATGTGGGGGTACGGTAAATGAGTAAGAGGAAAATTACAGCTAAACACAAACACCGCAAAAATGTAAAAATAGCCTTGGTCCCAAACGGACAGAAAATGGAAAAGTGCTGTGGTCATTAAGGGGTTAAACCATCTTGGAGAAAAGATAGAATCCTAGATACCTTCACCTTGTGCCAAGGATATCCATGACTCTCACACCAGGACAAGTAAGTC
Source organism: Bombina bombina (assembly GCF_027579735.1). NCBI lineage: Eukaryota > Metazoa > Chordata > Amphibia > Anura > Bombinatoridae > Bombina > Bombina bombina. The sequence continues at coordinate 843,889,952 of NC_069502.1, read as the reverse complement.
CTCCACACCTTATTGTAGATGCAACGAGTGACTGGCTTCCTTGCCTGGACTAAAGTATCAATCACACTTTCAGAAAAACCTCTCTTGGCTAAGACTAAGCGTTTAATCTCCACGCAGTCAGCCACAGAAAATCGAGATTTTGATGTTGAAAGGGACCCTGTTCCAACAGATCCCTGCAACAGGGTAACCTCTACGGCGGAAAGGATGACATCCCCACCAGATCTGCAAACCACGTTTTCTGCGGCCAGGAAGGAGCAATCCTTCGTGTTTTATACATGCCACTATACGAGGTAGAAGTGGTAACGGTGGAAATATGTAAACTTGGCTGAACCCCAAAGGCACCGCCAATGCATCTATCAGCTCTGCCTGGGGGTCCCTTGACCTCGAGCCGTATCGGGGTAGTTTGCAATTGAGTCAGGAAGCCATGAGATCCATCTCCGGCGTCCCCCATCTGAGCCAAATCTCCGCAAACACTACAGGGTGAAGAGACCATTCCCCGGATGGAAGGTTTGCCGGCTGAGGAAGTCAGCTTCCCAGTTGTCCACACCTGGAATGTGGATCGCTGAGAGCGAGCAACTGTGGGACTCTGCCCAATCCAGAATCTAAGACACCTTCCTCATTGCCAGGGAGCTCCTCGTACCCCCTGTTGGTTTATGTAAGCCACTGAGGTAATGTTGTCTGAAACCTTATGAAGTTGAACGACTCCGTAGGTGGCCATGCCGTCAGAGCATTGTAGATCGCTCAAAGTTCCGGGATATTTATCGGAAGGAGAGACTCCTCCCGAGACCATTTTCCAGCTCCCTATCCCGCCAGACTGGTGTCCGTGGTCACAATCTACCAGAACGGTCTCAAGAAGGATGTCCCCATGGACAGTTGCTTGGAGCGGATCCACCATGAAAGGGAGGTCAGAGTCCGCGCATCCATGGATTTCAGCTGTGATAGATCTTAATGATCGCCGTTCCACTGCCTCAACATGCACAATTGAAAAGACCTGAGGTGAAACCTGGTGAATGGTACTACGTCTATGCTGAAAACCATGACCCCGATCACCTCCATGCACTGGGCCACTGAAGGGCTTGCAGAGGAACCAGGGAACTCTTTCCTGAGTTGATCTTCAAACCGTGAGATTGGAGCAAAAGAAGCAGAGCCCTGGAGTGGTCCTCTGCAAGACTGGATGACGGCGCCTGAACAAGGATGTCATCCAGGTAGGGTGCCACAGCAATGCCCCTGGATCTGGCCACTGCGAGAAGCGCCCCCAGAACCTTTGTGAAGACTCTCTGGGCCATCGCCAGACCAAAAGGAAGGGCCACAAACTGGAAGTATTGGTCCAGAAACACAAATCTTAGGAACTTGAAGTGGTCCCTATGAATTGGCACGTGAAGCTAGGCATCCTTCAAGTCTATTGTCGTCATGAACTGCCCCTCTTGAAATAGGGGCAAAATGCATCTGATCATTTCCATTTTGAACGATGGAACGGCCAGAAACTTGTTTAAACACTTTAGGTCCAGAATCGGGCGGAATGTGCCCTCCTTCTTTGGAACCACGAACAGATTTGAATAGTACCCTAGACCCCTTTCTGCTTGTGGTACTGATACGATAACACCTAGAGAGGAGAGATCTCTCACACATTATAGAAAGACCTCTTTCTGTTCCGGCCTTGAAGACAGGTTTGACAAGAGGAATCTGCCCCTGGGCGGAAGGGACCTGAACCCTATCCTGTAACCCTGGGCGACAACCTCCAGAATCCAAGGGTCCTGAAAATCCTGCAACCAGGCTTTGGAGAATAGAGACAACCTGCCCCCTACTCGGTCTGGAGACCTGTCGGGGGCCGCCCCTTCATACCAACTTTGTCTCGGCAGGCTTCTTGTTCTGCTTGGACTTGTTCCAAGACTGAGCAGGTTTCCAAGTTCCCTTGGATTGGTCCGCTTTCACGGCGGGCTGCTGGTGCTGGGCCTTGTCCGCACGAAAGGGACGAAAAGTAGATCCCTTAGGTTTAACTTTCTTATCCTGCGGCAGGAAAACTCCTTTGCCTCCCGTAACCATGGATATGATTGAATCCGGTCCTGGACCGAACAGGATCTTTCCTTGAAATGGCAGGGACAACAGCCTCAACTTAGAGGTCATGTCCGCAACCAAGATTTTATTACAAGGACAGAGACTCCTATTTTGCTATTCTTTTCCTTTTACTACTCAAATATCATTTTTTAAAGTATAACAGATAACAGAATAGTTTAAAACATAACCAATGACAGGTAGTAGTAAAATAGTCAGTTAGTACATGTCCAATCAGATATCATAGTCCTTTAAGCTGTGAGAAAAACATTAAACTTCCTCTTTTTCTTTTTGCTATTTTGAAGATAGAAGTATATATTTTGATTGTGCAAATAAATATTATTACCTTGGTGTTAAGCATTAGATTTTTCATTTTAAGATTGCATAATTATTTTATGTTATTTATCCTCTCCTATATGATTTTATCTCTTTGATCTTCTTTATTAACATTCGTTTAATTGCCTTCCGGTTTTGTCTTTATCATAATCCATTTTTTATTTTACCACTTTTTGTCAGGGTTTTTTCCCCTGTTTGTTGGCCATGTGCTGCTGGCAGCCATTTTACTCACCTCTCTTCCTGACTATGGTGCATTGTGGGGGATGCTGCTCATTTCCTGCACTTCCTTTTATGGCCAGACTGGTGTGCATCATCCATGTGAGATAGGATGCAGTCTCAGAATTGGGATGTCATCACTTATTATTTAAAGGGCCTCTGTTCAGTATGTTTTGCCTTTGCATTGTCTCAAACCTGTGTGTGAGAGATCAAGTGTATTACCTGGCTGCCTGACGTCCTTCCTGGTTCCTGATCCCTGGCTTGTTCCTGACTCTGCTGTTTTCCTTGTTCCTGATTCCGGCTCGTCTGACTATTCGCTTTGGCTACTGACTCGGCTCGTCTGGCTACCAGCTCTGGTTTTGACTCCTGGCTTATTTGACTTGTGGACTTTTTATTATTTTTTGCTATTAATAAAGGTGTGATTAATTTTGCACTTCTCGTCTCAGTCTGATTCCTGGCACCCTGACACTTTTTCACTGTGTTGCATGTTCTGTTTTGTCTTTACATTTTCTGCCTGTTTCAAGGGGAAAAGGAAGAACCTAATTGCTCCCATTCATTCTTTATAATGTTTGTCATCTTAACAGGAACCAGGAAGGTCTGGGGCCAGAGATTTAGATGACATGGATTCTGACCCAGAAGGGACCTCGGAGTGGGCCTCGTCATCGTATAACCCCTCAGAAGTTCCCATAGGTGTAGACAACTCCTGGGCCGGGCCGCTTTGAAAGGCTCTATGCTTGCGCTTAGCAGAACATGGTAAGGCATGGATCATTTTCGATACCGCCGTCTGCAGAAGGAGTAACGGTTGGACCCTGGGGCGCTACATGTGCAATGGGAGATGCAAGTAGGGAACGCACCTCAGGGACAGAGAACCCTTAGAGGTGGACGGCTCAATAGTACTAGACATTCTTTTATTTTTAGATGTCGCAACTCTATCAAGGCATGTAGAACATAGTTGAGCAGGCTGGTCTACCTGAACCTTGCAATAAACACAGGTATGAGACCTTGTTAAAGAGGGAGTACCCTCTAACACGTCAAAATCCTCCATAGCTGGCGCTTTTATTAGGAATAGATAGATTAATAAACAGGCACCTTTATAACCTCCAATGGCCGAGGCACTCACCACCTCCTTTGACCCGGACTACAGAAACTGCTTTGTCTCCTCTGTTGCAGATCAGACAGGAAGTGGAGAAGCCCCACCCAGTCACATGGAATTCCTCGCAGGACCGCCCCTGCATAAAGGAGAAAAGGCGCCAAAAAAGGCCATGCAAAACTCCCGGAAGAGAACCTGACAGTTCCACACATTGCCAGAGCCTCATCCCGCACATAACGCAGCAATGACACAATAAACAATATGTATAAAACACCAACTGTTCAATAATCCCCTTACCAGGAATATTAACCCTTGATTCTATAAAGATAAAAGGCGCCACACTGTGACCCCGTCTTCTGTGTTATCATTATGTAATTAAAAATTAAACAATCTTACCAGAATCTACACCATGGAACAGGAACACGGCCCTTCAAGTGTGACAGGTAGTAGCATCACCCCTGACATGGACTTGAGAGTAGAAAGCAGGCAGCGAAACTCGTCAACGCCGATTGCTGTAGGAGCTGTTAATATGAGTCGGGATGGTTTCGCAGAAAGACTCTCCCTGCATCTCCTAACTCTAACTTTCATCCAGACTCTCACTGAGAGGCTGACAGGATTACTTAAAACTCCCGTCCCATTGCAAAGAGTACTACCCTCCATAAGAGACCTCCGCATCTTCGGCACCTCACTGCCACCTCCTGTGATGAAAGGCAAAGAATGACTGGGGGATGAGGAAAGTGGGGGAGGTATTTAAGCCTTTGGCTGGGGTGTCTGCCTCCTCCTGGTGGCCAGGTTCTTAATTCCCAAAAGTAATGAATGAAGCTGTGGACTCACCTTCTCTTTAGATGGAAAAAAACCCTAAAATTTAACTATAAATTAACCTAACATTACTATTCTAATAAAATATTTAAAAAAACTACCAATTAAAAAACCTAACACTATGGAAAAATTGGAAACCTAAATAACAAATTTTAAAAAAAAATAATAGAACGAAAAAACGTAAAAAAATCTAACATTACAAAAATAATAAACACTAAAATTACAAAAAATAATAAATGAAATTATCAAAAATAAAAACAATTACACCTAATCTAATAGCCCTATAAAAATAAAAAAGTACCCCCCAAAATAAAAACACCCCCTAACCTACAATAAACTACCAATAGCCCTTAAAAGGGCCTTTTGTAGGGCATTGCCCTAAGTTAAACAGCTCTTTAACCTAGAAAAAAAAAATACAAAGCCACCCCCCAACCAACACCCCAAAATAAAAAACCTAACTCTAAAAAAAAACGAAGCTACCCGTTGCCCCTAAAGGGGCATTTGTATGGGCATTGCCCTTAAAAGGGCATTCAGTTCTTTTACTGCCTTTAAAAGGGCATTCAACTCTTTTACACATTGCCCATCCCTAATCTGAAAACAAAACCCACCCCAAAAAAACCTAACACTAACAGAATATCTATTCTCTGTTCCTGAAGTCTGGACATCCATCTTTATCCAGGCGGCAAGAAGTCTTTATCCAAGCGACGACATCTTCATCCATCTCGGGGGCATCTTCTATCTTCTTCAGCCAATAGGATTTTAGTAGCTCTCATCCTATTGGCTGTTTTGAACTGGATGAAGATAGAAAATGCCCCCACAATGGATGAAGATGTCGCCGCCTGGAGACTTCTCGCCGCCTGGATATCCGGACTTCAGGAACCGTGAGTAGATATTCTGGGGTTAGTGTTTAGTGTTTTTTTTGTTTTGTTTTTTCAGATTAGGGATGGGCAATGTGTAAAAGAGCTGAATGCCCTTTTAAGAGCAGTAAAAGAGACAAATGCCCCTTTAAGGGCAATGCCCATACACATGCCCCTTTTAGGGGCAATAGGTAGCTTAGATTTTTTAGAGTAAGGTTTTTTTTTATTTTGGGGGGTTGGTTGGGTGGTGGGTTTGACTGTTGGGGGTACTTTGTATTTTTTTTTTTTCTAGGTAAAAGAGCTATTTAACTTAGGGCAATGCCCTACAAAATTACCTTTTAAGGGATATTGGTAGCTTATTGTAGGTTAGGGGGTGTTTTTTATTTTCGGGGGGCTTTTTTATTTTTATATGGCTATTAGATTAGTTGTAATTGTTTTTATTTTTGATAATTTCGTTTATTATTTTTTGTAATCTTAGATTTTTTTTTTATTTTTGTAATTTTAGTGTTTATTATTTTTTGTAATGTTAGATTTCTCCAACATAGGTGTGTCCGGTCCACGGCGTCATCCTTACTTGTGGGATATTCTCTTCCCCAACAGGAAATGGCAAAGAGCCCAGCAAAGCTGGTCACATGATCCCTCCTAGGCTCCGCCTACCCCAGTCATTCTCTTTGCCGTTGTACAGGCAACATCTCCACGGAGATGGCTTAGAGTTTTTTAGTGTTTAACTGTAGTTTTTATTATTCAATCAAGAGTTTGTTATTTTAAAATAGTGCTGGTATGTACTATTTACTCAGAAACAGAAAAGAGATGAAGATTTCTGTTTGTATGAGGAAAATGATTTTAGCACCGTAACTAAAATCCATGGCTGTTCCACACAGGACTGTTGAGAGCAATTAACTTCAGTTGGGGGAACAGTGTGCAGTCTCTTACTGCTTGAGGTATGACACATTCTAACAAGACGATGTAATGCTGGAAGCTGTCATTTTCCCTATGGGATCCGGTAAGCCATGTTTATTAAGATAGTAAATAAGGGCTTCACAAGGGCTTATTAAGACTGTAGACTTTTTCTGGGCTAAATCGATTCATTATTAACACATATTTAGCCTTGAGGAATCATTTATTCTGGGTATTTTGATATGATTATATCGGCAGGCACTGTTTTAGACACCTTATTCTTTAGGGGCTTTCCCTAATCATAGTCAGAGCCTCATTTTCGCGCCGGTATGGCGCACTTGTTTTTGAGGACAGCATGGCATGCAGCTGCATGTGTGTGGAGCTCTGATACATAGAAAAGTCTTTCTGAAGGCATCATTTGGTATCGTATTCCCCTTTGGGCTTGGTTGGGTCTCAGCAAAGCAGATTCCAGGGACTGTAAAGGGGTTAAATATAAAAACGGCTCCGGTTCCGTTATTTTAAGGGTTAAAGCTTCCAAATTTGGTGTGCAATACTTTTAAGGCTTTAAGACACTGTGGTGAATTTTGGTGAATTTTGAACAATTCCTTCATACTTTTTCGCAATTGCAGTAATAAAGTGTGTTTAGTTTAAAATTTAAAGTGACAGTAACGGTTTTATTTTAAAACGTTTTTTGTGCTTTGTTATCAAGTTTATGCCTGTTTAACATGTCTGAACTACCAGATAGATTGTGTTCTGACTGTGGGGAAACCAAGGTTCCTTCTCATTTAACTATATGTATTTTATGTCATAAAAAAATTTAGTAAAAATGATGCCCAAGATGATTCCTCAAGTGAGGGGAGTAAGCATGGTATTGCATCATCCCCTCCTTCGTCTACACCAGTCTTGCCCATACAGGAGGCCCCTAGTACATCTAGTGCGCCAATACTCCTTACTATGCAACATTTAACGGCTGTAATGGATAATTCTATCAAAAACATTTTAGCCAATATGCCCACTTATCAGCGAAAGCGCGACTGCTCTGTTTTAGAAAATTCTGTAGAGCATGAGAACGCTGATGATATGGTTTCTGAAGGGCCCCTACACCAGTCTGAGGGGGCCAGGGAGGTTTTGTCTGAGGGAGAAATTTCAGATTCAGGAAACATTTCTCAACTAGCTGAACCTGATGTGATTACTTTTAAATTTAAGTTGGAACATCTCCGCGCTCTGCTTAAGGAGGTGTTATCCAATTTGGATGATAGTGATTATCTGGTCATTCCAGAACCACTATGTAAAATGGAAAAGTTCTTAGAGGCCCCGGGGCCCCCCGAAGCTTTTCCTATATCCAAGCGGGTGGCGTACATTGTTAGTAAAGAATGGGACAGGCCCGGTATACCTTTAGTACCTCCCCCCATATTTATAAAATAGAATAGTCGACCCCAGAAAGGACTGATGGCAGACAGTCCCCAAGGTCGAGGGGGCGGTTTCTACTCTACACAAGCGCGCCACTATACCCATAGAAGATAGTTGTGCTTTCCAAGATCCTATGGATAAAAAATTAGAAGGTCTGCTAAAGATGTTTGTTCAGCAAGGTTCCCTTCTACAACCAATTGCATGCATTGTCCCTGTCACTGCAGCCGCGTGTTTCTAGTTTGATGAGCTAGGAAAGGCGATTATTAGTAATTCTTCTTCTTATGAGGAGATTATGGACAGAATTCGTGCTCTTAAATTGGCTAATTCTTTCACCCTAGACGCCACCTTGCAATTGGCTAGGTTAGCGGCGAAAAAATTCTGGGTTTGCTATTGTGGCGCAGAGCGCTTTGGTTAAAATCTTGGGCAGCGGATGCGTCTTCCAAGAACTAATTGCTTGACATTCCTTTCAAGGGGAAAACACTCTTTGGCCCTGACTTGAAAGAGATTATCTCTGATATCACTGGGGGCAAGGGCCACGCCCTTCCTCAGGATAGGTCTTTTCAAGACCAAAAATAAACCTAAGTTTCGTCCCTTTCGCAGAAACGGATCAGCCCCAAGGGCTACGTCCTCTAAGCAGGAAGGTAATACTTCTCAAGCCAATCCAGCCTGGAGACCTATGCAAGGCTGGAACAAAGGAAAGCAGGCCAGGAAACCTGCCACTGCTACCAAGACAGCATGAAATGCGGGCCCCCGATCCGGGACCGGATCTGGTGGGGGGCAGACTCTCTCTCTTCGCTCAGGCTTGGGCAAGAGATGTTCTGGATCCTTGGGCGCTAGAAATAGTCTCCCAAGGTTATTCTCTGGAGTTCAAGGGGCTTCCTCCAAGGGGGAGGTTCCACAGGTCTCAGTTGTCTTCAGACCACATAAGAAGACAGGCATTCTTACATTGGGTAGAAGACCTGCTAAAAATGGGAGTGATTCATCCTGTTCCATTAGGAGAACAAGGGATGGGGTTCTACTCCAATCTGTTCATAGTTCCCAAAAAAGAGGGAACGTTCAGACCAATCTTAGATCTCAAGATCTCGAACAAGTTTCTCAAGGTTCCATCGTTCAAGATGGAAACCATTTGAACACTTCTTCCTTCCATCCAGGAAGGTCAATTCATGACCAAGGTGGATTTCAAGGATGCGTATCTACATATTCCTATCCACAAGGAACATCATCGGTTCCTAAGGTTTGCATTCCTGGACAAACATTTCCAGTTCGTGGCATTTTCTTCGGATTAGCCACTGCTCCTAGGATTTTCTCATAGGTACTAGGGTCCCTTCTGGCGGTGCTAAGACCAAGGGGCATTGCTGTAGTACCTTACTTGGACGACATTCTGATTCGAGCGTCGTCCCTTCCTCAAGTAAAGGCTCGCACGGACATTGTCCTGGCCTTTCTCAGATCTCACGGATGGAAAGTGAACGTGGAAAAGAGTTCTCTATCTCCGTCAACGAGGGTTCCCTTCTTGGGAACTATAATAGACTCCTTAGAAATGAGGATTTTTCTGACAGAAGCCAGAAAAACAAAACTTCTAGACTCTTGTCGGATACTTCATTCCGTTCCTCTTCCTTCCATAGCGCAGTGCATGGAAGTGATAGGTTTGATGGTAGCGGCAATGGACATAGTTCCTTTTGTGCGCATTCATCTAAGACCATTACAACTGTTCATGCTCAGTCAGTGGAATGGGGACTATTCAGACTTGTCTCCGAAGATACAAGTAAATCAGAGGACCAGAGACTCATTCCGTTGGTGGCTGTCCCTGGACAACCTGTCACAAGGGATGACCTTCCGCAGACCAGAGTGGGTCATTGTCACGACCGACGCCAGCCTGATGGGCTGGGGCGCGGTCTGGGGATCCCTGAAAGCTCAGGGTCTTTGGTCTCGGGTAGAATCTCTTCTACCGATAAATATTCTGGAACTGAGAGCGATATTCAATGCTCTCAAAGCTTGGCCTCAGCTAGCGAGGGCCAAGTTCATACATCAACCATCAGGGGGGAACAAGGAGTTCCCTAGCGATGGAAGAAGTGACCAAAATCATTCTATGGGCGGAGTCTCACTCCTGCCACCTGTCTGCTATCCACATCCCAGGAGTGGAAAATTGGGAAGCGGATTTTCTGAGTCGTCAGACATTGCATCCGGGGGAGTGGGAACTCCATCCGGAAATCTTTGCCCAAGTCACTCAACCGTGGGGCATTCCAGACATGGATCTGATGGCCTCTCGTCAGAACTTCAGAGTTCCTTACTACGGGTACAGATCCAGGGATCCCAAGGCGGCTCTAGTGGATGCACTAGTAGCACCTTGGACCTTCAAACTAGCTTATGTGTTCCCGCCGTTTTCCTCTCATCCCCAGGCTGGTAGCCAGGATCAATCAGGAGAGGGCGTCGGTGATTTTGATAGCTCCTGCGTGGCCACGCAGGACTTGGTATGCAGATCTGGTGAATATGTCATCGGCTCCACCATGGAAGCTACCTTTGAGAGACCTTCTTGTTCTAGGTCCGTTCGACCCACTCCAGCTGACTGCTTGGAGATTGAACGCTTGATCTTATCAAAGCGAGGGTTCTCAGATTCTGTTATTAATACTCTTGTTCAGGCCTGAAAGCCTGTAACCAGAAAAATTACCACATAATTTGGTATATCTGTTGGTGTGAATCTGCAGGATTCCCTTGGGACAAGGTTAAGATTCCTAAGAGTCTATCCTTCCTTCGAGAAGGATTGGAAAAAGGATTATCTGCAAGTTCCTTGATGGGACAGATTTCTGCCTTGTCTGTGTTACTTCACAAAAAGCTGGCAGCTGTGCCAGATGTTCTAGCCTTTTGTTCAGGCTCTGGTTAGAATCAAGCCTGTTTACAAAATTTTGACTCCTCCTTGGAGTCTCAACCTAGTTCTTCAGGGGGTTCCGTTTGAACCCTTACATTCCGTTGATATTAAGTTATTATCTTGGAAAGTTTTGTTTTTGGTTGCAATTTCTTCTGCTAGAAGAGTTTCAGAATTATCTGCTCTGCAGTGTTCTTCTCCTTATCTGGTGTTTCATGCAGATAAGGTGGTTTTGCGTACTAAACCTGGTTTTCTTCCAAAGGTTGTTTCTAACAAAAACATTAACCAGGAGATAGTTGTGCCTTCTTTGTGTCCTAATCCAGTTTCAAAGAAGGAACGTTTGTTGCACAACTTGGATGTAGTTCGTGCTCTCAAATTTTACTTAGCAGCTACTAAGGATTCAGACAAACTTTGTCTTTGTTTGTTGTTTATTCTGGTAAACGGAGAGGTCAATAAGCAACTTCTACCTCTCTCTCCTTCTGGATTAAAAGCATTATCCGATTGGCTTATGAGACTGCCGGACGGCAGCCTCCTGAAAAAATCACAGCTCACTCCACTAGGGCTGTGGCTTCCACATGGGCCTTCAAGAACGAGGCTTCTGTTGATCAGATATGTAAGGCAGCGACTTGGTCTTCACTGCACACTTTTTCTAAATTTTACAAATTTGATACTTTTGCTTCTTCTGAGGCTATTTTTGGGAGAAAGGTTTTGCAAGCCGTGGTGCCTTCCATTTAGGTGACCTGATTTGCTCCCTCCCTTCATCCGTGTCCTAAAGCTTTGGTATTGGTTCCCACAAGTAAGGATGACGCCGTGGACCGGACACACCTATGTTGGAGAAAACAGAATTTATGTTTACCTGATAAATTACTTTCTCCAACGGTGTGTCCGGTCCACGGCCCGCCCTAGTTTTTTTAATCAGGTCTGATAATTTATTTTCTTTAACTACAGTCACCACTGTAACATATGGTTTCTCCTATGCAAATATTCCTCCTTAACGTCGGTCGAATGACTGGGGTAGGCGGAGCCTAGGAGGGATCATGTGACCAGACACACCGTTGGAGAAAGTAATTTATCAGGTAAACATAAATTCTGGTTTTTTTTAAATTTTTTCGTAGGATGATTTTTTAAATTTGTAATTTAGGTTTTTTAATTTGTAGTTTTTTTATTTTATTAGAATAGTAATGTTAGGTTAATTTATAGTTTAATGTTAGGTTTTTATTTCACAGGTAAGTTTTTATTTATTTAAATATAGTTATATTGTAATTTTAATTTAAAGTTAGGAGGGTGTTAGGTTTAGGGGTTAATAGTTTCATTTAGTGTTTTGCGATGTGGGGGTCCAGCAGTTTAGGGGTTAATAGGTTTATTTCGTGATGGGGCGTCGGATTAGGTTAATAACTTTATTTAGTGTCTGCAATGTCGGGAAGCAGCGATTTAGGGGTTAATAACTTTATTATAGTGTCGGCAATGTGGCGGGCCAGAGGTTTAGGGGTTAATAGTTTTTTAGTGTTGGCGATGTCAGGGAGCGGTGGTTTAGGGGTTAATAATTCTATTTAGTGTTGGCGATGTCGGGGAGCGGTGGTTTAGGGGTTAATAACTTTTAGTGTCGGTGATGTGGGGGGCCGGAGGTTTAGGGGTTAATATGTTTATTTAGTGTCAGCGATGTCGGGGAGCGGCGGTTTAGGGGTTAATAATTGTATTTAGTGTTGGTGATGTCGGGGAGCGGCAGTTCAGGGGTTAATAACTTTATTTAGTGTTGGTAATGTCGAGGCAGCGGATTAGGGGTATTTAGACGAGGGGTTTATGTTAGGGTGTTACTTCATTTTCCCCACAGACATCAATGGGGTTGCGTTACGGCGATTTGCCATTCTGCACTACAGGTGTTAGTTTTCTTTCTAACACTTTCTCCCCATTGATGGGAAAGCATGCACGAGCACATCAATTCAGCCCTTGGCTTTTGTGCGGTATGGAGCTCAACGCACCATAACGCATAGCACAAGGAGGCTTTTTAGTAACTCTTAATGGCAGCACTATGGAAAGTGAAATAACGCACATTTTTTGGCGTTATTTTCGCAGCCTGTTTAGCGCAAAACTCGTAATCTAGGCAAATGACAGCAGGTATGTCAGCAAAAATATCAAGACAATTGGATAAATATTATTTAAACGAGTTGGTCTAGAAATTAACTAACAAGGTGATAGGTCAGCTAGTAGGAGCTACACCTAGATATGCAAAACTAGCTTATACAGCGCCCACTCTTGGACCTTAGTACTGTTAGTTAAAATGAGTATCTGATAAGAAAAATCTATCCTAAAAGCGGACAATGATAGAGGAATGCGAGGCAGGTCTAGGGGTCACTTTTGGGCCCTTGCAGGCTATACAGTTTATGTAAGATGTAACCTGCAGCTTGGTAATGGTAATAAGATTAAAATAGGATATAGAATGGGTTAGGTAATATGAGAAAATATAAAGCGATAGATCTTAGTGACTAAAGTAGCGCATAGTGAGATATAATTATAAAATTAAAGCTGGAACCTCAATGTTAGGATGTATTTAAACGGACACTCTTGGAAACAAAAAGTGATATGACAATAGGTTCCAAACTATGTTCAGGAATGGCGCGGCAACAGGTATGAGTTGTAAAGATGGAGGGTGCTAAATAGATATGTGCATGATCGAAAAATTCTGTTCGGATCGATTCGGAGGTTTTCGAATTTTGTTTTGGATCGATTCTAATTCGGAAAACTTTAAATTAATTCGTTTTGGATTCATTCGGATTCGAAAAAATTCGGCTGGATTCGGTTTGGAAATTTGGAATTTCGGTATGTGTGCTGTGTATTAGACTAGTCTTATGTACTGTATATTAGGTGTAACCCATAGCAGAGTGATATAACCTAATATACTGTACAATACTAGTGTAATCCATGTCCATCCGAATTTACCGAATAAATCCGAACTAATTCGGATTTATTCAGTAAATTCTGCAGTATTTTAATTTGGAAATTCGGTTCGATCCGAATCTCCAAATTTGCAGAATTTTCCGAATTTCCGAATCGAACCGAACCAAATTGCACATGTCTAGTGCTAAATAGGGTTATCTATGATCCAATAATACATAGTGACACAGTTATGTTTAAAAGGGACTGTATCGTGTGTAAAGCTAGAGGCCATATTTATAACATAGTTTCTCACTATTGTAACAACTAAGCTTGCTGGGAATGAGGGTGTAGTCATTTGCACAAAATATAAGAGAATTACTTTCTGCATAGCAACAATATGTGTATTATTTATAATAAATGCGGTTAACTGGCAACTTAACAGGACTTGGGTCTTATTAGCATATAGAATAGATCTCCTTATGTGAAATATATAAATGCCATGCCACCTCGGCCGCTGGCAGTACAGCAAAGTAGTCACAGTAATATAGCAAATATACTCAATACACTTTTATAAGCCCAGTTAATTATAGTTACTGAAATTCTCTAAACTATTAACTATTGCTATACTTGAAATTAGGCTATAGGGGTAAATGCAATCCATCTGGATTATAAAACATAAATAACTGGAAACATTCTGGAAGCTAATTATAATAATATACATGCCTAAAATGGTAAAAGCAATACAAGCATCTGAAAGCCCAACTTTTGTAATGTAATATGAGAGTCCCCCGAGCATTAGGCTCAGTTGCCATCATAAGTGTATAGTTGGAGTCTATAAATGAAGATTATAGGGAGGGTGAATTGCACTCAAGGAGTGCGGCAACATATCTGGCAGCCAAAAGGTAGTTTAATAGGTAACAGTTAGTTTTGGCAGTTTGTGGCGGCGTTCAATTGGTTTATACAACATACATACTGTGGATGTCTGCTTGGGGTAGAAGACTCGTTAACTCACTCCTGCCTTCTTGGCTCAGGTGAAGGCCGTGCCGAATGAGCAGCCCGGTCTACAGAAAACGGACCGCAGCAGTTTCAATGCAGCCAACATAAGAGGCGGTATAGCTCACAAGTCCTCTGCAGAAGACATCACTTCCAACGGAAAGGCTAGTGAAAGCTATGGGGGTTCCACAATGTCATGCTCTCGCTGCTGCAAGCAACCGTCACCACTGATCTCACAGAGTCGGCACTTACTTCGGTGGTCAGGTTTGATGATGAATGTGCCCCTTCACAGCACTGAGCTTCATTAGAGATACCAGTAAGTCCAGTGGGACTTAGATCACTGAACCTCTCTCTATTTCCCATATGCATTTGTGAGCTCCCATTGAAGCAGTTGTGAAGTAGCTTGTGTAGATTTTGGAAATGCTCTTCTAGTAACATTAACAATGCCTCCTTCATTGTCTTCTCTATTATGGCAAATAGCACTAAGAAATAAGCGTTGATGATTCTGATTAGAAAAGTAGCGCACTTAGGCAGTGAGTGACAGTGGCGACCTAAGGATATGCCACTGAGGGGTGAATGTGAGGCCTCAACCTCAAAGTTAGCTTCAGATCATTGTAGTGGTCACCAATTCCAAAGAAAGAGGCATCATTTGAAAATATATTTGTCCATGTGCAAATATTTGCTAGTTTAGTACCCGGATGGTAACTGGAACTAGAGATATTTTGCTGTTATTATTTTTCTATTTTATAGAAAAGCTGGAGCAGCTAACAATAACACAAAAAATTGTGGCTGCCACCCAAAACTCAACGAAGTTTACACAGTTTAATGTCTCAATGCACTATAAAAATAAAACATAGAACAAATAAACAATTGGACATTAAAAATAAATCATAGAATTGTTTTCTTTAATAAAATGTACTCTAAATTATTGACTCATCAAAGTAGCCACCTTTTGCAGCTATAACAGCCTAACATACTCGTGGCATTCTTTCTACAATGGAAATCAAATATTTTTCAGAAAGTTCTTTCCAACACTGTTGCAGAAGTTCCCAAAAATGTCTTGCACTTGTAGGTTGCTTTGCTTTCACCCTTCTGTCCAGTTGATCTCAAATTAGCTCAATGGGGTTTAAGTCTGGAGCTGTGCTTGAAACTGTTGTCCTGTGAGCCGCCTGTCACGCAAGCTGTTGACTCTCAGAAACTTGTCTTCTGATTCTGTTGTGGATTTGGGTCTAAACAATAGGACGGATCAGAACAACAATCTATAGTGCTCTAGAAACAAATGGAGATATGGATCTCTGTGGTTGTACACCTGGATAGAACTCAAATTCCCTAGGCTGTGGAATTAGAATTTCAGTTACAAGATGTGGGTACACCAGGAACTAAATTAAAATATAACTTTTATTTGGACTATTAAAACGATAAAAGGACAAATACATTTAAAGCCACAGGAAATGGGTATCAACTTAGATTGTAGCGGCAAGGTGATTAAAGGGACAGTATACTGTAAAATAGTTTTTCCCTTAATGTGTTTACAATTGCTTTTTTTACCAACTGCAGAGTAAAAAATGTATGAAAATTAGCTTTTTAAGGTTTATTTCTGTATTTTAAAGCTCTGATTTTGTGTTTTGAAGCCACAGCCTAATAAAATAGGTTGAGCTTGTAGGTATAATCAGATCTCATTACTGTATCACATTGTGCACATATACCTGCTTCTTTATCTTATATCTGTCCTTAAAACAATCACCAATACTTTGAGAGAACAATGGAAAATCAACATTTTATTACCTTATCTCTGCTTTATCACACTGGGAGTGTAATTTCTTCTGCTGGCTGTGTTTACAAAGCTTATCTATAGCTGGTACGCGCGGCCACAAACTTTCAGAATAGGTGGGGATACCACATGCTAAATTAACAATTTCAAATGCCAATATAAGGGTAAAGGAGCTACTTGTAAACAATTTAATACACTCCAGCAGGTAAAGTGGATCATTGGTAACAAATTAAAGGGGAGAATTTTTTTGAGTAAACTGTCCCTTTAATTAAATATCCTTAACTTGATGATAATAACAGTCTAGGTCTTGATGCATAGACCTAGGACGTAGTGAAATCCATAGCCTTGAGACAGGTTATTATCAAAATCCAGGTAGAAATGTACCAATAGTGGGGAGAGTTAATTATTAAGTCAATAAGTTGTATTGTGTTGGTGGAGTAACTGTAGTGATTATGGTATACAGTTGTATACCATGTACATAAAGTATTGAAATTGAGATTACTTCCAAACAAAAAGGGGGACTTTTGAATCTTGACGTTGAAATACTGTGGCAGGTTTTGCTGGAAGCAGTTTAAACAGTAGGTTTAAATCCCTAAAATAATTAGTTACACTGTATTATACTGTATCTATACATATATAAATCTCCTTTCAATAACAAGCAATTATATTCCCTATTAACAAGCAGTAGTGCCATTGGGCCCCTTGTTTTGCATTAATCTATAGTGCTCGTGTGATGGAGGTGTACTGCTTCACCCCAATGTACAGTCAAAAATTCAAAGAATCACCGTCACTTCTATATATTAAGAAACTTCAGAGACTGTATAGAAACATTAAATTAAAAGTCTGGTTTGGCAAAGATGCTGTTAATGCTATGCAGAGTAATACTGATAGTCAAATAAAAATATGTTATCACTGCAAGAAGTTGGCCTTAGAAAGAAGAGTACTTTTAACCCTAATTTGGTTAATCATAGTATTAACACATTTATAGATCTGATGGAGAATGAAGTTAAAAGTCTATACACTAAGGTTAAAAAATGTAATCTGACAGGTGTTAATAAGAATAAGTTTGCTAATTTTTCTAAAGATGACCATCTAGCTTTACAATCACTCAAAAAGAACGAGCATGTTGTGTTTAAAGGGGCAGATAAGGGCGGAGACACTATTATTTTGCATAAAAAAATATTATATCCAAGAAATATTGGAACAATTGAATGATCCGAATACATATAAAAGGATCTCCAGCAATCCATTATTCAAAATACAGAAAGAGATTACTAGTATTTTGAATTATTCAGTTGCATGTGGCATCATTGACAAGAAGTTGGCTGATTATTTCTACATAGAAAAACCTAGAGTGCCAATTTTTTATACTGTCTCAAAAATAAACAAGGACCCTGATAGACCACCGGGTAGACCCATAGTGTCCTGTATAAATTCAGCATACACCAATTTTTCCATCTATATTGATAAATTGTTGCAACCTTTGGTAGCAGATATGTCTAGTTATATAAAGGATATGGGTCATTTTATAGAAAGAGCCAAACA
Source organism: Bombina bombina (assembly GCF_027579735.1). Taxonomy (NCBI): domain Eukaryota; kingdom Metazoa; phylum Chordata; class Amphibia; order Anura; family Bombinatoridae; genus Bombina; species Bombina bombina. Next base: position 843,872,232 of record NC_069502.1, on the reverse strand, counting down.
AACAGAATTTACATCCAACAGATATCTCCTATATACCATGGACGTGAAGAGCTTATACACGTCTATAAAACATGAGACAGGCATTGCCATAGTCAACAAGACTCTCATGGTAAGTGGGAGATATACTAAAGCACAGTGCCAATTTGTATATGAATTTGAAGAGCGAATAGTATATGAGAATGCATTATTCAGACAGCACGGATCAATATGGTGGCGCTATATTGATGATGTTTTTGGCGTGTGGTGGGGTAGCATTGGAACCCTGGTACAGTTTGTTAATTAACTAAATTCGGCAGTCAGAGGGTTACAATTCACACTAACATACAGTGAAGAATCTGTTACCTTTTTAGACACAAGGGTGTCAAAAGGGATGAACACATTGAGGTTTGACCTATATCACAAAGAAACGGATAGGAACACATTGTTGAAATATAACAGCTTCCACCCTAAAAGGTTGGTAGATTCACTACCAAAGGGTACAGAGAATTGTCAGCAATGAAGTTGATAAGAGTATTAGATTTAAAGAGATGTCAGAAAAGTTTCTTGAGAGGGGTTACCCACCGAAATTAATTAATAAAAAAACTTAAAGGGACCTTAAACACTTGTCATTAGGGTTTTGTGTTTTTTTATTCATAATGTTTTTTTTCAGTTTTTAAAATGCAAATCCCTTTTTTTTTATTATAGGTGCTGTATTGTTTTTTTTGTTTTTTTTTTTACATTTGTGACTTTCTGACCGCTCTGTGCAGATATGGGTGAAAGTGATGTTGCCAAAACCGGAAGTCTGCTTATTGCTGTGAGCGTGCACACATAAAGACATTGCGCTCACAGCATAACTAAAAAAACTACTGCTGCCATAAAGTTTGCAGCTATTTCCTTCACTGCTAAAGCATATCTTTTGAACCGGCCTCAGGGATCCCCCAACACGCTGTTACAGCTCAGCGACTGCTGTCTCATAAATATATTCTGTGTTATCTTCAACACTAAGCTGTGTCACCCTTCTACCCCTCCCCTTCCTCTCCAAGCTCCCGGAGTCCAGCTCAAGCCATACATTTTTTTCTTTCCTATGCCTTTCAGAGTTTGTTTAGATCAGACCCTTTGAAAATAGGGTCCGATCTAAACAAACTCTGAAAGACATAGGAAAGAAAAAAATTTATGGCTTGAGCTGGACTCCGGGAGCTTGGAGAGAAAGGGGAGGGGTAGAAGGGTGACACAGCTTAGTGTTGAAGATAACACAGAATATATTTGAGACACCAGTCGCTGAGCTGTAACAGCGTGTTGGGGGATCCCTGAGGCTGGTTCAAAAGATATGCTTTAGCAGTGAAGGAAATAGCTGCAAACTTTATGGCAGCAGTAGTTTTTTTAGTTATGCTGTGAGCGCAATGTCTATATGTGTGCACGCTCACAGCAATAAGCAGACTTCCGGTTTTTGAAACCAAAACAATTTGCAAGGGAGTGCGCATCCAGTCTATATAGACAACGCGCGTTACAACATGGCGGCTAGCACCGCATTCAGTAGGCGGTGGTTTAGGGGTAATATTGAGACTGAAAAATAATTGAGCAGAGGCTAGGTAAATAAAAAAAGTAAGCAACAACGTTTAAAACAATACAAAAACGTTTTAAAAAAAAGTTAATCACAGAAAAAAAGATGGTGTTTAGGGTCCCTTTAATGAAATTAAGAATCCTATCCCTAAGAAAGATAAGATGAATAAGGATGATAGGTTGGTTTTTGTTTCGCAGTATAGCCCCCACAGTAATGTGATCTCAAAAGTGATAAGGAAGAACTGGCATGTATTAAGGGAGTGTAATCCACAGGTTAAGATATTCAAAGAACCTCTACTAATGGCTTTCAGAAGAGTTAAAAACATCCGTGACCATTTAGTCAGATCAGATATAGGCCCAGCAAAAAATATTAAGCAGACACTTATGTGTAGTAGAAGAAATGGTAGTTTCCCTTGTTTGGGACGTATGAGCTGTAGCTCTATTATTAAAGGACCTAACTTCTACTATCCACACAGTGGTAAAAAGTATAACATCAATGGGTATTTCACCTGTGACAGTTCGTTTGTAGTATATCTGATTAAATGCCCGTGTTCCCTTTTTTATTTAGGAGAGACAACCCAAAAAGTTAGGGAGCGGATATGTCAACACCACTCCAATATAAGAAGAAAAAACTTGGAAGCTCCATTGTCCAAACATTTTTTGGAACAGGGACACGGGATTAGCCAGTTGAGATGGCAAGTGATCGAACAGATAAAAATGCCCAGAAATGGTGGGGATAGGGAAAAACTCCTCACAAACAAAGAGAGATGTGGTGGATTTATAAACTAGAAACCATCAACCCCAAAGGATTAAATAGAGATTTTGATCTTACTTGCTTCCTTTAGTTCATTTCTGTCTAAATTATACATTGTGCTCTTACATTTAATTTTACCTATGTGTTTATAACAGTTTAGTGACTGCATTAAGATTTGATGAATTTGGAGTTTAACTACTGTTACTCACTGAGAGATATATAATAATCATATTTGCAACTTAAGTGATTCATAAGTGTCAGATTATGGCTATTTTTGTAAATTTTTGTAAATTTTTAAGAATATGTTACATTGTTGCTATACAACCGTCAAGTGCTTGTATTGTATTATATTTTAAAGTTTATATATGTAAGTAAAGATGTTGTACGACTCTACACCAGTAGAGGGGGCCCTATACCATTTTTTTAAAATGTTTGGCGCCAACATTTATAAGGTGAATATTGAACATATGTTAAAGGACCAGTCAACACAGTAGATTTGCATAATCAACAAATGCAAGATAACAAGACAATGCAATAGCACTTAGTCTGAACTTCAAATGAGTAGTAGATTTTTTTTCTGACAATTTTAAAAGTTATGTCTTTTTCCACTCCCCCTGTACCATGTGACAGCCCTCAGCCAATCACAAATGCATACGCGTACCATGTAACAGCCATCAGCCATTCACAAATGCATACACACTTATTCTTGCACATGCTCAGTAGGAGCTGGTGACTCAAAAAGTTTAAATATAAAAATAGAGAGCAAAGAGAGAGAGCGCCTGATAGTGTAATATCGTCAAGGTCAAACAAGGTACAGGTATAAGAAAATCTCTGCCAAATGGATACTCACAAAGAGCTTGGCACTCGCAAGTAGTGCATGTAGGCGGGCTGACCTTTATACAGTAGTCAGTACACTGAATCTATGGTGGTCGTATCAGAGATCTGTAGTGATAGAAACAGAAAACACAGAGGACCAATGGTGCAATATCGTCTGGAACCGAAATGGACACAGCATAGGATACAGGGTCAGCAAGGTGTATACTCACAATGGAGTTGGCACTCCCAAGTAGTGCATTAAGACAGGCTGACCTTCATACAGCAGTCAGCGCGCTGATGGTTAATAGCTGTAGTTGGTGGCTGTAGCTGTTATCGATCTGGGCTTGTCCTCTGCTCACCGGCGTGTGTGTTGAATATTCAGCTGTTTCACAATGGGTGACCAGCAGTTTTGTTGGTTAGTGATGTAATAGACTGCAAAATCTCATTCCAACCACAGGGCTTGTGGCAGTTGTTAATCTATTCTCACTGGCAAATGAGAGAGGTTTCCTTCTTCCTGTCTCAAGACAGGAAGAAGGAAACCTCTCTTTTGCCAGTGAGAATAGATTAACAACTGCCACAAGCCCTGTGGTTGGAATGAGATTTTGCAGTCTATTACATCACTAACCAACAAAACTGCTGGTCACCCATTGTGAAACAGCTGAATATTCAACACACACGCCGGTGAGCAGAGGACAAGCCCAGATCGATAACAGCTACAGCCACCAACTACAGCTATTAACCATCAGCGCGCTGACTGCTGTATGAAGGTCAGCCTGTCTTAATGCACTACTTGGGAGTGCCAACTCCATTGTGAGTATACACCTTGCTGACCCTGTATCCTATGCTGTGTCCATTTCGGTTCCAGACGATATTGCACCATTGGTCCTCTGTGTTTTCTGTTTCTATCACTACAGATCTCTGATACGACCACCATAGATTCAGTGTACTGACTACTGTATAAAGGTCAGCCCGCCTACATGCACTACTTGCGAGTGCCAAGCTCTTTGTGAGTATCCATTTGGCAGAGATTTTCTTATACCTGTACCTTGTTTGACCTTGACGATATTACACTATCAGGCGCTCTCTCTCTTTGCTCTCTATTTTTCAGTTCTACCGACTTACCACCGGTTTGGAGTGGAGCAGCCTTACAGAATTATTGATTTCAACAATTGCATCTATCTATCAATGACTCTGCACTATATGTGAAATCGTTTGTATTGTTTTTTATATTTTTTGATTTTATTCCACCTAATTTTATTTTATCTATTTTCAATCGAAATAACATTGTATCACTTGATTTATATCGTACATTTTTTAGGAGTTGAAGTTTTTGTGAAATACACGTCATTGTTTATGTAAAGTCACTTATCTATTTTTCCTGAACTATACAGTTCCTTAGATACACTCTTGTAAAAAGGACATCCTATATACTTTTTTGAACGATTTTTTATACCATTTTGCACCATTCACTCCACATATATATTTTTTTGTACACAATAGTATATCAATATAGCGCACCCTATTGTATGATTTTATATCGTACATTTTTTTTCCTTAAATATAAAAAGACTGTGCACATTTAGTTAATGGAAGTAAATTGGAAAGTTGTTTAAAATGGCATGCTCTATCTGAATAATGAAAGTTTAATTTTGATTGAGTGTCCCTTTAAGCATTGCATGACTAAGGGGGGATACCCCGAAACGTCGCATTTTTTAGTGTTTCCAATAAAAGTTTCTTAATATATAGATGTGCCGGTGATTCTTTGAATTTTTGCCTGTGGATTTGGGTCTGCCAGACCTCCTCTTGTCAGAGTTTTCTCCAGTTTCCAAGTGCCTTTTGATAATGTAGGAAACTGTATAATACTGACACCTTGACTTTCTTTGCAATTTCTCTAAAGGAAAGACCTACACTTTTAAGGGTTATAATAGTCTGACTGTCTTCCTTTGTTAATTGCCTTTTTTCTCACCATTTTAAGAGCAATATACTACTTCCTGCCTTACAATACTGTCTAAATTTTGCTTAAGAGGGTGTAGTAACACAGTCTGTTCCAACACTGCTTTTATACAGAGGGCTTGTATGTAATCAACAAAAGTTGACACCTGTAGGGATTGTTAGCATAAACTTTCAAGGCTTAATTTACTTACGGCTTACGAGTTTTGCGTTATGAGCAGCGTGGTGCTAACTTGCAAGTTATTGTCACCGCTCACTTACCTACAGCGCTGGTATTACAGGTTTACAAAAACCCGGCGTTAGCAGGCAAAAAGTGAGCGTAGACCAAAATTGATCTCCATACCGCACTCAAATACCAGCGCTGTGGTGAGCTGGTTTTACGTGCTCGTGCACGATTTCCCCATAGACATTAATGGGGAGAGCCGGCTGAAAAAAAGCCTAACACCTGCAATAAAGGAGCGTAAAGCTCCGTAACACAGCCCCATTGATTCCTATGGGGAAACTAAATTTCTGTTTACACCTAACACCCTAACATGAACCCCGAGTCCAAACACCCAGAATCTTACACTTATTAACCCCTAATCTGCCGCCCCCACCTACATTTACTAACGTGTGCAAAACAGAAAGAGAAGCATTCTGCCAGGAACGAACAGCAGCATCAATAGCTTGTTCTATGGCCCGGTTGCCACCTGGGAGTAGCTTCTTTCTGCCCAATTGTGCTTTACACAGAGGAAAACTTTCCTGAAGTATATCAGTCTGATCCCGCCAACATGGTCAGTCCAGAACCGAAATACCAGGCAATTCTCCTCTGAACAAGGAACATGACAACCCCAGACGATTGTTTCGGTTTCCTTTGGGCCTCGTCAGTGAGGTGCAGCCATATCCCTCTAAGCACATTGGGCAAGGAGTCCACGTCTGGTTTCCCACATCACCCTTAGGGAGACTATCCCCAGGGTCATACAGGGAGTGCAGAATTATTAGGCAAGTTGTATTTTTGAGGATTAATTTTATTATTGAACAACAACCATGTTCTCAATGAACCCAAAAAACTCATTAATATCAAAGCTGAATAGTTTTGGAAGTAGTTTTTAGTTTGTTTTTAGTTATAGCTATTTTAGGGGGATATCTGTGTGTGCAGGTGACTATTACTGTGCATAATTATTAGGCAACTTAACAAAAAACAAATATATACCCATTTCAATTATTTATTTTTACCAGTGAAACCAATATAACATCTCAACATTCACAAATATACATTTCTGACATTCAAAAACAAAACAAAAACAAATCAGTGACCAATATAGCCACCTTTCTTTGCAACGACACTCAAAAGCCTGCCATCCATGGATTCTGTCGGTGTTTTGATCTGTTCACCATCAACATTGCGTGCAGCAGCAACCACAGCCTCCCAGACACTGTTCAGAGAGGTGTACTGTTTTCCCTCCTTGTAAATCTCACATTTGATGATGGACCACAGGTTCTCAATGGGGTTCAGATCAGGTGAACAAGGAGGCCATGTCATTAGATTTTCTTCTTTTATACCCTTTCTTGCCAGCCACGCTCTGGAGTACTTGGACGCGTGTGATGGAGCATTGTCCTGCATGAAAATCATGTTTTTCTTGAAGGATGCAGACTTCTTCCTGTACCACTGCTTGAAGAAGGTGTCTTCCAGAAACTGGCAGTAGGATTGGGAGTTGAGCTTGACTCCATCCTCAACCCGAAAAGGCCCCACAAGCTCATCTTTGATGATACCAGCCCAAACCAGTACTCCACCTCCACCTTGCTGAAGTCTGAGTCGGACTGGAGCTCTCTGCCCTTTACCAATCCAGCCACGGGCCCATCCATCTGGCCCATCAAGACTCACTCTCATTTAATCAGTCCATAAAACCTTAGAAAAATCAGTCGTGAGATATTTCTTGGCCCAGTCTTGACGTTTCAGCTTGTGTGTCTTGTTCAGTGGTGGTCGTCTTTCAGCCTTTCTTACCTTGGCCATGTCTCTGAGTATTTCACACCTTGTGCTTTTGGGCACTCCAGTGATGTTGCAGCTCTGAAATATGGCCAAACTGGTGGCAAGTGGCATCTTGGCAGCTGCACGCTTGACTTTTCTCAGTTCATGGGCAGTTATTTTGCGCCTTGGTTTTTCCACACGCTTCTTGCGACCCTGTTGACTATTTTGAATGAAACGCTTGATTGTTCGATGATCACGCTTCAGAAGCTTTGCAATTTTAAGAGTGCTGCATCCCTCTGCAAGATATCTAACTATTTTTGACTTTTCTGAGCCTGTCAAGTCCTTCTTTTGACCCATTTTGCCAAAGGAAAGGAAGTTGCCTAATAATTATGCACACCTGATATAGGGTGTTGATGTCATTAGACCACACCCCTTCTCATTACAGAGATGCACATCACCTAATATGCTTAATTGGTAGTAGGCTTTCGAGCCTATACAGCTTGGAGTAAGACAACATGCATAAAGAGGATGATGTGGTCAAAATACTCATTTGCCTAATAATTCTGCACTCCCTGTATATACATATGCAAAACAGAAAGAGAAGCATTCTGCCAGGAACGAACATCAGCATTAATAGCTTGTTCTATGGCCCGGTTGCCACCTGGGAGTAGCTTCATTCTGCCCAATTGTGCTTTTCACAGAGGAAAACTTTCCTGAAGTATATCAGTCTGATCCCGCCAACATGGTCAATCCAGCCCTGAAATACCAGGCAATTCTCCTCTGAACAAGGAACATAACAACCCCAGACGATCGTTTCGGCCTCCTTTGAGCCCCATCAGTGAGGTGCAGCCATATCCCACTAAGCACATTGGGCAAGGAGTCCATGTCTGGTTTCCCCCATCACCCTTAGGGAGACTATCCCCAGGGTCATATATACATATGCAAAACAGAAAGAGAAGCGTTCTGCCAGGAACAAACATCAGCATCAATAGCTTGTTCTATGGCCCGGTTGCCACCTGGGAGTAGCTTCTTTCTGCCCAAAGAGCGCTTCTCTCTTTGTATGCAAATTAATATGACCCTGGGGAAGTCTCCCTATGGGTGATGGGGGGAAACCAGACGTGGACTCCATGCCCAGTGTGCTCAGAGGAATGTGGCTGCACCTCACTGACGAGGCCCATAGGAGGCCAAAATGATTGTCTGGGGTTGTCATGTTCCTTGTTCAGAGGAGAATTGCCTGGTATTTCGGGGCTGGACTGACCTTATTTGTCGGGATCAGACTGATATACTTCAGGAAAGTTTTCCTCTGTGAAAAGCACACTGGTCTAAAAGAGGCTGCCTCCGGGTGGTAAATCGCCATAGAACTAGCTGATGAGCTGTTGTTCGTTCCTGGTAGAGCGCTTCTCTCTTTGTATGCAAATTAATATGACCCTGGGGAAGTCTTCCTATGGGTGATGGGGGAAACCAGATGTGGACTCCTTGCCCAGTGTGCTTAGAGGAATGTGGCTGCACCTCACTGACGAGGCCCATAGGAGGCTGATGCCCGGTTAGATGAAGACTTCTTCCGCTTCGTTGAGGACTTCTGCCGGCTTCGTTGAGGATGGATGTCGGGTCTTCAAAAACTGTAAGTGGATCTTCGGGGGGTTAGTGTTAGGCTTTTTTAAGGGTTTATTGGGTGGGTTTTATTTTTAGATTAATAGTTAATAGCTATTTAGTAACTATTCTACCTAGTTAAAATAAATACAAACTTGCCTGTAAAATAAAAATAAACCCTAAGCTAGCTACAGGTAAGTATTTAGTTTTAAAAAGGAATTATTTAGTTATTAATAGGTTTTATTTAGATTTATTTTAATTATATTTAAGTCAGGGGGTGTTAGGGTTAGACTTAGGTTTAGGGGTTAATAAATTTAGTATAGTGGCGGCGACATTGGGGGTGGCAGATTAGGGGTTAATAAATGTAGGTAGGTGGCAGCAATGTTAGGAGCAGCAGATTAGGGGTTAATAATATTTAACTATTGTTTGTGATGCGGGAGTGCGGCCGTTTAAGGGCTAATATGTTTATTATAGTGGCGGGGATGTCCGGAGCGGCAGATTAGGGGTTAATAATTTTGTTTTATTATTTGCGATGCGGGAGGGCCTCAGTTTAGGGGTTAATAGGTAGTTTATGTGTGTTAGTGTACTTTTTAGCACTTTAGTTATGAGTTTTATGCTACACCTTTGTAGCATAAAACTCATAACTACTGACTTTCAGTTTACGGTATGGATCTTGATGGTATTGGCTGTACCGCTCACTTTTTGGCCTCCCAGGCAAACTCGTAATACCGGCGCTTGAAAGCTGCGGTAATTACGTTGCGTTACGGCCAAAAAAGTGTGCGGTACACCTATACCTGCAAAACGCGTAATACCAGCGGTAGTGAAAAAGAGCCTTAACGCTGCTTTTTCACTCATATCGTAAAACTCGCAATCTAGCCGTGACATTGCTGCAGAACAACTGTGAGTTGTTAACCCATTGCTTCTTCCCTGAAAAAGTCCTTTTTGTAAAACTGTGAAATGTACATTATTTTTCCGTTTTGAACTTATTTTGTTTGTTTCTGCAATTTTAAATGGAATCATTTTTTTCAGTATACGTCCATTAGCAAAAATGCTTCTATTAAATAGTATTACTGTTTTTCAGTGGCATACACACATATTCTGTGGGTACACTGTGCGCCAATATTCAAACACTACACCTCCTCAGTGAGTCACAAATGAAGTCTTCATAGACACTATACACACCAGCTGTCTGAGCTTGAATACTGGTGAATGGGCCAACAACAGCATATGTGCGTATGCCGCTGATAAACAGTAATAACTTTTACTAGAATCATTTTTGCTAATAGAAGTATATGGCAAAAATCCTTCTATTTAAAATTGAAATACACTCATGCACATTAAAATTTTGACCTATCACTAAAAGTGTTATGAAACCCAACATTTTTCTTTCGTGATTCAGATAGAGCATGGAGTTGTAAGCAACTTTCTAATTTACTGCCATTATCAAATTTACGTTGTTCTTTTTTTTTATTGTTTTTTATTAAGGAAATATAATACCACATATACAATACACAAAATAGTACAGTATACCTTATTATTTTACATATTCTAGATGGCACAAAAAAATAAACAACATAACAATTCAAACTGTTGTAACAGACCCAGATGGGAGCAGCCAAAGAAGGTAGCCACCTCCACAGGGAGAGAAATCAGAGCAATTAAGTCTTATGATCAAAGGGAGAAGGAAGGGTGAAAAAGAGGAGAAAGGGAGAGAGAAGAAGGGAGAGAGAAAAAAAGGGGTGGGGGAATGATGCGATCAGCGGCAAAGGGTGAGGAGGGAGTGTAGACAATCCTGTGAGGTTCAAGCGGGGTTCTTAAACTGAAACCATACGTCCCAGATTGCCCAGTATTTGTTGATATAGTCAATCCCATTGAAGAGGCCCCTCTCCATGGAGGCTAAGTAATCAGTTAATTGAATGATATGATCAATATTTGGGGCCTCAACCTGTTTCCGGGATCTGGCTATGCACACTTTAACTGCAGTCAGAATTATTAATCCTAGGGCTTTTTGGGCTTTCTGAAAGTCTTGAAGTCCAATATGTAGGAGAGCAAGGTCCAGGGTTGGAGGTAGTATCATGCCTAAGTCAGAGAGTAGAGAGAAGGCCCGTCTCCAGAGGGTGGCAATCTTAGGACATGTCCACCATATATGGGGATCTGAACCAAGCTGTCCACAGTCTCTCCAACAGAAAGGGGAAGCCGTAGGATATATGTTGGCCAATTTCTGGGGAGTCAGGTACCATTTTAGGAGGACCTTAAAGTATGTCTCTAGATATGTAGTGCAGTGTATAGAGTATTTAGACATAGTAGTTGCGCATTCAATGTCCAGAGACAAAATTGAGATATTCATCTCTTGGCCCCAGGCTTTGATTTGCCAGGGTATTCTTTCACTGTAGTCATTGAGCAAGGTTAAGTAATGGTTTGTGAGAGGTTTAATTAATTTGCTCCCCATTTTCCAGCGTTTTTTCCAGTTAGTGCATTCTCTCAAGTTTGTCTTGGGAAACCCCCACGCCTGACAAAAGCCAAGTAGTCTATAGCTTTCAAACAGATGCCACTTGGGAGCTGGAACCACTAGGTCTACAATTTGCTTAGAGATGAGTAACTTGTTTTGTTTGTAAAGATCACTTATATTTACAAAATTCCAAGAGGTCAACTCAATATATATCGATGTCTGGAAGGCCTGTCAGTAGCCCATGAAGGCCATGGATAGGCGAGGGGTGTGAAGCGATTCCCCTATGATGTCTAAGTCGATGTCAAGCATGGCAATTGTCTAAAATTATACTATTCGTAAGTGACAAATCAGTCAGCCTGTGTTTGGGTATCCAGATCTGGTCACTTGGTTTAAGATCCCTAGGAAGAAGAGCTGCTCAAGAAGATACCACGCTGGTTTTTCTACATTGTTGCTCCATCCAGCAATATGAGTTAAGTGGGTGGTGTCATGGTAAAGGTAAATGTTAGAAAAGGCTATGCCCCCTTTGGAGTATGGCAATTGAAGGGTGCGTTTGGCTACTCTCTGCAATTTGCCTTTCCACACATACTTGATATATATAGAATGAATTTGAAAAAGATACATTTTCAGAATCGTGTGGGGGATACATCTAAATAAGTATAGGATCTTGGATAGGATGCCCATTTTCATAGTGGCAATGCGTCCCATCCAAGAAAAGTTTTTGAATTTCCTCAATCAGCGGTTCAAAATTGCGTCAAATGAGATGTCGGGGCCTAGCAATATTCCCAAATGTTTGATCAAATCAGTATTCCATTCAAAGGTGAAACTAGTTTTAAGATTAGTTAGAGTGTTGGTATCTAAGTTAATCGCCAGTGCTTCGGTTTTAAGGATGTTAAGGCTAAGAGTACCAAAAAATGTAAAGTTTTTAAAAACTTCATCTATTGAAGAACCCGGGTTGGTTAGTAGAATGGTCAGGTCGTCTGTAAAGAGGGCTATCTTTTCAGTGCGACCAACTATTGTGACCCCCTCTATTTTCTGTGAGAGTCTGAGTTCTTGGGCTAGGGGTTCCATAGCCAAGGCAAAAATCAAGGGGGAAAGAGGACAGCCCTGACGGGTACCATTCGTTATGGAGAAGGCTCTGGATTGGAAACCCACTCCATTAACTGTTGCGAATCAGGTAGAATACAGGGCTTGGACCATTGTGATGAACTGTGGGGGAAAGCCAAATTACTTTAAAACCTGCCAGAGATAATCCCAATGCACCCTGTCAAACGTTTTTTCAGCGTCAAGTGACTGGGCTACGATGGGGACTCATGATTTAGCTGATTCAGCAAATACCTGAAGCAATTTGCGGGTGTTATTAGGGCCTTGTCTACTGTAAGTGAAGCCGAATTGGTCCATCTGTAGAATGGAGGGAAGTAGGCAGACTATTCTGTTGGCAAGTAATTTGGAGTAGATCTTTACATCCAGGTTTATTAATGAAATAGGCCTATAGCTGCCGCAATATAGAGGGTCCTTATTTGGCTTAGGGATCTTAATAATTGCCGCCGCAAGGAATTCCTTTGAAAATCTGCCTAATTCTGCCACCTCTGTGAATAGAGAGCACAGAAGAGGTGCTAAGTGTTGTCTAAACGTTTTATAAAAAGTCCCTGTAAAGCCATCAGCTCCAGGGGTTTTATTGGGTTTAAGCTGCTTAATGACACTGTAAATCTCTTTGACAGTGAATGGCCTTAAAAGGGAAATCCGTGAGTCCTCACAGAGTGTAGGTAGCCTGAGGGTTCCAAGGAATCCTTGTATCAGGTCTGGAGAAGGGGTTTCAAGGCTTTCTAATTCTACAAGATTATAGAGCTTCTAATAATAATCGGCAAAGGCGTTACCAATAGCTTCAGGTGCAAACATTTTGGATCCATCTATTTCCTGGACTTGAATCCAGCAACAAGGCAAGTATTGCCTTGTTGCCTTTGTAATACTTAAGCTGTTTGAACCTCGCCAAATTAGCTTTAACCATATCTGATTCTAATTTGAGAATTTATCGCAGGAGAGCAGTGATTTCATCAGAGGTTTGAGTGATAAGATTCTTTCTGTTAATTTTTTCTAGGTTCCTCAAATTTGCAGCTAGTTTACCTAAGGGGCCCCCATTTTTCTTTCTATATTTAGCCATTTCAGAGATACAAAACCCTCCAATGAATGCTTTTAGTGTCGCCCATATAGTTTGGAAAGAGGTCTGGCCAGGTTTATTGAATTTAATAAATTCAGTGAGTTTGCTAGTAAGAGAGTCTCTAAAGTCTGCTTCCTCCCAGAGGTAACTTAGAAGACTCCACGTATGGCCACCCTTAGGAACTGGAGAGGAGGATATATCAAAGGTAACTGCATCATGATCTGACCAGGAATATATGTGTATACGAGAGTCAGCAACCTCATTAAGAAGTCTAGAGTCCAAGAGAAAATAATCTAGCCTGGAGTATGTCCAATGTGGGTTGGAAAATAAGGTATAATCTTTATCCCCAGAATGACAAGACCTCCAGACTTCATAAAGTTCATGTCGCATGGAAATGGACCTAAATTTGACAGCTGAGGAATAAGTATAGGGATCTATGGTTTAATGAAGAAAATAGAGGATATATCCTACGGAGGTGCGCACAAATGGCGGTCAGTACTTGACTCACAAAAACAGTTTCAAGATGGAAAAAGTTCCTGGAGCAGCCAGCAAACAACAAAGGCGGTAGCAGTCGGTATCCAAAGTGGACGGCAGCACTCTTGATAGGAAAAGGTGACAACAAATCTGTGGGAGCAGATAAAAAGAGAGGCGCCTTATGGGACAGTATCGTGGTGTAACAACGAGAACAGGAGACAGGACAACACAGACGGTCAGGGTACTCACAAAGGTGTTGGCATAAACGTATGCCACACTAAGCAGGACCGAACCTTAGTCGTCCGCCAGACTGTCCAATGGGAGGATAGATCCGGCAATCCAGGGTCCAATCCGCAGCAACAGAGGTCAGAGCGTCAGAGGCACACAGCGTCTGTGATAGGATCAGTACCTAGGAGCCCTTAAGGTGAAAGGCAGGTTACCGGGCCAACCAAAAAACGATATACGGAGAGCGGGGATATCGTATATACAGTTTTATTTAAAAGCCGTTTAAAAACACTGTTTAAAACATAGAATAGATACAGCAACGCGTTTCTCGATGGCCTGATGAAACGACCGGAAGGTCGAGAAACGCGTTGCTGTATCTATTCTATGTTTTAAACAGTGTTTTTTTTTTTTTTTTTAATGGATTTTTATTCGGTTTTAATATGAAAGATAACACTTGGGGACGCGCAGGATCCCTGTTCAAACGTACACAAACGAAAGGATCGGACACGCAGGTCCGGTTGCAATAGCTTACAGAACATTGATACAACATAAGTAAATTGCAGGGATTTGTGGTGAAAATAGTTCACCAAGATTGAACCCTGGTGTGGGCTCTAAATATGGGAGGGGGGGGGGGGGAGGTGGTACGTATAAATTAAATTAAATGCTCCAAAGATCAGGTCTAGATAAGTTGCAGCAAGATGTATTAATGGATTTGTCCAAGTAAATTAAAGAGCAGGTTCAGTCAACATCTTATGGTGCAGGTAACAACAGATTCCAAAGACAAATAAGATGCACCTTGTACCTAGTACACGCTATACTTAGTACCCACTTTACCTAGCCCTCATTGTGTCTAGCACACACTAAACCTAGCACTCGTTGCACCTAGCGCACACTGCACCTAGCGCACACTCTGCACCCAGCACACTCTGCACCCAGCACACGTTATACCTAACACAAGCTAAACCTAGCATACCATATAACCAGCACTCTCCGTGCCTAACACACATTATACCCAGCATGCGTTGTACCTAGCACACATAATACCTTGCACACGCCGTACCCAGCACCCACCTTGCCGGGCACATTCGGTACCTAGCATATATTGTACCTAGCACACGTTATACCTAGCACGCACTGTGCCCAGCCAACATTATACCCAGCACATATTGTACCTGGCACACATGGTACCCAGCACAAATGGTACCCAGCACACATGGTACCCAGCACTCATGGTACCTAGCACTCATGGTGCCCAGCACCCACTGTACCTAGCTCACGCTATACCTAGCACACGCCATGCCCAGCACCCACCTTGCCTAGCACCCGCGGTACCTAGCACACGCTGAACCTAGCACACGCTGAACCTAGCACACGGTACCTAGCACACATGGCACCTAGCACACATGGCACCTAGGCCTAGCACACGCTGTACCTAGCACACACCACACCCAGCACACACTGCAACTAGCACACATGATACCTAGCACCCATCGCACCCAGCACACTCTATGCCTAGCACACGCCTTACCCAGCACCCGCCCTGCCCAACACACGCAGCACCCAGCTTAGCTACCTAGCACACATCGCATCCAGCACATACATCACCTGGCACATACACTGTCTAGTTACCATCTGGCATGGCTACGGGAAACCATAAAGCTGACAATGTGGGTACACTTATCGCTTTAAGATTAAGGCGTATGGTAGTATGTAACTCAAGCGCAGTAGACCTTGCATACCTTGTCATAATTTTACCCGCCTCCTTAACAATAGAACGTGATAAGGCTTACTTTAGCTCAGAACAAGTCAGAAACGTGGCTATACTATCATAAGGTAATCCCATCATCCGGGCATGGGCCCTATGCCCAGTGACGGGTATGTGCAATAAGGTCACTCACGCCTATGACCAGGAGGGAGGATATGATAGTCTCAATGGCCTAATACTCAGGTATAGGTATATATGTACATAATGTGCATTGGACTCAACTGCTTAAAGAGTGTGGCGGAATATCTGCTGTCCACCGTCAACTTATTAAGGAAAATATTAAAGTGTTGTTATCTTCCCTTGGCTCAGGCGTTTATACTCAAAAGAAGTGTTGCGGCACCAATCGTGTCGCTAGTACCCTGTGCCTCGTATACTTGTTCCTTATACTTGAGAGTGGCAATAATATCTCTATTGAGGGTAATACACAAAACAAGGAAATTGGTTACCGGCTATGTATATTAATCTTTGCACCTTATTAGATAAGTGGCATAGGGTCAAAGCATTTGTGTCTAAATAGTCAGGACTGTACCCATATACATATACAAACTTGAAACATAGCTAACAGCAACATCTAGACATCTATTGCATCACATGCATAGAAAACATAGTAGCACAAACTGAGGAGAAAATTGTGCAGCTAATATTAACCCATGTTAACCCTTGGCACTTGAGAGCAGCAGGCTCATAGAAGAAACATATAAAGAAATTAAGGTTTAACATGTCACCAACTATGGAAAGCAAAATACCACAAAGCTGCACAAAAAATTATGATGTTCAGTCTGTAATGTGTGCACTCCTCTTCCTAACACTTCCATTTTAGTATGTGGGAGAGCATATATAGTAGCCAATAGCCACAAATCAACTATGCACAGCTGTGCATTTAAAAGGGTGTTAAATTTAGTCTCCCGACTTGTAATGGTCATATAATCCAAGGGAGACATAGTTTATATTATCCTGGCTACTATAGAAATTGGAGCCATAATCTAGTGTACTAATTATTTAAGGTATAATATGGCAGATTTCAATTATTATGTCTGGGATAGTGTGTCAAGCTTGGTATGAGAGACAAAATAATACAAGTTATATGCCAGTTCAAAACACTTATGACAGACAGATCATATAGTTCCTTAAGAGCAAAGTCTACCTACCTATACTGTGTTTGTGTGTAGCAGATCTGAAGTTAGAGGGTTGAAGTTACTGAAGTAAACCCAGACCGTAGCGCAGAGCAAACTACAGGATCCCATGTCACTTGCATATGATAAAACATAGCTTATCCTTGACTCCCCTCTAGTGGTCACAGTTGGGATCATCATCTTATTTCTAGAAATTGTAATTTAATTTAAATCCCCAGCCTGTCGTTGAGTAAATATAGGTAAATGTCTTGGGCAATATCTAGCAGATATCTAGATCTCATTAGTCAGGCTTGGGGGGAGGGGGGATGACCAGCCTCTGTCCCGTGGAGAAATCACAAAATTGAGCAGTATTGTCACCTGATACATCTATTACTGAGTTCAGCATAAATAAATTGACGGTACTGTATATTCCACTGCATGCAAGTTACCAATCTAAAACATTTCTAAAACATAACAGATAAACCTCAAACCTATGATAATTTTCGACATATATTCTAGCAATAGCACTACATACAGAACAATGGTTGCTATATAGGGAAAATACTTAACCAACACTAGTCTTATGAACGGTAATGAGAAATGGGGTAATTGCAACATATGCATTTGCATATGTTCTATGATCTGGTTGGTAACCTTCATGTAACGCCCATGTCTAGAGTTATTGTAAATATAGTCTTTGGCAAGTGAAAAGCTATGAGGGTAAGTTTGACTACTTAGAGGGTCATTAGCCAATTCTCCTGCAGTAAGACATTATACAGAGAGGGGGTGTGTAGCACATCTGCCGGGTTCCTGTCTATCCTATTCCTGATCTGCATGTAAGCACAGTTTCCACCGATTGTAGTATAAGCATTGCTGCTTGCAGTGCAGTAGAACTGGTCAAGCGGTAAGTGACACCATAGCAAAGTAGTTGAAAATCCGTGCCGAATTTAAAGTGAACCAGAGGCAGATCTGAGAGAATGACACCCGCCCTCACTAGAGCCAAACCTCGTCCGGATACCTTCAGGCTGTGATCTCCAGCACTACTATCATGCTGCAGCTTAGACTGCGTGAATGTGCGGATCAGTCTAGTGATAGGACCATCCGATCCTGTCTTTTCTTCTATATGGCACCGATCAGGGGAGGGTATAGAGGGTTGATCCATATGCACACCACACATAGTTGTAGGGTTTGCCTGGGCCATGTGCAATAGCTTTCCCAGGGTTTTAGACATCTGCATGAAATGATGTGCAATCAAGTCTAACATGTTGCGCTCCCATGTCTCAACTGCCTCCATGTCGCCCTCTCACCTTGCTATAGTGTCGGGTAAATGGCGTGGCTTCTCCAATTGGCAGCCGGTCTATTGCTCTGTAGGATGCTCGACTTACTTTCTCCTGATCAAGGCGATGTTGAACACTGCATCTACTATTACTTCATAAGCCGCCACTGTAGCTGGTAGTGGAAGTATTGTAGCTCAAACCCCTTGAGGTAACGCATGGTCTAGAAAATGACCGCTCACTGGCTGTAGATAGTAGCAAGCTGCGTGGAGGGAAAAGGCTCTGATCTGTTAGTCCTGGTTCTCTTCTTGTCGCCAGACCTTGTAGTCTTCCTCCCTATTGTAATAGTCACACATATTTACTTTCTTGGAGAGTCTTGAACGGTCGCAGAAGTATAACTTTTGAAATATCAATGGAGAGCTGGCTAGATATGCGACCGCTCCGGCTCCCGGCTAGCTCCGCCCCCCCTTAAACAGTGTTTTTAAACGGCTTTTAAATAAAACTCTCCGTATATCGTTTTTTGGTTGGCCCGGTAACCTGCCTTTCACCTTAAGGGCTCCTAGGTACTGATCCTATCACAGACGCTGTGTGCCTCTGACGCTCTGACCTCTGTTGCTACGGATTGGACCCTGGATTGCCGGATCTATCCTCCCATTGGACCGTCTGGCGGATGACTAAGGTTCCGTCCTGCTTAGTGTGGCATACGTTTATGCCAACACCTTTGTGAGTACCCTGACCGTCTGTGTTGTCCTGTCTCCTGTTCTCGTTGTTACACCACAATACAGTCCCATAAGGTGCCTCTCTTTTTATCTGCTCCCACAGATTTGTTGGATCTATGGTTTAACCTAGTTTGAGTTTTTGTCAAGCGCTGGGTCCCATACAATATCTTTGTCTGACCAATTTAGCCTTGTCCAAGACATTTTTAATAAACTGGGCATAAAGGTTAACCAGGGTATATAGTCTATTGTTGATATTGCAGACACAGATGATGTATCTACCGTCAGAGTCTTTTTCTAAGTATATTTGATCAAATTGCAAATCTTAATATAGTAGGATAGCTACTCCTCTAGTTTTATCAATATATGAAGCTGTCATATAGTCTGAATATAGAGACGATTTGTAGGGTCGAGTCTGATCTACAGTCCAATGGGTCTCTTGAATAAATAAAACGTCCACTCTGAGTTTCCTACCATATGCAGTCAGTAAACTACGCTTAGGAGGAGTGTTCAGGCCCTTTGCGTTTAAGGTCAGGAACCTGAGTGAGGTCGCCATAGGGGAGAAGGGAGGGAGAGTGGGGAAAAAAGAAAAAAAAAGAAGTAGGTGGGATATATCAACATCTCGCACTCAGTTAAGCAACCATAAAAGTGAGTGGATGTGTGAACAGTATCTCAACCTGTCCCACAGAGAAAGATTCAGGCTGACGACAGCATCTCAAAGCATATTAGGAAAATAAGTATATAAAACAAAAAGTAAATTTGGCAGGTTTGAAAACAACACTTGCAACCTTGAACCCATTATGTCGCAGCAGTAGACAAAATATGAGTCCAACAACAAAGAGCCAGAATTAAGTCCTTTGTGTAGTTTTAGGATATGGTCCACACCAAGCGTTACATGTCAACTTCTACAAAGGACACTTAACAAGTAAATCAAGGTCCCCAACAAGAAAAGAGCATTGTTAGGGTCAGGGAATGCAAAGATACATCAGAAATATCCGCAGCAGGGTATATCTTATCTTCTGTATACTTATCAAACTATCCATGAGAGGAGTCTCTGGAGGTCGGATTTCTTTTGCCCACAGGGAGGCGCTGTGGATGAGGGTTCCATTATTCCGCCTTGGGTCTCAGCCATGATGAGCCAGTAGGGCTCTGATCTTTATGGCCTCCAGACTGGTCCCATTTCTTAAGGAGCTCTTCACCCTTGGCTGGGGAGTCGACTGTAAATAGGGTACCCTCTTTATGAATGATTAATTTAGTTGGGTAACCCCATCTGTATTTTAATCCTCAAGACTGAAGAGATTGGGTGAGTTAAGCTGTTCCTTGTAGGTAAAAAATGAAACCTAGCTATTACATCTCTGAGTTTGTCCATAGGAGCATTCCTACCTCTGGGGAGCCTGTGCACCCTGTCTATCAACATATCAATGGGAGTTGAAGGCAGAGCCAGAGAAACGCAGACATTTTTAGCATAGGTCTCCAAATCAGCTTGTAAAATCTCCTCAGAAATCCCTCAAAATCTTACATTATTTTGGTGTGACCTGTCCTCCAGGTCCGCCACCTTCTGCTCCAGTTCAGAGACATAGGCCTCTAGTTATCAACGTGTCTACTTACCTGCCATCGCCAACCCCAATACGCCCGCCTAAGCTCGCCTACCATCGCCGCCGTGGACCTGAATACGCTCGCCAAAGTTATCGATAAAACTGTCAAAAAGCCGCGCACCAAGTACGGGGCGATGAACAGCGGACTGTGATAGTTATCACTCATCCGATCTCGCTGCTCTTCGGCTTTTTCCCAGCTTTATTGATAAGCTGTCACTAAGCACCCACACTAAACTACACTGTTCTACACCCTATACCGGCGCTCCTGGAGCCCCCCGCAACTAAATAAAGTTATTAACCCCTAAAACGCCGCTCCTAGACCCCGCCGAAACTATAATAAATGTATTAACCCCTAAACCGCCGCTCCTGGAGCCCAGCGCCACCAACATTATACCTAGTAACCCCTATCCTGCCTCCCCTATACCGCCACCACCTATAATAAATTTATTAACCCCTATCCTGCCGATCCCGGACCCCACCGCAACTAAATAAATTGTTTAACCCCTAAACTGCCGCTCCCAGACCCCGCCGCCACCTATATTAAACGTATTAACCCCTAATCTGCCCCCCTACACCGTCGCCACCTATAATAAATTTATTAACCCCTATCCTGCCCCCCCTACACCGCCACCACTATAATAAAATTATTAACCCCTAAACCTAAGTTTAACCCTAACCATAACACACACCTAACTTAAATATTAATTAAATACATCTAAATATTATAACTCTTATTAACTAAATTATTCCTATTTAAAACTAAATACTTACCTTTTAAATAAACCGTAATATAGCTACAATATAACTAATAATTATATTGTAGCTATTTTAGGATTTATTTTTATTTTACAGGCAAATTTCAATTTATTTTAACTAGGTACAATAGCTATTAAATAGTTATTAACTATTTAATAGCTACCTAGTTAAAATAAAGAGAAATTTACCTGTAAAATAAAAACTAACCTAAGTTACAATTACACCTAATGCTACACTATCATTAACTAAATTATTCCTATTTAAAACTAAATACTTACCTGTAAAATAAACCCTAAGATAGCTACAATGTAATAAATAATTACATTGTAGCTATTTTAGGATTTATATTTATTTTACAGGTAACTTTGTATTTATTTTAGCTAGTTAGAATAGCTATTAAATAGTTATTATTACTATTTAATAACTACCTAGCTAAAAGAAATACAAAGTTACCTGTAAAATAAATATAAATCCTAAAATAGCTACAATGTAATTATTTATTACATTGTAGCTATCTTAGGGTTTATTTTACAGGTAAGTATTTAGTTTTAAATAAACTAAGTTACAAAAAAAAAAAGTTACAAACATTTAAAGAATATTTCAACAATTTAAGCTACTTACACCTAATCTAAGCCCACTAATAAAATAACAAAGCCCCCCAAAATAAAAAAATGCCCTACCCTATTCTAAATAACGAAAGTTAACAGCTCTATTACCTTACCAGCCCTTAAAAGGGCCTTTTGCGGGGCATGACCCAAAGAATTCAGCTCTTTTGCCTGTAAAAAAAAAATACAACCCCCCCAGCATTAAAACCCACCACCCACACACCCCTACTCTAACCCAAACCCCCTTAAATAAACCTAACACTACCCCCCTGAAGATAATCCTACCTTTAGCGGTCTTCAGCCAGCCGACCACCGATGGAACAGAAGAGGACATCTGCAGCGGCCGAAGTCATCATCCAAGGGGCGCTGAAGAAGTCTTCCATCCGATTGAAGTCTTCATCCAGACGGCGTCTTCAATCTTCATCAATCCGGAGCGGAGCCATCTTCAGACAAGCCGACGCAGAGCCATCTTCTTCCACCGACGACTTCCCGACGAATGACGGTTCCTTTAAGTGACGTCATCCAAGATGGCGTCCCTCGAATTCGATTGGCTGATAGGATTTTATCAGCCAATCGGAATTAAGGTAGGAAAAATCTGATTTGCTGATTGAATCAGCCAATCAGATTGAAGTTCAATCCGATTGACTGATCCAATCAGATTGAGCTCGCATTCTATTGGCTGATCTGAACAGCCAATAGAATGCAAGCTCAATCTGATTGGCTGATTGAATCAGCCAATCAGATTTTTCCTACCTTAATTCCGATTGGCTGATAGAATCCTATTAGCCAATCGGAATTCGAGGGATACCATCTTGGATGATGTCACTTAAAGGAACCGTCATTCGTTGGGAAGTCGTAGGTGGAAGAAGATGGCTCCGCGTCGACTCGTCTGAAGATGGCTCCGCTCTGCTCCGCTCCGGATGGATGAAGATTGAAGATGCCGCCTGAATGTAGACTTCAATCGGATGGAAGACCTCTTCAGCGCACCTTGGATGATGACTTTGGCCGCTGCGGATGTCCTCTTCTGTTCGGCTGGCTGAAGACGGCTAAAGGTAGGATGATCTTCAGGGGGGTAGTGTTAGGTTTATTTAAGGGGGGTTTGGGTTAGAGTATTGGTGTGTGGGTGGTGGGTTTTAATGTTTGGGGGGTTTTATTTTTTAATTTTTTACAGGCTTTGGGGCATGCCCCGCAAAAGGCCCTTTTAAGGGCTGTTAAGGTAATAGAGCTGTTAACTTTAGAATAGGGTAGGGCATTTTTTTATTTTGGGGGGCTTTGTTATTTTATTAGGGGGCTTAGATTAGGTGTAAGTAGCTTAAAATTGTTGTAATATTCTTTAAATGTTTGTAACTTTTTTATTTTTTGTAACTTATTTTTTTTATTTTTTATACTTTAGTTTATTTAATTGTATTTAATTTTAGTTATTTGTAGCTAATTTATTTAATTAATTTAATGATAGTGTAGAGTTAGGTTTAATTGTAACTTAGGTTAGGATTTATTTTACAGGTAATTTTGTTTTTCTTTTAGCTAGGTAGTTATTAAATAGTTAATAACTATTTATTAACTATTCTAACTAGCTAAAATAAATACAAAGTTACCTGTAAAATAAATATAAATCCTAAAATAGCTACAATGTAATTATTAATTACATTGTAGCTATCTTAGGGTTTATTTTACAGGTAAGTATTTAGTTTTAAATAGGAATAATTTAGTTAATGATAGTAGTGTTAGGTGTAATTGTAATTTAGGTTAGTTTTTATTTTACAGGTAAATTTCTCTTTATTTTAACTAGGTAGCTACTAAATAGTTAATAACTATTTAATAACTATTGTACCTAGTTAAAATAAATTGAAATTTGCCTGTAAAATAAAAATAAATCCAAAAATAGCTACAATATAATTATTAGTTATATTGTAGCTTTATTAGGGTTTATTTTAAAGGTAAGTATTTAGTTTTAAATAGGATTAATTTAGTTAATAAGAATAATATTTATTTAGATGTATTTATTTAATATTTAAGTTAGGTGGGTGTTAGGGTTAGGGTTAGACTTAGGTTTAGGGGTTAATAATTTTATTATAGTTGCGGCGGGGTCCAGGAGCGGCAGTTTAGGGGTTAACATATTTATTATAGTGGCGGCGGGGTCCAGGAGCGGCGGTTTAGGGGTTAACATATTTATTATAGTGTCGGCGGGGTCCGGGAGCGGCGGTTTAGGGGTTAATCAGTTTATTAGAGTGGCGGTGGGCTCCGGGAGTGGCGGTTTAGGGGGTAATACATTTATTTAGTTGCGGCGGTATAGGGGGGGACAGATTAGGGGTGTTTAGACTCGGGGTACATGTTAGGGTGTTAGGTGCAGACATCTCCCATAGGAATCAATGGGATGTCGGGCAGCAGCGAATATGAACTTTCTCTATGGTCAGACTCCCATTGATTCCTATGGGATCTGCCGCCTCCAGGGCTGCGGATTGAAAACCAGGTATGCTGGGCCGGAAAAGTGCCTAGCGTACCTGCTAGTTTTTTGATAACTAGCAAAAGTAGTCAGATTGTGCCGAACTTGTGTATCTGGAGTGACGTAAGAATCAATCTGTGTCAGACTGAGTCCGGCAGATTGAAGCTTACGTCACAAAATTCTACTTTTGCCAGGCAGCAGGGCTTGATAACTTAGGCGAATCAGCCTCGCCACAAATACGCTGCGGAATTCCAGCGTATTTGAAGTTGACGGCTTGATAACTAGAGGCCATAGTCTGCAAGGTTATGGGAGTGCACAATGATATTCTGTTGCTCAATTGCAAGGTCTTCTTGCTTACATTCAAGCGCCTTAGTCCTCTGTCCCATTTCAACCAACTCCTTTTTGAGATCTGCCACTGAGCATTTGATTGTAGAGATCAAATTATCTTGTAGGTCATTAAGCCTTTTGGTCAGGGTGTCGACAATTTCTGACCCCACAGACAACTCCATCTCGTCCTCTATTGGTTGGGATGAATGCAGTTTGTTTCTATCAGGTCTATCCTGATATGAGTGCAGGGATAATGTGCTCTTAGAAGTAGTAGGGTCCCTGGGTTTAAATTTATCTGCAACACAGTTCCTGGACCTGGTTGTTGATTTATTTCTGTTTTTTAAGGGCTGTGACATCATACAACTATAAGGAACCAATGTGCCTAGGTATCAGCTTATGTCTCTAAAGGAGACCCTAGCAAAAACCCTCCCAGTATAAAAACAAGGTAGAACTGAGAGAAGAAAAATAAAATGCGTGGATCTCAACCAGATATATAGTATTAGCGTATGATAAGGGGAGCGCACCTAATCCCAGTCACCTTTACACCTTCATAATGGCTGCGGCCTGTTTATGCAAAATCCTGGCTCAATAGGGGCCAAGCTGTGTAGCGCCCTACAGGTAATCTATAAAGACTGATGGTAAAAGTCCCAGCACAAGTGTGTTATCTAGCTCAGTGCTTGAGTAAGTTGTTAACTTTTCAGGTTAGATGAATAGGGTCTCTGCCAGTCAAGTATATACAGTCTAAATAGTTACCATAATGGCTGCCGTTCGCGCCACTTCGTAAGCTGGATATGCAAAGAAAAATAAAAGTTCAGAATTTCTCACCCAAGTAGAGGCTGTTGTGCGAGTCTGTAGTCCCGTTTTCGCTTCTGAAAGAAAGCACCGGTAAACCTGTGTGTTGCGGTGAAGTATTTCAAAGGTCCCAGGGAATGCCTTTCGGCATGGCTGCTGTTAAGACAGCTTCTCAGGACTAGGGGTGCAACTCACTATACTCACTATAACTGGTAGCCACCTGCGTCCTTTCAAGCAGCTTAATAGAGGAAGTTCCACAGCTACAGAGTGGAGCCCCAAACCTCCGGAGTACTGTGCTGTCAGCAAGGGACCGCTGCGAAACTTGAAGAACGCCTCTAGGGAAAATACTCCAGCTAGTCCTCACGGTGTTCTGATGCAGGACGGGTGCAATGTGGGAGGCCTGGTAGAGGATATGCCACAAATCCGGAGTGGAGCCCCAACCCTCTGCAGTGCTGTACTGTCAGCAAGGGACTGCTGCAAAACTCAGAGGAGGCCTCTATGGAGAACACTCCAACTGGCACTCTCAGTGTTGTAATGTAGGCCAGGAGCGATGTAGTAGGGCTGAATGGTCCTACACTCTCACAGAAAATATTAGATGTGACCACTGGTGAATCTAGGTCAATTAGCCTGTATAATAGTAAAATAAAGATTTAGCAGGCACGGAGCTCCTGTCTGATGCGACCGTTCAGTATGGCGGTTAGCTCCGCCCCTTTTGTTGTTCTTTTGATATCTTTATTTGTAAAAAAAGCAGGAACGTATACATAGGACACGGCCCATTTATGGTTCAGGACCCTGGATAGCGCTTGCTGATTGGTGTCTACTTACCTATATCTATATCTTCAAAATCATTGTCCTTTTCTTCTTCCTCCTCTGCTATTGTCTCCAGTGCGCAGTGGTATATTTCTGGCCTATATAGCCATTCAGGGGGATATCCCTCAAAGATAATCGAACCCTTACATATCTCTAACTAGAAACACAAGCAAATTAATTAAAAGGTCCTGCAGTATTAATTAATTACAGTAATTACAGTGAAATGTAATAGCATGAGTTAGGGTTGAATTAGGATAATGCGAACATATCGAATTACCTCAAAGTCTGTAAGGGACGTTTTGTCATCATTTAATATCTGCAGAAGACAATATAATAAAACTATTGTTATAAGGACAATCCCAGTCTCATGTGTAACTTCTATTATGTTTATCTGTCTTTACTTAAAGGGTCAGTAAACCTATAAAATAATGTTATATAAAACTGCACATAGTACAGAATAATATAACATTATATTAGCACTAGCTTTATTAAACCTAATAGTGCCTGTGAATTTATATTAAAAAAGCCTGCTTTTCAGACCCGCTCTCTGTGCTCTACTGAGCGGGTCTGTTTATATCACAGAGTGCATCTGGTCAGCTGTCTAGTCACAACCCGGCCCGACCGCGCCATTACACTAAGTGCAGCTTGCTCCTGCTCTGTCTGACTAGACAGCTGGCCAGATGTGCTCTGTGATAAAAACAGACCCGCTCAGTAGAGCACAGAGAGCAGGTCTGAAAAGCAGGCTTTTTTAATATAAATTCACAGGCACAATTAGGTTTAATAAAGCTAGCGCTAATATAATGTTATATAATTCTGCACTATGTGCAGAATTATATAACATTATTTTATAGGTTTACTGGCCCTTTAAAGTGATGGTAAACTTTCCTATTTTTATAAACAGATCTGGAATGTTAGTTATATGTTAGTGATATTTTAGATGGAGTTTAATTCATCAGTTGTAATGAAGATGCGCTATATCTTACTTTTTAATGTACATATGAAATTCTAATACCCATGGCTTTAGCCGCACTTTAGCCATATGGCACTTTTTTGCAGCTAAAGTGGCAATTGGAGAACTGAACCTTTCAGTTTACAAAAAAATACTTTCAAAGCAGGCTGCCAGAGCACAGGGTATTAGAATTTCATATGTACATAAAAAAGTAATGAATTAAACTCCATCTAAAATATCACTACTTTTAGATTGTGAGCTTCAGTAGCTCACCTTGTACAAATGTGCATCTACAACTGATTGTGCTCGAAGGCAGGGCGCTCCTATCCTTTTGCTTAAGTTTGTCATTGTAAGTGTAGTAATGTACATTGTATAGTCTTGCACAATGTAAGTGTAGTAATGTACAATGTATAGTCTTGCACAATGTAAGTGTAGTAATGTACATTGTATAGTCTTGCACAGTGTAAGTGTAGTAATGTACAATGTATAGTCTTGCACAGTGTAAGTGTAGTAATGTACAATGTATAGTCTTGCACAATGTAAGTGTAGTAATGTACAATGTATAGTCTTGCACAATGTAAGTGTAGTAATGTACAATGTATAGTCTTGCACAATGTAAGTGTAGTAATGTACAATGTATAGTCTTGCACAGTGTAAGTGTAGTAATGTACATTGTATAGTCTTGAACAATGTAAGTGTAGTAATGTACAATGTATAGTCTTGCACAATGTAAGTGTAGTAATGTACAATGTATAGTCTTGCACAGTGTAAGTGTAGTAATGTACATTGTATAGTCTTGCACAATGTAAGTGTAGTAATGTACAATGTATAGTCTTGCACAATGTAAGTGTAGTAATGTACATTATATAGTCTTGCACAGTGTAAGTGTAGTAATGTACATTGTATAGTCTTGCACAGTGTAAGTGTAGTAATGTACATTAGATAGTCTTGCACAGTGTAAGTGTAGTAATGTACAATGTATGGTCTTGCACAATGTAAGTGTAGTAATGTACATTATATAGTCTTGCACAATGTAAGTGTAGTAATGTACATTGTATAGTCTTGCACAATGTAAGTGTAGTAATGTACAATGTATAGTCTTGCACAATGTAAGTGTAGTAATGTACAGTGTATAGTCTTGCACAATGTAAGTGTAGTAATGTGCATTGTTTAGTCTTGCACAGTGTAAGTGTAGTAATGTACAGTTTATAGTCTTGCACAGTGTAAGTGTAGTAATGTACAGTGTATAGTCTTGCACAATGTAAGTGTAGTAATGGGCATTGTTTAGTCTTGCACAGTGTAAGTGTAGTAATGTACAGTTTATAGTCTTGCACAGTGTAAGTGTAGTAATGTACAGTGTATAGCCTTGCACAATAGAAGTGTAGTAGTGTACAATGTTACACTAAGTGCAGCTTGCTCCTGCTCTGTCTGACTAGACAGCTGGCCAGATGCGCTCTGTGATAAAAACAGACCCGCTCATTAGAGCACAGAGTGGGTCTGAAAAGCAGGATTTTTTAATATAAATTCACAGGCACTATTAGGTTTAATAAACATCATAGGTTCTATGTTATCAGTCGTAGAGAGTCATCTCCTACCTCCCTTTTCAGATCTACAATATACTCTCATATTCCATTACCTCTACTGATAACCGTTTCAGTACTGGTTTGGCTATCTGTTATATGTGGATGGGTGTCTTTTTGGTAAGTATGTTTTCATTACTTAAAGGGACATAATACTCATATGCTAAATCACTTGAAACTGATGCAGTATAACTGTAAAAAGCTGACAGGAAAATATCACCTGAGCATCTCTATGTAAAAAAGGAAGATATTTTACCTCACAATCTCCTCAGCTCAGCAGAGTAAGTTCTGTGTAAAAAGTTATACTCAGCTGCTCCCAGCTGCAGGTAAAAAAATTAAAAAAAATGAAGAAATGAACAGCAGCCAATCAGCATCAGCAGTGCTGAGGTCATGAACTCTTACTGTGATCTCATGAGATTTGACTTAACTCTCATGAGATTTCATAGTAAGCTTCCTTTACCTGATTGGTGAAATAATATGAGAGTGCACGAGGCTCATCCTTTCAGCTGTCCCAGGACAGACATACTAAAATGCTGCTTAGAAATCCTTTACAATGGGAGGTGGCTACTGAGGAACTTTTGAGGTAAAATATCTTTCTTTTTTACATAGAGATGTTCAGGTGATATTTTCTAATCAGCTTTTTACAGCTATGCTGCATCACTTTCAAGTGTTTAAACATTTGGGTATTATGGCCCTTTAAGGCACTCTCAGCTATGGTTTGGCACTTTATATATTTATATAAAGTTCTAAATATATGTATTGTACTTATATTTGTCATGATTCAGGTTTCAGTATATTTCTTTTTGCAGACTGTCAGTTTCATATCTGGGAAATGCATTTTTTTAGGAAAATGTATTTCTTACCTGGGGTATAGTCTTTTTTCAATTGACTATCATTTTAAATTTTCGGGCAGAATTAGGCTCACAAGGGCGTGAAATGCCAAAGTAGATGACGCAAATTCGTAATTTCCGGCGTCTTTGTCAAGCAGAGTCCTTTCACAAGGTTGCATCTTCAATGACGCAAGTGTGTCATTTCCGGATGTTGTTAGCGCCAAAATTTGTTTTCTGTTTGTTGACACTGACAAATCTACTTATTTATTTAAAATGTAGTACATTCTTTCTTTGTTAAAGAAGTGTTGATTATATTGGATATTGAGGAGACAAGTCCTCTTGATATTAAAACTAGTAAACATTTAAATTCTGTTTATAAACCTCCTGTGGTTATTCCAGAGGTTTTTCCAGTTTGTGATGCTATTTCTGATATGATTTCTAAGGAATGGAAAGGCCTGGTACTTCTTTTATTCCTTCTTTAAAGGTTTTTTTAAAAAAGAATTGTATCCTTTGCCAGTAGTTATATTGGAGTTTTGGGAAAAGATCCCCAAAGTTGATGGGGCACTCTCTACTCTTGCTTAGCATACTATGGAAGATAGTACTTCTTTTTTATGATCCTTTAGATAGGTTTTCTTTAGATAAGATTCAAGTTTCCTATTTAAATTCAGGTCATCTTCTCAGGCCTGTATTTTCTTTGGCTGATGTTGCAGCTGCATCAACTTTTTGGTTGGAAAATTAGCGCAACAAGAATTGGATTATGATTTGTCTAGCATTGTTCGCTTGCTTCAACATGCTAATCAGTTTATTTGTGATGCCATTTTTTTTCATCAAAATTGATGTTAAATCTATGTGTTTAGCTATTTTAGTTAGAAGAGCTTTGTGGCTTAAATCTTGGAATGCTGTCATGACTTCTAAGTCCAGATTGCTATCTCTTTCTTTCCAAGGTAATAAGTTATTTGGTTCTCAGTTGAATTTGATTATCTCAACTGTCACTGGGGGAAGGGAGTTTTTTGCTTTAGGATAAGACTTAAGGGTAAATCTAAAGCTTCTAACCGTTTTCGTTCCTTTCGACTAAATAAGGAACAGAAACCTATTCCTTCCCCCAAGGAATCTGTTTCCAATTGGAAATTTCTCCAACATAGGTGTGTCCGGTCCACGGCGTCATCCTTACTTGTGGGATATTCTCTTCCCCAACAGGAAATGGCAAAGAGCCCAGCAAAGCTGGTCACATGATCCCTCCTAGGCTCCGCCTTCCCCAGTCATTCTCTTTGCCGTTGTACAGGCAACATCTCCACGGAGATGGCTTAGAGTTTTTTGGTGTTTAACTGTAGTTTTTATTATTCAATCAAGAGTTTGTTATTTTAAAATAGTGCTGGTATGTACTATTTACTCTGAAACAGAAAGGTGATGAAGATTTCTGTTTGTAAGAGGAAAATGATTTTAGCAACCGTTACTAAAATCGATGGCTGTTTCCACACAGGACTGTTGAGAGGAATTAACTTCAGTTGGGGGAAACAGTGAGCAGACTTTTGCTGCTTGAGGTATGACACATTTCTAACAAGACGATGTAATGCTGGAAGCTGTCATTTTCCCTATGGGATCCGGTAAGCCATTTTTATTACATAAGAAAAAAAGGGCTTCACAAGGGCTTTTAAGATTGTAGACATTTTCTGGGCTAAAACGATTGATATATAAGCATATTTTAATACTTCATAGCTTTGAGGAATTATTTTATTCTTGGGAATTATGTAAAATAACCGGCAGGCACTGTATTGGACACCTTATTCTCTAGGGGCTTTCCCTAATCATAGACAGAGCCTCATTTTCGCGCCTCTATTGCGCACTTGTTTTTGGGAAGCATGACATGCAGATGCATGTGTGAGGAGCTCTGATACATAGAAAAGACTTTCTGAAGGCGTCATTTGGTATCGTATTCCCCTTTGGGCTTGGTTGGGTCTCAGCAAAGCAGATACCAGGGACTGTAAAGGGGTTAAATATAAAAACGGCTCCGGTTCCGTTATTTTAAGAGTTAAAGCTTTCAAATTTGGTGTGCAATACTTTTAAGGCTTT
This sequence comes from Bombina bombina, assembly GCF_027579735.1. Lineage (NCBI taxonomy): Eukaryota > Metazoa > Chordata > Amphibia > Anura > Bombinatoridae > Bombina > Bombina bombina. The sequence continues at coordinate 843,840,708 of NC_069502.1, read as the reverse complement.
AAGACACTGTGGTGAAATTTTGGTGAATTTTGAACAATTCCTTCATACTTTTTCACATTTGCAGTAATAAAGTGTGTTCAGTTTAAAATTTAAAGTGACAGTAACGGTTTTATTTTAAAACGTTTTTTGTACTTTGTTATCAAGTTTATGCCTGTTTAACATGTCTGAACTACCAGATAGACTGTGTTCTGTATGTGGGGAAGCCAAGGTTCCTTCTCATTTAAATAGATGTGATTTATGTGACACAAAATTTAGAGAAAATGATGCCCAAGATGATTCCTCAAGTGAGGGGAGTAAGCATGGTACTGCATCATCCCCTCCTTCGTCTACACCAGTCTTGCCCACACAGGAGGCCCCTAGTACATCTAGTGCGCCAATACTCCTTACTATGCAACAATTAACGGCTGTAATGGATAATTCTATCAAAAACATTTTAGCCAAAATGCCCACTTATCAGCGAAAGCGCGACTGCTCTGTTTTAGAAAATACTGAAGAGCATGAGGACGCTGATGATATTGGTTCTGAAGTGCCCCTACACCAATCTGAGGGGGCCAGGGAGGTTTTGTCTGAGGGAGAAATTTCAGATTCAGGGAAAATTTCTCAACAAGCTGAACCTGATGTAATTACATTCAAATTTAAATTGGAACATCTCCGCGCCCTGCTTAAGGAGGTGTTATCTACTCTGGATGATTGTGAGAATTTGGTCATTCCAGAGAAATTATGTAAAATGGACAAGTTCCTAGAGGTCCCGGGGCCCCCCGAAGCTTTTCCTATACCCAAGCGGGTGGCGGACATTGTAAACAAAGAATGGGAAAGGCCCGGCATACCTTTCGTCCCTCCCCCTATATTTAAGAAATTGTTTCCTATGGTCGACCCCAGAAAGGACTTATGGCAGACAGTCCCCAAGGTCGAGGGGGCGGTTTCTACTCTAAACAAACGCACCACTATACCCATAGAAGATAGTTGTGCTTTCAAAGATCCTATGGATAAAAAATTAGAGGGTTTGCTTAAAAAGATGTTTGTTCAGCAAGGTTACCTTCTACAACCAATTTCATGCATTGTTCCTGTCACTACAGCAGCGTGTTTCTGGTTCGATGAACTAGAAAAGGCGCTCAATAAAGATTCTTCTTATGAGGAGATTTTGGACAGAATTCATGCTCTCAAATTGGCTAACTCTTTCACCCTAGACGCCACTTTGCAATTGGCTAGATTAGCGGCGAAAAATTCTGGGTTTGCTATTGTGGCGCGCAGAGCGCTTTGGCTAAAATCTTGGTCAGCGGATGCGTCTTCCAAGAACAAATTGCTTAACATTCCTTTCAAGGGGTAAACGCTGTTTGGCCCTGACTTGAAAGAGATTATTTCTGATATCACTGGGGGCAAGGGCCACGCCCTTCCTCAGGATAGGTCTTTCAAGGCCAAAAATAAACCTAATTTTCGTCCCTTTCGCAGAAACGGACCAGCCCCAAGTGCTACGTCCTCTAAGCAAGAGGGTAATACTTCTCAAGCCAAGCCAGCCTGGAGGCCAATGCAAGGCTGGAACAAAGGTAAGCAGGCCAAGAAACCTGCCACTGCTACCAAGACAGCATGAGATGTTGGCCCCTGATCTGGGACCGGATCTGGTGGGGGGCAGACTCTCTCTCTTCGCTCAGGCTTGGGCAAGAGATGTTCTGGATCCTTGGGCGCTAGAAATAGTCTCCCAAGGTTATCTTCTGGAATTCAAGGGGCTTCCCCCGAGGGGGAGGTTCCACAGGTCTCAATTGTCTTCAGACCACATAAAAAAACATGCATTCTTACATTGTGTAGAAGACCTGTTAAAAATGGGAGTGATTCATCCTGTTCCATTAGGAGAACAAGGGATGGGGTTCTACTCCAATCTGTTCGTAGTTCCCAAAAAAGAGGGAACATTCAGACCAATCTTAGATCTCAAGATCCTAAACAAGTTTCTCAAGGTTCCATCGTTCAAAATGGAAACCATTCGAACAATTCTTCCTTCCATCCAGGAAGGTCAATTCATGACCACGGTGGATTTAAAGGATGCGTATCTACATATTCCTATCCACAAGGAACATCATCGGTTCCTAAGGTTCGCATTTCTGGACAATAATTACCAGTTTGTGGCACTTCCGTTCGGATTAGCCCCTGCTCCAAGAATTTTCACAAAGGTGCTAGGGTCCCTTCTAGCGGTGCTAAGACCAAGGGGCATTGCAGTAGTACCTTACTTGGACGACATTCTGATTCAAGCGTCGTCCCTTCCACAAGCAAAGGCTCACACGGACATTGTCCTGGCCTTTCTCAGATCTCACGGGTGGAAAGTGAACGTAGAAAAAAGTTCTCTATCTCCGTCAACAAGGGTTCCCTTCTTGGGAACAATAATAGACTCCTTAGAAATGAGGATTTTTCTGACAGAGGCCAGAAAATCAAAACTTCTAAACTCTTGTCAAATCCTTCATTCTGTTCCTCTTCCTTCCATAGCGCAGTGCATGGAAGTAATAGGTTTGATGGTAGCGGCAATGGACATAGTTCCTTTTGCGCGAATTCATCTAAGACCATTACAACTGTGCATGCTCAGTCAGTGGAATGGGGATTATACAGACTTGTCTCCGACGATACAAGTAGATCAGAGGACCAGAGATTCACTCCGTTGGTGGCTGTCCCTGGACAACCTGTCACAGGGGATGAGCTTCCGCAGACCAGAGTGGGTCATTGTCACGACCGACGCCAGTCTGGTGGGCTGGGGCGCGGTCTGGGGACCCCTGAAAGCTCAGGGTCTTTAGTCTCGGGAAGAATCTCTTCTCCCGATAAATATTCTGGAACTGAGAGCGATATTCAATGCTCTCAAGGCTTGGCCTCAGCTAGCAAAGGCCAAATTCATACGGTTTCAATCAGACAACATGACGACTGTTGCGTACATCAACCATCAGGGGGGAACAAGGAGTTCCCTGGCGATGGAAGAAGTGACCAAAATCATTCAATGGGCGGAGACTCACTCCTGCCACTTGTCTGCAATCCACATCCCAGGAGTGGAAAATTGGGAAGCGGATTTTCTGAGTCGTCAGACATTTCATCCGGGGGAGTGGGAACTCCATCCGGAAATCTTTGCCCAAATTACTCAGTTGTGGGGCATTCCAGACATGGATCTGATGGCCTCTCGTCAGAACTTCAAGGTTCCTTGCTACGGGTCCAGATCCAGGGATCCCAAGGCGACTCTAGTAGATGCACTAGTAGCACCTTGGACCTTCAAACTAGCTTATGTATTCCCGCCGTTTCCTCTCATCCCCAGGCTGGTAGCCAGGATCAATCAGGAGAGGGCATCGGTGATCTTGATAGCTCCTGCGTGGCCACGCAGGACTTGGTATGCAGACCTGGTGAATATGTTATCGGCTCCACCATGGAAGCTACCTTTGAGACGGGACCTTCTTGTTCAAGGTCCGTTCGAACATCCGAATCTGGTCTCACTCCAACTGACTGCTTGGAGATTGAACGCTTGATCTTATCAAAGCGAGGGTTCTCAGATTCTGTCATTGATACTCTTGTTCAGGCCAGAAAGCCTGTAGCTAGAAAAATCTACCACAAAATATGGAAAAAATATATCTGTTGGTGTGAATCTAAAGGATTCCCTTGGGACAAGATAAAAATTCCTAAGATTCTATCCTTTCTTCAAGAAGGTTTGGAGAAAGGATTATCTGCAAGTTCCTTGAAGGGACAGATTTCTGCCTTGTCTGTGTTACTTCACAGAAAGCTGGCAGCTGTGCCAGATGTTCAAGCCTTTGTTCAGGCTCTGGTTAGAATCAAGCCTGTTTACAAACCTTTGACTCCTCCTTGGAGTCTCAATTTAGTTCTTTCAGTTCTTCAGGGGGTTCCGTTTGAACCCTTACATTCCGTTGATATTAAGTTATTATCTTGGAAAGTTTTGTTTTTGGTTGCAATTTCTTCTGCTAGAAGAGTTTCTGAATTATCTGCTCTGCAGTGTTCTCCTCCTTATCTGGTGTTCCATGCAGATAAGGTGGTTTTGCGTACTAAACCTGGTTTTCTTCCGAAAGTTGTTTCTAACAAAAACATTAACCAGGAGATAGTCGTGCCTTCTTTGTGTCCGAATCCAGTTTCAAAGAAGGAACGTTTGTTGCACAATTTGGACGTAGTTCGTGCTCTAAAATTCTATTTAGATGCTACAAAGGATTTTAGACAAACATCTTCCTTGTTTGTTGTTTATTCTGGTAAAAGGAGAGGTCAAAAAGCAACTTCTACCTCTCTCTCTTTTTGGCTTAAAAGCATCATCAGATTGGCTTACGAGACTGCCGGACGGCAGCCTCCTGAAAGAATCACAGCTCATTCCACTAGGGCTGTGGCTTCCACATGGGCCTTCAAGAACGAGGCTTCTGTTGATCAGATATGTAAGGCAGCGACTTGGTCTTCACTGCACACTTTTACTAAATTTTACAAATTTGATACTTTTGCTTCTTCTGAGGCTATTTTTGGGAGAAAGGTTTTGCAAGCCGTGGTGCCTTCCATCTAGGTGACCTGATTTGCTCCCTCCCTTCATCCGTGTCCTAAAGCTTTGGTATTGGTTCCCACAAGTAAGGATGACGCCGTGGACCGGACACACCTATGTTGGAGAAAACAGAATTTATGTTTACCTGATAAATTACTTTCTCCAACGGTGTGTCCGGTCCACGGCCCGCCCTGGTTTTTTAATCAGGTCTGATAATTTATTTTCTTTAACTACAGTCACCACGGTATCATATGATTTCTCCTATGCAAATTTTCCTCCTTTACGTCGGTCGAATGACTGGGGAAGGCGGAGCCTAGGAGGGATCATGTGACCAGCTTTGCTGGGCTCTTTGCCATTTCCTGTTGGGGAAGAGAATATCCCACAAGTAAGGATGACGCCGTGGACCGGACACACCGTTGGAGAAAGTAATTTATCAGGTAAACATAAATTCTGTTTTTCTTCAAATTGGATTAAATCCAAGCAGTGGGGGTTCTACACGGGGGGCCTGCAAAAGCCGGTGCCCCTGTAAAAATGTCCCTGGACACCCCTGTGGCCCCCCTGAGCTGACTGAAAATAATAATATACATTAATAATATACATACAGGCCCAGGGGGGCCAGCCACTGCCCAAATATGTAGCTTTAAAAAAATACTTACCGCCTGTCACGTGATCGGCTTTCCTGTCTGTGTTAGGGCACATGGCTTGAGGGAGTCACGCACGTGATCTCCCAGCACCAAGTGGTTAGGTGAGACTGTGAGAAGTAAGTGTGATAGCACTGTCCATCTATGGCATATTTCATATCCTAATAGTATTAGGATATGAAATATGCTATAGATGGACACTTGGACAGTCCTATTCAAACTGTTTAAATATTTGCTGTGGTACAGTCTACCCTTATGTTAACATATATACTGCTCTGATAACATATACACTGCCTTAACATCTTAACTTCTGCTAGTCTTCATGGGGCTCTATAAGATTAGTGGCAGTCTTGCTTATTTGGCTGCTATATTAGATGTGAGAGAGCTAAGGTTGATGATCATTTTTATAATATTACTGAGCTACTGAGCAATGTTATATATAGTAATGTTGGTTGCAGCACTCATGCAGTAGTTCCCATGCATAGTGATATAGTTTTATATTTGATGCATCAAAATAAGTTGCCTAGAATTATGTTGCCATATATATTACAGGACACAATAAATGTCTGCAAAACTGTCTATAGAAATAGGTATGTGCCTATAAACTAAAATCATTATATCTATCTGCATGAAAGTCACCGTTATGTTACACAATGACCATAAAAAACATAAGCAGCAGACAGTTAAATAATATAGTGTGCTGGTTTTGTTTGTCTGCTGCAAGCTCTGTGAGTGTACAGTACTGTATGCCCTCCCCAGCCTGAAACACTATGCAGAATGCACCAGGCTGGGAAGACTGAATCTGCAATAGGAAAGCAGCTTGGTGTGAAGAAATCAACTGTAGGAGCAATAATTAGAAAATGGAAGACATACAAGACCACTGATAATCTCCCTCGATCTGGGGCTCCCCGTAAGATCTCACCCCGTGGGGTCAAAATGATCACAAGAACGGTGAGCAAACATCCCAGAACCACACGGGGGGACCTAGTGAATGACCTGCAGAGAGCTGGGACCAACCTAACAAAGGCTACCATCAGTAACACACTACGCCGCCAGGGACTCAGATCCTGCAGTGCCAGACATGTCCCCCTGCTTAAGCCAGTACATGTCCGGGCACGTTTGAAGTATGCTAGAGAGCATTTGGATGATCCAGGAGTGGATTGGGAGAATGTCATATGGTCAGATGAAACCAAAGTAGAACTGTTTGGTAGAAACACAACTCATCGTGTTTGGAGGAGAGAGAATGCTGAGTTGCAACCAAAGAACGCCATGCCTACTGTGAAGCATGGGGGTGGCAACATCATGCTTTGGGGTTGTTTCTCTGCAAAGGGAACAGGACAACTGATCCGTGTACATGAAAGAATGAATGGGACCATGTATCGTGAGATTTTGAGTGCAAACCTCCTTCCATGAGCAAGGCCATTGAAGATGGAATGTGACTGGGTCTTTCAGCGTGACAATGATCCCAAACACACCGCCCGGGCAATGAAGGAGTGCCTTCGTAAGAAGCATTTCAAGGTCCTGGAGTGGCCTAGCCAGTCTCAAGATCTCAACTCCATAGAAAACCTTTGGAGGGAGTTGAAAGTCCATGTTGCCCAGCAACAGCCCCAAATCATCACTGCTCTAGAGGAGATCTGCATGCAGGAATGGGCCAACATACCAGCAACAGTGTGTGACAACCTTGTGAAGACTTACAGAAAACGTTTGACCTCTGTCATTGCCAACAAAGGATATATAACAAAGTATTGAGATGAACTTTTGATATTGACCAAATACTTATTTTCCACCATAATTTGCAAATAAATTCTTTCCAAATCAGACAATGTGATTGTCTGGATTTGTTTCAACATTTTCTCTCTCATAGTTGAGGTATACCTATGATGAAAATTACAGGCCTCTCTCATCTTTTTAAGTGGGAGATCTTGCACAATTGGTGGCTGACTAAATAGTTTTTTGCCCCACTGTATATATATTTATATATATATATATATATATATATAAAATTAAATTCCATATATATCTGAAATATGAGAAATAAATAAAGATATAACTTCCTTAATTTAATACTTGAGAGATTTAAAAAAAAAAAATGTATTTTCACATTTTACAATAATTTTTTTTAAATTATAGCTTGATACCTATATAAGGTAGCTGCTGTTTTGTGCAAGTACTATAATACTGGGATTGTGAAATAAAAATATGAATTTTCTGTAGATGGATGTAATTCTATTGAAAGTATGTAATCTTGGCTGTTGTATTTCGATAAATAATACATTTATTGAATAAAGTAATCAACAGTATCTGTCCGTGACCGTGTTAAATAGGGAGGGATGGTTACTTGTGAAACGAGATGTATGCACCGCATATGGTATGCCTCTATGTTGTTTTTCTTCTTCTAGTAGTCAACATGAAACGAGGAAGGGACATTGCAGCTTTTTTTGCTCCAGTAAATAAAAAAGCGAATGAAACATATCAAGGTATTGAGAAAGCTGAGGAGCTGGAAGAGGGAGAGCCAGAGGAGTTGGTGGAGGTTGGAGAGAAGGCCAGTGATGAAAGTGAGGGCACTTACACAGAGAGGGACATTCCAGAGGGTGAGGATGAAGAAGAGGGTGAGGAGGAAGAAAACATACAGGGGCAGAGAGAGGAACAGCCAGAGGGACAGCAAGTTGATCTATGTGCACCATCAGTACTGCACCATCAGGTTTGTGATATAGAAAAGGTGTTCTTGTACATCTACATGCCATTTGCAAAGCAGTGTCATTACAATTCATAGTACAGTGTGTCCATAAAATGGTGCTTTCTGCTATAAATTCTTTTTTGCTTCATTGATATGTGATTCTTAAGTTTAAAAAATAAACAAATACTTGGCCTACATTTTAAAATTCTTGCATACATAAGTAAATAAATGTTGTTTATAGTTGTGCCCTATGTTTACTTTGCATCTTTCTACAGATATCAGCAAGTCCAAGAACGATGTAGCAGTACAGCCCAAGTTGAACATATTCCCAACCACTTTGATGGGGGACAGGAGACGGAGCTTTAGGCCAAACTGGTATGACCTTCATCCATGGCTTGAATATTCTGTCATGATGGACTCCACCTATTGTTATGCATGCAGACATTTTAGCACCCCAAATGCCCCAGACACTGTTTTTGTCTCAACATCTGGCTTTAGGAACTGGAAAAAAGCAACTGAGAGAGATACAGGGTTTTTACTACATGCAAAATCTGATCTGCACAAGTATGCAATGATAGCATGGAGGGATTATAAAAGAGCTGTTACAACTGATGCAACACTGGCAGATGTCCTTCACAAAGAACACACTAAACAAGTTAAAGAAAATCGGGCATTAAAACAATTGGGGAAGTGCTGTTACTTACAGCTACACAAAACATAGCGCAAAGAGGACATGATGAATCTGAGGAGTCCAATAACAAAGGGAACTTCAGGGAAATTCTTAGCACAGTTGCTAACCACGACCCAGTTGTTAAGAGAAGATTAACCTCCATTCACAATGCAAAATACACAAGCAAGATTATCCAGACTGAGGTTTTGGGTTGTTTGGCAGAAATGGTTCGGTCTGAAATCATAGAGGAAGTTAAAAACTGTGAGGTCTTTAGCATCATGGCAGACGAAACGAAGGATATCTAAAAAAAAAGAACAGATTTCTTTCATTCTCCGGTACTATTACAATGGGGCTATCAAGGAGAGTTTTCTTTGGTACAAAGTCTCTATATTTTTACATCTAGCTCATATGTGCACCCAAAATGGCTGTCTCTGCAAAGAGAAATGTATGGCAGTACAAGAGAGCACCAACGTTTAAGCGACACACAATGGGCATGCCAATTTCTAGCTCTACGTAACATTATAGACACTCTACCTGCTCTTAAACGACTACTTCAAGAGATGGCTCAAGATCGTCATGGTGAGAAAACTGTTGAGGCCCGAGGTCTTCTGGCTCAGATTGACTTTGAATTTGTTGTGCATGTTGCTATGCTGCGTAAGTTGTTTGGGGAGACAAAGCTGCTGTCTGACATGTTACAGTTACCAACTGTTGATCTGTCAAGAGCTGTTGACTTGATAAATGCTTTAGTCCAGACATTGAAAGACTACAGGCAGGAGTCTTTCTTTGATAACTTGTGGGACGAAGCACTGAATATCTGTGAGCAATGTAAATGCTGCAACACAGTCAGTGGCAAAACGTCAAAAAAAGCTGAGCACTGTTGGTCAGAGGGAGGTAAAATGTGATAAAGATATGTTTCACACTTCATTTTTCTATCCCGTCATTGACAGCATGCTTAATGAGTTGAATAGACGTTTCTCCAATACCAACTGTGAGCTCATGAGAAGCATACGGTCTCTCAGCCCCCAGAGTGATGCCTTTCTAAAGAACAGCACTGTATTTTCATTTGGCCGTTTGTATAATGCAAACATTGATGATTTAGGGCATGAGCTCCATCAATTTAAAAGAATTTTGGATAGAAAAATAAAGCGAGGTGAAATCCAAAAGCCCTGTAGTACAGTTGAGCTGATCCGCTTCATTGAGCCATACAGAGAAGTTTTCTTTGAACGCTTTAGACTGTGCAAGATTGCCGTTACACTTCCTGTAAGTTCTGCCTCTTGCGAACGCAGTTTCTCCACTTTGAAACTGATAAAAACCTTCCTGTGGTCCACCACTACTGATCAGAGACTCAGTGATCTTGGTGTCCTGAGTATAGAATCCAGAAGGGCCAAGGCCCTGGATCTTAATGTATTTGTGGACTGTTTTTCCAGACAGCACACATGCCGTGTCCTGTTGCTGTAGTGCTAGAGTTCTGAATAGCAGGAAACCAAATATATCACTATGACAATATTTGCCAAGAATGACAGCAAGATCTAAATTTGATTAAAATTCAATTTACCCAGGATTCCGCCAATTTAAATACTCAAATAATCACACTCAACTGTCCACAGTAGCACTGACTTCCATAAATAGAAATATCACATTGTTGTACCCTTTTATTTGGTCAAAATACTGTTTTTGTAATATGTGATTGATTGGTTTCTTTCAAATGTTACTTATGTTACAAATTTCAGCATTGGCTCTGATAGCCCCAATAGCTGATGTGGAGTTTTGTTCGTTAAAATGAATTGATGTTATTTATGGCACTTATGTTAAATGCTGATTACCAGCAAGTTGCAAAATTTCATGCTGAAGGCTTCCATAGTTTCATGTCAGAAGGTTATAAGGTGTGGGAAAATTACATTGTTTTTTTATGACATTTTAACAGCTCATCATCAGTTAAATATTATTGGTGGTGACATTTATTTAAGGGTTCCATGCCCACCTTTTGCAGCATTATCCTACTGTATTTAATTTTTAATTTTTGATGGCCCTACCTTATTGTTTCAATTGATGCACTCTTTTTGTACAAAATAAACGTTTGTATGATTTTAATGTAAAGCAAAATTAAAGTATTTAATGTTTAATTTAATGTTTAAATATAATTTGTTTTTGTTTTTTTAATGTGCCCCTCTAAACATTGGCCCCACCTTGGCCCCCCCAGTAAAATTTGTCTAGAACCGCCACTGAATCCAAGCCTTTTAAGGAACCAAAGCCAGCCCCTAAATCCGCATGTAGGTGCGGCCCTCATTCCAGCTCAGCTGGTAGGGGGCAGATTAAGATTTCTCAGGGGTACTGAATAGGATTCAGAGTAAGACCACCTGTGAGAAGATATTTTCTCTCACGCATTACAGCAAATCCAGTAAAGGCTCAGCTTTCCTGAAGTGTGTTTCAGACCTGGAGTTTCAGGGGTAATCATGCCAGTTCCGTTTCAGTAACAGGGTTTGGGGTTTTATTCAAATCTATTCATTGTCCCAAAGAAAGAAAATTCATTCAGGCCAGTTCTGGATCTGAAATTTTTTTGAATCATTATGTAAGAGTACCTACTTTCAAAATGGTGATTATAAGGACTATTCTGCCTTTTGTTCAGTAAGGGCATTATATGTCCACCATAGACTTACAGGGTGCATATCTTCATATTCTGATTTACCAGTTCATTTTCAGTTTCTGAGCTTCTCTTTTCTAGACAAGCTTTACCAATTTGTTGCTCTTCCTTTTGGCCTAGCGACAGCTCTAAGAATCTTTTCTTTCTTGTAATTAGCAAGAGTCCATGAGCTAGTGACGTATGGGATATACATTCCTACCAGGAGGGGCAAAGTTTCCCAAACCTCAAAATGCCTATAAATACACCCCTCACCACACCCACAATTCAGTTTTACAAACTTTGCCTCCTATGGAGGTGGTGAAGTAAGTTTGTGCTAGATTCTACGTTGATATGCGCTCCGCAGCAAGTTGGAGCCCGGTTTTCCTCTCAGCGTGCAGTGAATGTCAGAGGGATGTGAGGAGAGTATTGCCTATTTTGAATGCAGTGATCTCCTTCTACGGGGTCTATTTCATAGGTTCTCTGTTATCGGTCGTAGAGATTCATCTCTTACCTCCCTTTTCAGATCGACGATATACTCTTATTTATATACCATTACCTCTGCTGATTTTCGTTTCAGTACTGGTTTGGCTTTCTACAAACATGTAGATGAGTGTCCTGGGGTAAGTAAATCTTATTTTCTGTGACACTCTAAGCTATGGTTGGGCACTTTGTTTATAAAGTTCTAAATATATGTATTCAAACATTTATTTGCCTTGACTCAGGATGTTCAACATTCCTTATTTTCAGACAGTCAGTTTCATATTTGGGATAATGCATTTGAATCAATCATTTTTTCTTACCTTAAAAAATTTGACTCTTTTTCCCTGTGGGCTGTTAGGCTCGCGGGGGCTGAAAATGCTTCATTTTATGGCGTCATTTTTGGCGCCAAAAAGCATTTAGGCACCAAATAATGTGGGCGTCTTATTTGGCGCTAAAAAATATGGGCGTCGCTTTTGTCTCCACATTATTTCAGTCTCATTTTTTCTTTGCTTTTGGTTGCTAGAAGCTTGTTTATTGGCATTTTTTCCCATTCCTGAAACTGTCATTTAAGGAATTTGATCAATTTTGCTTTATATGTTGTTTTTTCTCTTACATATTGCAAGATGTCTCACGTTGCATCTGAGTCAGAAGGTACTTCAGGAAAATCGCTGTCTAGTGCTGGAACTACCAAAGCTAAGTGTATCTGCTGTAAACGTTTGGTAGCTATTCCTCCGGCTGTTGTTTGTATTAATTGTCATGACAAACTTGTTAATGCAGATAATATTTCCTTTAGTAATGTACCATTGCCTGTTGCAGTTCCTTCAACATCTAAGGTGCAGAATGTTCCTGATAACATAAGAGATTTTGTTTCTGAATCCATCAAGAAGGCTATGTCTGTTATTTCTCCTTCTAGTAAACATAAAAAATCTTTTAAAACTTCTCTTTCTACAGATGAATTTTTAAATGAACATCATCATTCTGATTCTGATGACTCTTCTGGTTCAGAGGATTCTGTCTCAGAGATTGATGCTGATAAATCTTCATATTTATTTAAAATGGAATTTATTCGTTCTTTACTTAAAGAAGTACTAATTGCTTTAGAAATCGAGGATTCTGGTCCTCTTGATACTAATTCTAAACGTTTAGATAAGGTCTTTAAATCTCCTGTGGTTATTCCAGAAGTTTTTCCTGTTCCTAATGCTATTTCTGCAGTAATTTCCAGAGAATGGGATAAATTGGGTAATTCATTTACTCCTTCTAAACGTTTTAAGCAATTATATCCTGTGCCGTCTGACAGATTAGAATTTTGGGACAAAATCCCTAGAGTTGATGGGGCTATTTCTACCCTTGCTAAACGTACTACTATTCCTACGTCAGATGGTACTTCGTTTAAGGATCCTTTAGATAGGAAAATTGAATCCTTTCTAAGAAAAGCTTATCTGTGTTCTGGTAATCTTCTTAGACCTGCTATATCATTGGCTGATGTTGCTGCAGCTTCAACTTTTTGGTTGGAAACTTTAGCGCAACAAGTAACAGATCATGATTCTCATAATATTATTATTCTTCTTCAACATGCTAATAATTTTATCTGTGATGCCATTTTTGATATTATCAGAGTTGATGTCAGGTTTATGTCTCTAGCTATTTTAGCTAGAAGAGCTTTATGGCTTAAAACTTGGAATGCTGATATGGCTTCTAAATCAACTCTACTTTCCATTTCTTTCCAGGGTAACAAATTATTTGGTTCTCAGTTGGATTCTATTATCTCAACTGTTACTGGTGGGAAAGGAACTTTTTTACCACAGGATAGAAAATCTAAGGGTAAAAACAGGGCTAATAATCGTTTTTGTTCCTTTCGTTTCAACAAAGAACAAAAGCCTAATCCTTCATCCTCAGGAGCAGTTTCAGTTTGGAAACCATCTCCAGTCTGGAATAAATCCAAGCCTTCTAGAAAGGCAAAGCCAGCTTCTAAGTCCACATGAAGGTGCGGCCCTCATTCCAGCTCAGCTGGTAGGGGGCAGGTTACGTTTTTTCAAAGAAATTTGGATCAATTCTGTTCACAATCTTTGGATTCAGAACATTGTTTCAGAAGGGTACAGAATTGGTTTCAAGATGAGACCTCCTGCAAAGAGATTTTTTCTTTCCCGTGTCCCAGTAAATCCAGTGAAAGCTCAAGCATTTCTGAATTGTGTTTCAGATCTAGAGTTGGCTGGAGTAATTATGCCAGTTCCAGTTCTGGAACAGGGGATGGGGTTTTATTCAAATCTCTTCATTGTACCAAAGAAGGAGAATTCCTTCAGACCAGTTCTGGATCTAAAAATATTGAATCGTTATGTAAGGATACCAACGTTCAAAATGGTAACTGTAAGGACTATCTTGCCTTTTGTTCAGCAAGGGCATTATATGTCCACAATAGATTTACAGCAGTGCTTTCCAAACTGTGTGTCGGGACACACTAGTGTGTCGGCAGCAGTGTGTAGGTGTGTCCCTGCTTTAGCACTAATTTTTTAAAATTTAATATACTGCATGTGTAGTCTCCTTAATTGGCTCGTGACTGCATGTGTAGTTAGTGAGTGGGACAGCAGTGTGTTTGCAGCACGGGCAGAAGTCAATCGGACTCACCAAGCTCTGAGGGCGGCAGCTTAAACGCTGAGCTGAAATCAGAAGTCAGTGGGGGGGTTTTGACAACTAGCTCCCAGTAGTGCATTGCTGCTCCTGCTCTTGATATGTGGATAGGAAGGGGAAGCTTAAAAATGCTTAATGATGAAATGCGAGTGTCTTTATCTAATATTCCACCAAATATTCAGAAACTGTGTTCATCCCATCAACCTCATACATCCCATTAAAATAGTAAGTAGCTTTTGGTGATATTAAACTTTTGTTTAATTCTTGCACATACAGTACTGTTACTTGTAAATACATTTCTCCAACATAGGTGTGTCCGGTCCACGGCGTCATCCTTACTTGTGGGATATTCTCTTCCCCAACAGGAAATGGCAAAGAGCCCAGCAAAGCTGGTCACATGATCCCTCCTAGGCTCCGCCTACCCCAGTCATTCTCTTTGCCGTTGTACAGGCAACATCTCCACGGAGATGGCTTAGAGTTTTTTAGTGTTTAACTGTAGTTTTTATTATTCAATCAAGAGTTTGTTATTTTAAAATAGTGCTGGTATGTACTATTTACTCAGAAACAGAAAAGAGATGAAGATTTCTGTTTGTATGAGGAAAATGATTTTAGCACCGTAACTAAAATCCATGGCTGTTCCACACAGGACTGTTGAGAGCAATTAACTTCAGTTGGGGGAACAGTGTGCAGTCTCTTGCTGCTTGAGGTATGACACATTCTAACAAGACGATGTAATGCTGGAAGCTGTCATTTTTCCCTATGGGATCCGGTAAGCCATGTTTATTACGATGGTAAATAAGGGCTTCACAAGGGCTTATTAAGATTGTAGACTTTTCTGGGCTAAATCGATTCAGTTTTAAAACATATTTAGCTTTGAGGAATCATTTTATCTGGGTTTATTGATATTATAATATCGGCAGGCACTGTATTAGACACCTTATATCTCTGGGGCTTTCCCAAAGCATAAGCAGAGTCTCATTTTCGCGCCGGTGTGGCGCACTTGTTTTTGAGAGGCATGGCATGCAGTCGCATGTGAGAGGAGCTCTGATACTTAGAAAAGACTTTCTGAAGGCGTCATTTGGTATCGTATTCCCCTTTGGGCTTGGTTGGGTCTCAGCAAAGCAGATACCAGGGACTGTAAAGGGGTTAAAGTGTTAAAACGGCTCCGGTTCCGTTATTTTAAGGGTTAAAGCTTCCAAATTTGGTGTGCAATACTTTTAAGGCTTTAAGACACTGTGGTGAAAATTTGGTGAATTTTGTACAATTCCTTCATGTTTTTTCGCAATTGCAGTAATAAAGTGTGTTCAGTTTAAAATTTAAAGTGACAGTAACGGTTTTATTTTAAAACGTTTTTTGTACTTTATTATCAAGTTTATGCCTGTTTAACATGTCTGAACTACCAGATAGACTGTGTTCTGAATGTGGGGAAGCCAGAATTCCTGTTCATTTAAATAAATGTGATTTATGTGATAATGACAATGATGCCCAAGATGATTCCTCAAGTGAGGGAAGTAAGCATGGTACTGCATCATTCCCTCCTTCGTCTACACGAGTCTTGCCCACTCAGGAGGCCCCTAGTACATCTAGCGCGCCAATACTGCTTACTATGCAACAATTAACGGCTGTAATGGATAATTCTGTCAAAAACATTTTAGCCAAAATGAACCCTTGTCAGCGTAAGCGTGGCTGCTCTGTTTTAGTTACTGAAGAGCATGACGACGCTGATATTAATATCTCTGAAGGGCCCCTAACCCAATCTGAGGGGGCCAGGGAGGTTTTGTCTGAGGGAGAAATTACTGATTCAGGGAACATTTCTCAACAGGCTGAACCTGATGTAATTGCATTTAAATTTAAGTTGGAACATCTCCGCATTCTGCTTAAGGAGGTGTTATCCACTCTGGATGATTGTGAAAAGTTGGTCATCCCAGAGAAACTATGTAAAATGGACAAGTTCCTAGAGGTGCCGGAGCTCCCAGAAGCTTTTCCTATACCCAAGCGGGTGGCGGACATTGTTAATAAAGAATGGGAAAGGCCCGGTATTCCTTTCGTCCCTCCCCCCATATTTAAAAAATTGTTTCCTATGGTCGACCCCAGAAAGGACTTATGGCAGACAGTCCCCAAGGTCGAGGGAGCGGTTTCTACTTTAAACAAACGCACCACTATACCCATAGAGGATAGTTGTGCTTTCAAAGATCCTATGGATAAAAAATTAGAAGGTTTGCTTAAAAAGATGTTTGTTCAGCAGGGTTACCTTCTACAACCAATTTCATGCATTGTCCCTGTCACTACAGCCGCATGTTTCTGGTTTGATGAACTGATAAAGGCGCTCGATAGTGATTCTCCCCCTTATGAGGAGATTATGGACAGAATCAATGCTCTCAAATTGGCTAATTCTTTCACCCTAGACGCCACTTTGCAATTGGCTAGGTTAGCGGCTAAGAATTCTGGGTTTGCTATTGTGGCGCGCAGAGCGCTTTGGTTGAAATCTTGGTCGGCTGACGCGTCTTCCAAGAACAAGCTACTAAACATTCCTTTCAAGGGGAAAACGCTGTTTGGCCCTGACTTGAAAGAGATTATCTCGGATATCACTGGGGGTAAGGGCCACGCCCTTCCTCAGGATCGGCCTTTCAAGGCGAAAAATAGACCCAATTTTCGTCCCTTTCGTAAAAACGGACCAGCCCAAAGTGCTACGTCCTCTAAGCAAGAGGGTAATACTTCTCAAGCCAAGCCAGCTTGGAGACCAATGCAAGGCTGGAACAAGGGAAAGCAGGCCAAGAAGCCTGCCACTGCTACCAAGACAGCATGAAATATTGGCCCCCGATCCGGGACCGGATCTGGTGGGGGGCAGACTCTCTCTCTTCGCTCAGGCTTGGGCAAGAGATGTTCTGGATCCTTGGGCGCTAGAAATAGTCTCCCAGGGTTATCTTCTGGAATTCAAGGGACTTCCCCCAAGGGGGAGGTTCCACAGGTCTCAGTTGTCTTCAGACCACATAAAAAGACAGGCGTTCTTACATTGTGTAGAAGACCTGTTAAAAATGGGAGTGATTCATCCTGTTCCACTAAGAGAACAAGGGATGGGGTTCTACTCCAATCTGTTCATAGTTCCCAAAAAAGAGGGAACGTTCAGACCAATCTTAGATCTCAAGATCTTAAACAAGTTTCTCAAGGTTCCATCTTTCAAGATGGAAACCATTCGAACTATTCTTCCTTCCATCCAGGAGGGTCAATTCATGACCACGGTGGATTTAAAGGATGCGTATCTACATATTCCTATCCACAAGGAACATCATCGGTTCCTAAGGTTTGCATTCCTGGACAAACATTACCAGTTCGTGGCGCTTCCTTTCGGATTAGCCACTGCTCCAAGGATTTTCACAAAGGTACTAGGCTCCCTTCTAGCGGTGCTAAGACCAAGGGGCATTGCAGTAGTACCTTACCTGGACGACATTCTGATTCAAGCGTCGTCCCTTCCTCAAGCAAAGGCTCACACGGACATTGTCCTGGCCTTTCTCAGATCTCACGGCTGGAAGGTGAACGTGGAAAAGAGTTCTCTATCCCCGTCAACAAGGGTTCCCTTCTTGGGAACAATTATAGACTCTTTAGAAATGAGGATCTTTCTAACAGAGGCCAGAAAAACAAAACTTCTAGACTCTTGTCGGATACTTCATTCCGTTCCTCTTCCTTCCATAGCTCAGTGCATGGAAGTGATCGGGTTGATGGTAGCGGCGATGGACATAGTTCCTTTTGCGCGCATTCATCTAAGACCATTACAACTGTGCATGCTCAGTCAGTGGAATGGGGACTATACAGACTTGTCTCCGAAGATACAAGTAAATCAGAGGACCAGAGACTCACTCCGTTGGTGGCTGTCCCTGGACAATCTGTCTCAAGGGATGACGTTCCGCAGACCAGAGTGGGTCATTGTCACGACCGACGCCAGTCTGATGGGCTGGGGCGCGGTCTGGGGATCCCTGAAAGCTCAGGGTCTTTGGTCTCGGGAAGAATCTCTTCTACCGATAAATATTCTGGAACTGAGAGCGATATTCAATGCTCTCAAGGCCTGGCCTCGGCTAGCGAGGACCAAGTTCATACGGTTTCAATCAGACAACATGACAACTGTTGCGTACATCAACCATCAGGGGGGAACAAGGAGTTCCCTAGCGATGGAAGAAGTGACCAAAATCATTCTATGGGCGGAGTCTCACTCCTGCCACCTGTCTGCTATCCACATCCCAGGAGTGGAAAATTGGGAAGCGGATTTTCTGAGTCGTCAGACATTGCATCCGGGGGAGTGGGAACTCCATCCGGAAATCTTTGCCCAAGTCACTCACCTGTGGGGCATTCCAGACATGGATCTGATGGCCTCTCGTCAGAACTTCAAAGTTCCTTGCTACGGGGCCAGATCCAGGGATCCCAAGGCGGCTCTAGTGGATGCACTAGTAGCACCTTGGACCTTCAAACTAGCTTATGTGTTCCCGCCATTTCCTCTCATCCCCAGGCTGGTAGCCAGGATCAATCAGGAGAGGGCGTCGGTGATCTTGATAGCTCCTGCGTGGCCACGCAGGACTTGGTATGCAGATCTGGTGAATATGTCATCGGCTCCACCTTGGAAGCTACCTTTGAGACGAGACCTTCTTGTTCAGGGTCCGTTCGAACATCCGAATCTGGTTTCACTCCAGCTGACTGCTTGGAGATTGAACGCTTGATTTTATCGAAGCGAGGATTCTCAGATTCTGTTATCGATACTCTTGTTCAGGCCAGAAAGCCTGTAACTAGAAAGATTTACCACAAAATTTGGAAAAAATATATCTGTTGGTGTGAATCTAAAGGATTCCCTTGGGACAAGGTTAAGATTCCTAGGATTCTATCCTTCCTTCAAGAAGGATTGGAAAAAGGATTATCTGCTAGTTCCCTGAAGGGACAGATTTCTGCCTTGTCGGTATTACTTCACAAAAAGCTGGCAGCTGTGCCAGATGTTCAAGCCTTTGTTCAGGCTCTGGTTAGAATCAAGCCTGTTTACAAACCTTTGACTCCTCCTTGGAGTCTCAATTTAGTTCTTTCAGTTCTTCAGGGGGTTCCGTTTGAACCCTTACATTCCGTTGATATTAAGTTATTATCTTGGAAAGTTTTGGTTTTTAGTTGCGATTTCTTCTGCTAGAAGAGTCTCAGAATTATCTGCTCTGCAGTGTTCTCCTCCTTATCTGGTGTTCCATGCAGATAAGGTGGTTTTACGTACTAAACCTGGTTTTCTTCCAAAAGTTGTTTCTAACAAAAACATTAACCAGGAGATTATCGTACCTTCTCTGTGTCCAAAACCAGTTTCAAAGAAGGAACGTTTGTTGCACAATTTGGATGTTGTTCGCGCTCTAAAATTCTATTTAGATGCTACAAAGGATTTTAGACAAACATCTTCCTTGTTTGTTGTTTATTCAGGTAAAAGGAGAGGTCAAAAAGCAACTTCTACCTCTCTCTCTTTTTGGATTAAAAGCATCATCAGATTGGCTTACGAGACTGCCGGACGGCAGCCTCCCGAAAGAATCACAGCTCATTCCACTAGGGCTGTGGCTTCCACATGGGCCTTCAAGAACGAGGCTTCTGTTGATCAGATATGTAGGGCAGCGACTTGGTCTTCACTGCACACTTTTACCAAATTTTACAAGTTTGATACTTTTGCTTCTTCTGAGGCTATTTTTGGGAGAAAGGTTTTGCAAGCCGTGGTGCCTTCCATTTAGGTGACCTGATTTGCTCCCTCCCTTCATCCGTGTCCTAAAGCTTTGGTATTGGTTCCCACAAGTAAGGATGACGCCGTGGACCGGACACACCTATGTTGGAGAAAACAGAATTTATGTTTACCTGATAAATTTCTTTCTCCAACGGTGTGTCCGGTCCACGGCCCGCCCTGGTTTTTTAATCAGGTCTGATAATTTATTTTCTTTAACTACAGTCACCACGGTACCATATGGTTTCTCCTATGCAAATATTCCTCCTTAACGTCGGTCGAATGACTGGGGTAGGCGGAGCCTAGGAGGGATCATGTGACCAGCTTTGCTGGGCTCTTTGCCATTTCCTGTTGGGGAAGAGAATATCCCACAAGTAAGGATGACGCCGTGGACCGGACACACCGTTGGAGAAAGAAATGTATCAGGTAAACATAAATTCTGTTTTTGTTATTATATAATTTATGTATGTGTCCGTATCTCTTAAAACAAGATAGCTTAACCTCCTGTTTGCCAGTACAACTGAATTACTGTGTCGCAAAATGATGTAGGTCTAAAAAGTGTGTCGCCAACATGAAAAGTTTGGAAAGCTCTGATTTACAGGATGCATATCTGCATATTCCGATTCATCCAGATCATTATCAGTTCCTGAGATTCTCTTTTCTGGACAAGCATTACCAGTTTGTGGCTCTGCCGTTTGGCCTAGCTACAGCTCCAAGAATTTTTACAAAGGTTCTCGGTGCCCTTCTGTCTGTAATCAGAGAACAGGGTATTGTGGTATTTCCTTATTTGGACGATATCTTGGTACTTGCTCAGTCTTTACATTTAGCAGAATCTCATACGAATCGACTTGTGTTGTTTCTTCAAGATCATGGTTGGAGGATCAATTCACCAAAAAGTTCATTGATTCCTCAGACAAGGGTAACCTTTCTGGGTTTCCAGATAGATTCAGTGTCCATGACTCTGTCTTTAACAGACAAGAGACGTCTA
Organism: Bombina bombina; assembly: GCF_027579735.1. Taxonomy (NCBI): domain Eukaryota; kingdom Metazoa; phylum Chordata; class Amphibia; order Anura; family Bombinatoridae; genus Bombina; species Bombina bombina. The sequence continues at coordinate 843,819,799 of NC_069502.1, read as the reverse complement.
AAATTGATTTCAGCTTGTCGAAACCTTCAGTCACAATCATTCCCTTCGGTAGCCTTATACATGGAAATTCTAGGTCTTATGACTGCTGCATCGGACGCGATCCCCTTTGCTCGTTTTCACATGCGACCTCTTCAGCTCTGTATGCTGAATCAATGGTGCAAGGATTACACAAAGATATCTCAATTAATATCTTTAAAACCGATTGTACGACACTCTCTAACGTGGTGGACAGATCACCATCGTTTAATTCAGGGGGCTTCTTTTGTGCTTCCGACCTGGACTGTAATTTCAACAGATGCAAGTCTCACAGGTTGGGGAGCTGTGTGGGGATCTCTGACGGCACAAGGAGTTTGGGAATCTCAGGAGGTGAGATTACCGATCAATATTTTGGAACTCCGTGCAATTTTCAGAGCTCTTCAGTCTTGGCCTCTTCTGAAGAGAGAATCATTCATTTGTTTTCAGACAGACAATGTCACAACTGTGGCATACATCAATCATCAAGGAGGGACTCACAGTCCTCTGGCTATGAAAGAAGTATCTCGAATTTTGGTTTGGGCGGAATCCAGCTCCTGTCTAATCTCTGCGGTTCATATCCCAGGTATAGACAATTGGGAAGCGGATTATCTCAGTCACCAAACGTTGCATCCGGGCGAATGGTCTCTTCACCCAGAGGTATTTCTTCAGATTGTTCAAATGTGGGAGCTTCCAGAAATAGATCTGATGGCGTCTCATCTAAACAAGAAACTTCCCAGGTATCTGTCCAGATCCCGGGATCCTCAGGCGGAAGCAGTGGATGCATTATCACTTCCTTGGAAGTATCATCCTGCCTATATCTTTCCACCTCTAGTTCTTCTTCCAAGAGTAATCTCCAAGATTCTGAAGGAATGCTCGTTTGTTCTGCTGGTAGCTCCGGCATGGCCTCACAGGTTTTGGTATGCGGATCTTGTCCGGATGGCCTCTTGCCATCCGTGGACTCTTCCGCTACGACCAGACCTTCTGTCGCAAGGTCCTTTTTTCCATCAGGATCTCAAATCCTTAAATTTAAAGGTATGGAGATTGAACGCTTGATTCTTGGTCAAAGAGGTTTCTCTGACTCTGTGATTAATACTATGTTACAGGCTCGTAAATCTGTATCCAGAGAGATATATTATAGAGTCTGGAAGACTTATATTTCTTGGTGTCTTTCTCATCATTTTTCTTGACATTCTTTTAGAATTCCGAGAATTTTACAGTTTCTTCAGGATGGTTTAGATAAAGGTTTATCTGCAAGTTCTTTGAAAGGACAAATCTCTGCTCTTTCTGTTCTTTTTCACAGAAAGATTGCTAATCTTCCTGATATTCATTGTTTTGTACAAGCTTTGGTTCGTATAAAACCTGTCATTAAGTCAATTTCTCCTCCTTGGAGTTTGAATTTGGTTCTGGGGGCTCTTCAAGCTCCTCCGTTTGAACCTATGCATTCATTGGACATTAAATTGCTTTCTTGGAAAGTTTTGTTCCTTTTGGCAATCTCTTCTGCCAGAAGAGTCTCTGAATTATCTGCTCTTTCTTGTGAGTCTCCTTTTCTGATTTTTCATCAGGATAAGGCGGTGTTGCGAACTTCTTTTGAATTTTTACCTAAAGTTGTGAATTCCAACAACATTAGTAGAGAAATTGTGTTTCCTTCATTATGTCCTAATCCTAAGAATTCTAAGGAGAAATCGTTGCATTCTTTGGATGTTGTTAGAGCTTTGAAATATTATGTTGAAGCTACTAAGTCTTTCCGAAAGACTTCTAGTCTATTTGTTATCTTTTCCGGTTCTAGAAAAGGCCAGAAAGCTTCTGCCATTTCTTTGGCATCTTGGTTGAAATCTTTAATTCATCTTGCCTATGTCGAGTCGGGTAAAACTCCGCCTCAAAGGATTACAGCTCATTCTACTAGGTCAGTTTCTACTTCCTGGGCGTTTAGGAATGAAGCTTCGATTGATCAGATTTGCAAAGCAGCAACTTGGTCCTCTTTGCATACTTTTACTAAATTCTACCATTTTGATGTATTTTCTTCTTCTGAAGCAGTTTTTGGTAGAAAAGTACTTCAGGCAGCGGTTTCAGTTTGAATCTTCTGCTTATGTTTTTCATTAAACTTTATTTTGGGTGTGGATTATTTTCAGCAGGAATTGGCTGTCTTTACTTTATCCCTCCCTCTCTAGTGACTCTTGCGTGGAAAGATCCACATCTTGGGTAATCATTATCCCATACGTCACTAGCTCATGGACTCTTGCTAATTACATGAAAGAAAACATAATTTATGTAAGAACTTACCTGATAAATTCATTTCTTTCATATTAGCAAGAGTCCATGAGGCCCGCCCTTTTTTGTGGTGGTTATGATTTTTTTGTATAAAGCACAATTATTCCAATTCCTTATTTTATATGCTTTCGCACTTTTTTCTTATCACCCCACTTCTTGGCTATTGGTTAAACTGAATTGTGGGTGTGGTGAGGGGTGTATTTATAGGCATTTTGAGGTTTGGGAAACTTTGCCCCTCCTGGTAGGAATGTATATCCCATACGTCACTAGCTCATGGACTCTTGCTAATATGAAAGAAATGAATTTATCAGGTAAGTTCTTACATAAATTATGTTTTCTAAGGTTCTTGGTGCCCTACTCTCTGTAATCAGAGAGCGGTATATTGCGGTGTTTCCTTATTTGGATGATTTTTTGGTATTAGCTCAGTCTTTATATTCTGCAGAATCTTACACAAATCAACTAGTGTTGTTTCTTCGAAAACATGGTTGGAGGATCGATTTACTAAAAAGTTCTTTGATTACTCAGACAAGGGTCACCTTTTCAGGTTTCCAGATAGATTCAATGTCCATGACTCTGTCTCTAACAGACAAGAGACGTTTTGAATTGGTTGCAGCCTGTCGGAACCTTCCGTCTCAATCATTCCCTTCAGTAGCTATGTGCATGGAAGTTTATTCTATTGGTTATACCATAACATACAATAGTGATGGTCTAACACACATAGCAATACTATTATATGTGGAATCATGTGATTGGATGATAGTTTATTAGTACTTAGTGTTAAAATTCTACTGGAGGAATCCAATATTTTATAGAATTACCTTAAATTAATTGGTGACTAAAACACTAAGTAGCTAATTACTGGACTAGACTAAACGAGCGAATGGCCATAATTTGGTTCAGAAGATATACCTTTCTATACGATACAATTGGTACAATATACATATGTACATCTATTTATCCAGAGTGGTCTTACCAACAATATCTTAATTTCCTAGAGTAAAAACATCTTACTTAAAGGGGATATAATTTTGATTAATATCTAACCTAGTTACAGAAATTTCTGACCAATCTAAGCGTTCTGAATACACATCCTTACTCAACAGTGATATAATCATAAGGGTATGGTACTGTGATATCCCTTTAAAGGCTATCCCCTCCCATCTCATGATCATCCCTTTATTAGGCAAGCTCTATCAATCAGTCCTTGCCTGAAGATTGAAGTTAAACAACCTCTACTTGTTGCTCATACTTTTTCCTTTCAGGTCATTTATGTATTCTAGGCTACACTTCTAACTTCCAGAAGTCTTGGATTATTTCCTCCTGACACCTACCATCTTTCCGGATCAGATTCATACTCAGCCGGATCTACTTGCCTCAGCGTCCCGGAACTAAGCCGCACACACACCACGCTGTTTCCTAAACAGCGGTCATATCTCATCTCTCCTCTCACAATTTGGTTACCGGTATCGTATGCTACATTAATGCTCACTATATGTACTTGAAATAAGACTGCCATAACTGTACTTGTATTCAATACTGAAATTCCAATCGCCTACACCGGAACAGTCTGTGCATATTATTCAAAGGTCGTTTTGGTTAACTCAGCTAATGTGGATTATCATACTTGTCACTTAAAGCTACTATCAAGTTAACTATTTCTGGGTTTCAGTGCAAGTCTGTATGAATGATAACTGTACATATTTTAGTGTGATTGAGTGTGTGTGCGTGAAGATAGAAGGATACTACTTTAATTCAAGATTGGTATTAAGACTCAGAACTGAGCAAATTCATTGCTTAACTTTTACAAGAGTTTCTAACTCCAATTTAACCAAGTCATTTCACTCCAGTTCAAGATTTCATATAAAAGCCTCACATTGTCTATTCAGGTCATTTTAAGTTGTAATTACTTGCTTAGTACAAAAAAGAGCAACAAACCTTTATTAAAGGAAAATACTTTTGAATCTTAACTGAGACATAACAGAATCTTCAGGCCTAATAAATTTAGGGGAAATCTTGTATACAGATTATAAGATGGATCCCCAGGAAATAAAAAAATCAATTAACCAATGTTTTTCAGAAACTTGATTATTTAAACAAAGGATTAACTGAGGTTCAAGCAGAAATGGTAGCATTAAGATCTTTAGGTAAAGAATGTATTCCTACAAAAACTACTGATTGCCCTGAACCATATATACAATACCCTCAAGCCTTCTCAGGCAAACGTAATGAGTTTAGAGATTTTAAAAATGCATGTCATCTGCTATTCTCTTTACGCCCACGTACTTACCATTCAGAAAGAATTAAAGTATGCACCACCATTTCATTTCTGCAAGGGGAACCCAGATCTTGGGCCAACAGATTTTTTGAAACTAATAACCCAATCTTAGATTCATTACAGGAATTTTTCCTCGCCATGGCAAACTTATATGAGGATGTCAACACCCAGATTACTGCAGAAACTAAACTGCGCTCTTTAAAACAGGGAAAACGTACTGTCGAGGAATATATTACCGAATTTCAAATGTGGTCAAATGACTCTCAGTGGAACGAAATTTCTTTAAAAAATCAATTTTGTTTAGGACTCTCAGAAAATTTAAAAGATGAACTCTCTAGGTTAGAGGTTCCTGAAACCCTCTCTGCTTTAATTAAATTAAGTACTACCTTGGACCTCAGGCTTCGTGAAAGAAAAGCAGAAAAATCAGGTTATGACGTTATACCTAAACGTTACTCCATGTATACCCCAACTTCTGAAAGATCATCAGCTCCTAGTACACCTATGGAAATAGGGGTCATCAAGGGTCCTCTCACACCCGAGGAGAAAATCAGGAGACGATTGGAGAAATTATGTCTCTACTGTGCCCACAAGGAGCATACAGTTGCTACATGTCCCATTCTCCTTAAACAAAAGAAGGGTAAGCAAGCTCAAAATTCTCAATTGTGCCATGTAATCTCTGACACACAAATGACTATATTTTTTTCCTTACAGTGGGATCAGAGAAACTTACAAGCCACAGCCTTGATTGATTCAGGGGCCTCTGGAAACTATATTGATAGTACCTTTGTTAAAAAGAATAAAATCCCATATGTGTGTAAAGCAAAACCTGTTTTTGTCAAATTGATAGATGGATCTCTTACACAACATGGTCCTATCACCCACCACACCATACCCTTACTCATAGCAACAAAAGACGGACATACTGAATATATCACATTTGATTTAATTCCTATCTCCTTACACAGTTTCATTTTTGGGTATACATGGTTACAGAAACATAACCCTACTATAGACTGGACACTTAATGACCTAAAATTAGATTCACCTTATTGTCTAAAGACTTGTTATCCTCACTGTACAATATCTGTATTGGAGAATGGTATACCCAAGCCTTATCAGGACTTGGCAGAGGTCTTTAACATGAAAGAGGCAGAAAATCTGCCCCCCCATAGGGAATTTGACTGTCCCATTGATTTGATACCTAATAGTCAAATTCCACACGGAAAGATATATCCGTTATCTCAAAATGAATTATCTTTTGTAAGGTCTTATTTAGATGACAACCTTCGTAAGGGTTTCATTTCTCATTCAACCTCTCCTGCAGCAGCAGGTATGTTTCTAGTAAAAAACAAAGATGCAACCATTCGTCCCATCATAGATTATAGAGCGTTGAATAACATAACAATAAAAAACAGATACCCACTTCCGCTTATACCTGAGCTCCTTGAACGCTTACATGGCGCTACCATATATTCTAAACTTGATTTGAAAGGAGCTTATAATCTCATACGCATCAAACAGGGTGACGAATGGAAGACAGCTTTCAGGACACGTTATGGTTTATACCAGTATAATGTAATGCCATTTGGGCTAAGTAATGCACCCGCTACTTTTCAACATTTTATTAACGAGGTTTTCCGTGATCTAATAGACGTATGTGTTATAATATATTTAGACGACATTCTGATCTATTCAAAAAAAAAAAAAAAGAACATGAAAAACACGTCCGTTGGGTACTTACTAGATTGAAAGAACACAAACTATATGCTAAACTTGAGAAATGTTCTTTTCATGTACAAGAGATCAAATTTTTAGGTTATATCATAAAACCTGACAAAATACAAATGGATCCAGAAAAAATAAATGCAATTATAAAGTGGCCGGTGCCAACAACTGTAAAAGCTTTACAAAGATTCATTGGTTTTGCAAATTTTTACCGTAAATTTATTGCTAATTTCTCAATGATTGTGAAACCATTAACATGTTTAACTAGTAAAAAACAGAAATATAAATGGACAGAAGAAGCACAGTTATCCTTTAATACACTAAAGAAACATTTCACTTCAGCACCTGTACTTGCATTACCTGACTTCAACTCTCAATTTATCCTTGAAGTAGATGCCTCCAATACTGGAATAGGAGCAATACTTTCACAGAGAAACAAAGAAAAAACAGAGACACATCCTATAGCTTTTTATTCTAGAATGTTGACGTCTGCTGAGAGTAATTACAGCATAGGTGATAAAGAGTTACTTGCAATAAAATGTTCTTTGGAACAATGGAGACACTTACTTGAAGGATCCAGTCTTCCATTTCTGATTTACACAGATCATAAAAACCTTGAATACTTGAAATTGAGTAAAACTCTCACTTCAAGACAAGCTCGATGGTCTATATTCCTAGACCGATTCAATTTTCTTATAAGTTACAAACCAGGGAGTTTAAATGTTAAGGCTGATGCCTTATCAAGAATTTACGAAAAACAACCTTCAGATAATCTAGTTTCTATTATACCTAAAGAAAAATTCATTGGAGTTCTAACTTCCATAGAAAAAGAAATCTTAGAAGTTCAACAAAGTGACTATAATAAACCACCATCTTGTAAAGAAGACCTAAAGACAGGTCTATATTACCACAAATCAAAATTATTAATTCCTGAATCCCTCAGGAATTCAATCCTTAAACAAACCCATAATGGTACTTTATTCGGACATCCTGGTATCAAAAAGACAATCGAATTAACTAGAAGACATTTCTGGTGGCCTAAGATGAACCATACAGTCTACGAATACGTAACTCATTGTGACACATGCGCTAGAAATAAAATAGAACATAAAAGACCAATAGGATTACTTACACCTCTGCCAATCCCAGATAAACCTTGGAGTACCATATCTATGGATATTATTGTTGACCTTCCGAGTTCCCAACAATACACAACAATCCTTGTAGTGATAGATCATTTGACACATTTAGCTCATTTCATACCACTAAAGGGGTTACCATCAGCTTTAACGACTGCAACAGCATTCCTAGACTCTATAGTAAAGTTACATGGTTTACCTAACACAATTATAACTGACAGAGGATCACAATTCACCTCATCATTCTGGAAATCTTTATGCAAACTTTTAAAAGTTGATTCTAGATATTCCACAGCATTTCACCCACAGACCAATGGTTTAACTGAGAGGATAAACCAAACATTGGAGCAATACCTAAGATGTTTCATCACTCATCTACAAGATGATTGGAAAGATTATCTTCCAATGGCGGAATTCTCATACAATAATTCAATATCAGCATCTATTAAAATGACACCCTTTTATGCCACTTACGGATATAATCCAAATACTATCACACTATCTATAACTGAAGTAAGTTCACCTTGTGCTCAACAATTCACATCCAATATAAAGGACAGATTAGATATATTAAAATCTCATCTGTCAAACGCAAAGGCGTATCAAAAAAGATACTATGATCAACATCATAGACTGAGTCCAGATTATCAAATTGGAGACAAAGTTTTATTATCTGTTAAAAACCTCAAATTACAAGTTCCTTGTAAAAAATTGGCCAATCAATTTCTTGGACCTTTTCAGATTGATAAGATTGTTAACCCCAATGCTGTTAGACTGGTTCTACCTGAGTCATACAAAATACATCCCACGTTCCATGTATCACTTCTCAAGCCATACAACATTGATTCCATCAACACGAGTCAACCCGCACCACCTCCTATTCTAGTTGACGACCAGGAAGAATTTGAGGTTCACTCTATTCTTGATTCCAGAATACGTCGGGGTAAACTGGAATTTCTTGTGAAATGGAAGGGTTATGGTCCTGAGGATAATTCTTGGCAACTTTTTTCGGATATTCATGCTCCCCGACTGATTAAAAAGTTTCATCTCAGATATCCCTGGAAACCTCATTTGGGATCCCCTGGGGTGATCCCTTGACGGGGGGGGAACTGTGATATCCCTTTAAGGGCTATCCCCTCCCATCTCATGATCATCCCTTTATTTGGCAAGCTCTATCAATCAGTCCTTGCCTGAAGATTGAAGTTAAACAACCTCTACTTGTTGCTCATACTTTTTCCTTTCAGGTCATTTATGTATTCTAGGCTACACTTCTAACTTCCAGAAGTCTTAAATTATTTCCTCCTGACACCTACCATCTTTCCGGATCAGATTCATACTCAGCCGGAACTAAGCCGCACACACACCACGCTGTTTCCTAAACAGCGGTCATATCTCATCTCTCCTCTCACAATTTGGTTACCGGTATCGTATGCTACATTAATGCTCACTATATGTACTTGAAATAAGACTGCCATAACTGTACTTGTATTCAATACTGAAATTCCAATCGCCTACACCGGAACAGTCTGTGCATATTATTCAAAGGTCGTTTTGGTTAACTCAGCTAATGTGGATTATCATACTTGTCACTTAAAGCTACTATCAAGTTAACTATTTCTGGGTTTCAGTGCAAGTCTGTATGAATGATAACTGTACATATTTTAGTGTGATTGAGTGTGTGTGCGTGAAGATAGAAGGATACTACTTTAATTCAAGATTGGTATTAAGACTCAGAACTGAGCGAATTCATTGCTTAACTTTTACAAGAGTTTCTAACTCCAATTTAACCAAGTCATTTCACTCCAGTTCAAGATTTCATATAAAAGCCTCACATTGTCTATTCAGGTAATTTTAAGTTGTAATTACTTGCTTAGTACAAAAAAGAGCAACAAACCTTTATTAAAGGAAAATACTTTTGAATCTTAACTGAGACATAACAGGTACTGAGTTACCGAAAGTTAACAATGCTCTTTACACTTCACGGATTATGTGAATTCTATGTACATGGTATATCACAATATACCATAACCACTTCAACTTGTGAACACCAAACAATGTGCATATCTATCTATTACACAAGAAGTATCTAGTATTTTGTGATTGTCTTTGTATTACCACTAATAGAAAGATTTATATAAATTGGAGTATCTGGAGTTACCATCTAGATATATTAATATCTCTGACCTAATGCAATCTCATCTCCAGTGGTAAAACTACTAATATATAGATGTACACAGTAGTTGGAGCACCTAGAGTTACTAACCAGACACATTAATATATCTGACCATATTTAATCTCACTTCCAGTGGTATTCTCATCACTGTCCCTAATCTAATTGATTTAAGTTTCTGTAATTTTAAATGTTTTGTCTTACCATTCTTTTAAAAAGTCCCAATAAAAGTTATATTTTAATAGCCTAGTTTATCCGCCACTCAATACTCTGTCAATACCATTAATAAAGGGAGTTTGAGTGCTACACATGTACTTATTTTTAGAGGTCATACCTCTAAGTTGGTTTTTAGTCTAGTAGTGTACATAGCACAAAACAACTATACCATTTAGTTAACCGCTGAGAGGGAAATCAATTTCTTCTCTCAGTTGTAATTATCTTTAATTATATTCCCTTTCTTATCCCTCAGTAGTGCCTTTGGGCCCTCTTCCCGTAGCTTTCTGAAATATGTTGAAGCTACTAAAGATTTCAGGAAGACTTCTAGTCTTTTTGTTATCCTTTCTGGTTCCAGGAAAGGTCAGAAGGCTTTTGCCGTTTCTTTGGCATCGTGGTTAAAGCTTTTGACTCATCACGCTTATTTAGAGCCGGGTCAGGCCCCGCCTCAGAGAATTACAGCTCATTATACTAGGTCAATCTCCACTTCGTGGGCTTTTAAGAATGAAGCTTCAGTTGATCAGATTTGCAAAGCAAAAACTTGGTCTTCTTTGCATACATTTACTAAATTCTACCATTTTGATGTATTTGCTTCTTTGAAAGCAGTTTTTAGTAGTAGAGTTCTTCAGGCAGCTGTTTCAGTTTGATTCTTCTGCTTATGATTTAAGTAGGAAGAAGGAAGTTTTTCCTTTCATTTATGAGAATAAACTTATATTTGGGTTGTGGATTAATTTTTTTCAGCAAAATGGCTGTTTTTATTTTATCCCTCCCTCTCTAGTGACTCTTGCGTGGAGTTCCACTTCTTGGGTATTGCTATCTCATACTCCTTTCTTTTTCACCCCACTACTTGGCTATTCATTAAACTGAATTGTGGGTGTGGTGAGGGGTGTATTTATAGGCATTTTGAGGTTTGGGAAACTTTGCCCCTCCTGGTAGGATTGTATATCCCATACGTCACTAGCTCATGGACTCTTGCCAATATGAAAGAAATGAATTTATCAGGAAAGTTCTTACATAAATTATGTTTTTCCTTTGTGAAAAGGACACTGGTCTAAAAGAGGCTGCTTCCGGGTGGTAAATCGCCATAGAACTAGCTGATGAGCTGTTGTTCATTCCTGGTAGAGCGCGTCTCTCTTTGTATGCAAATTAATATGAGCCTGGGGAAGTCTCCCTATGGGTGATGGGGGAAATCAGACGTGGAATGCTTGCCCAGTGTGTTTAGAGGAATGTGGCTGCACCTCACTGACGAGGCCCATAGAAGGCCGAGACGATTGTCTGGTGTTGTCATGTTCCTTGTTCAGAGGAGAATTGCCTGGCATTTCGGGGCTGGACTGACCTAAATTGGCGGGATCAGACTGATATATTTCAGGAAAATTTTACCTTTGTGAAAAGCACACTTTTAAGAATGAAGCTTCAGTTGATCAGATTTACCGGGTGGTAAATCGCCATAGAACTAGCTGATGAGCTGTTGTTCGTTCCTGGTAGAGCGCTTCTCTCTTTGTATGCAAATTAATATGACCCTGGGGAAGTCTCCCTATGGGTGATGGGGGAAACCAGACGTGGACTCCTTGCCTAGTGTGCTTAGAGGAATGTGGCTGCACCTCATTGACGAGGCCCATAGGAGGCCGAAACGATTGTCTGGGGTTGTCTTGTTCAGAAAAGAATTGCCTGGTATTTTGGAGCTGGACTGATCTTAATTGGCGGGATCAGACTGATATACTTCAGGAAAGTTTTCCTTTGTGAAAAGCACACTGGTCTAAAAGAGGCTGCTTCCGGGTGGTAAATCGCCATCGAACTAGCTGGTGAGCTGTTGTTCATTCCTGGTAGAGCGCTTCTCTCTTTGTATGCGTAGTAATGTACAATGTATAGTCTTGAACAATATAAGTGTAGTAATGTACTGGCCTGTGCATTGCTATAACAACATATGTTCACATTTTCAAAGTGAACATTTTATAAGTGAGGCATTAACATTAGAATTATACAAGAATTGAACAAGGATTGGGCAAATACTTCTGTAATATTGTGTTTCATATACCTTTTTGTTTTCTTATGCAATTGCTACTGTAATTCTGTCTCTTATGTGTTTAACTGGTTCCCAATTTTGTAAAAATGCTCAATATATTCATATTCCTTTTTGCTACCTCTTGTCTCTACAACAAGCTACATTATTCAATTACTCCTTCTCCCTCTCAACCTGCACTGTTCATTAGCCCATCTCTCTTACTTACACTCGCCTTACTTTTGGACTCATGAACTTTATCTATTCCTAAACACTCTCTCCCCTCTGCAGCTCGTCTCAAAAGCAGTCTCACTACTGCAAATCTGTATCTCATCTCATGTCACTGTCCCTCTTGCTTTTTAAACAACTTCTGCAACTCACTTCCTCTTTCGGTCTGTCACAATGGACTGATTCTCCCACTCACAAAGACGGTCACTCTCTTGACCTGATCTTTAACTATCGATGCACTCTCTCAAACTTCACAAACTCCCCCTTTCCTCTTTCTGACCACCATCTCCTTACTTGCAACATATCATCCCTTCCTACGCCTCTCCCTCCTTCTACTCCTCACACCAAACTTCACAGAAGCATTATGTCTTTAGATCAGCAACAGCTTGCTAATTCCCTCAAACCGCTCCTCTCATCCTTATCCTCCTTTTCCTGCCCTGAACAATCTATCTGCCACTATAATTCCACCCATATATCTGTCCTTGACAATCTCGCCCCTCTTACCATTGTTCGGAAATCACACAATAATCCTCAGCCCTGGCATACTCCTCTGACATGGTACCTACGCAGATGTTCCTGTACTGCTGAACGGCACTGGAGAAAATCTCAGAGTTCAGCTGATTTTCTTCATTACAAATTTGTCTTGAACTCCTACTATTCTGCCCTTAATCTCCATAAGCAACACTACTTCTCTACTCTTATCTCTAATCTTTCTTCAAACCCAAAACGTCTGTTCTCCACTTTCAATACTCTCCTCTGCCCTCCCCCACCTCCTAATACAACTTCTCTGTCAGCTCAAGACTTTGCCAGCCACTTCAATAACAAAATTGACTTCATCAGAAATGAAATCAGCTCTCAACATAATTCCATTCTCTCCCCACCTCAAATGCTCTCACTCAACCACAACCCACATAACCTGAAACTTAGCTCATTCTCCCCTGTTACTGAGGAACAAGTTTCGGCACTTATATAGCGCTCTCACCTCACTACCTGTCACCTTGACCCTATCCCCTCACAGATACTCCCCTCCCTCTCTGCTACCCTTACCCCTATACTAACACACATTTTCAACCTCTCCCTCAGCACCGGTATATTTTCCTCATCACTGAAACATGCACTGGTCACACCTATACTCAAAAAACCTTCCCTTGATCCTACCTCCCCATCCAACTACCGCCCTATTTCCCTCCTCCCTCTTGCCTCAAAGCTTCTCGAAAAACTAGTATATGCATGCCTATCCCATTTCCTTATGTTAAACTCCCTTCTTGACCCACTGCAATCTGAATTTCTTCCCCATCACTCAACAGAGACAGCTATTGTTAAGGTTACCAACGACCTACTTATGGCAAAATCAAAAGGCCATTTCTCTCTGCTTATCCTCCTTGATCTGTACGCAGCCTTTGATACTGTTGACAACCCTCTTTTGCTCCCAACCCTCCAATCCTTCGGCATCTGTGACACAGCCCTTTCGTGGCTCTCTTCCTACCTGTCAAACCGTACCTTTAGTGTAGCCTTCTCTGGGGCCTTCTCTGCTCCGTCACCACTTTCTGTTGGAGTACCGCAAGGCTCTGTCCTTGGTCCCCTTCTCTTCTCAATCTACACATCATCACTTGGTTCCCTAATAAAGTCCCACAGTTTACAATATCATTTGTATGCCGACGACACCCAAATCTACTTCTCTGCACCAGACCTATCTCCTTCCTTGCTAACCTGTGTCACTAACTTTCTTTCTCACATCTCTTCCTTGATGTCCTCTAACTACCTCAAGCTAAATCTCTCCAAAACTGAGCTCCTCACTTTCCCCCCTTCTTCAAAAATCTCCACCCCCAATCTCTCTATAACTGTCGACAACTCCATCATTACCCCTACCCCGCATGCCCGAAGTCTTGGGGTCACATTTGACTCAGATCTTTCTTTCACTCCTCACATTCAGTCCTTGGCTAAAGCCTACCGCTTCCACCTTAAAAATATCTCTAAAATTAGACACTTCCTTACACAAGACACAATTAAGATTTGAATCCACTCTCTCACTCTTTCCCGCCTCGATTACTGCAACTCTGTCCTCTCTGGTCTCCCCACCTGCCACCTAGCTCCTTTACAATCCATAATGAATGCCTCTGCCGGACTCATCTTCCTTACACGTTGCTCTTCATCAGCTGCTCCTCTCTGCCAATCTCTTCAATGTCGTCTTCTTGCCTCTAGGATCAAATACAATATTCTCACTCTGACATACAAAGCCCTCAACTGCACTGCCCCCTCTATATATCAGACCTTGTCTCCAGATACTCTCCCTCCCATCCCCTTCGCACTGCTCATGATCTCCTCCTCTCCTCCTCTCTGGTTGCCTCATCGCACTCCCGTTTACAGGACTTCTCCAGACTGGCTCCCATCTTGTGGAACTCTCTGCCTCACCCCACAAGACTCTCCCCTAGTTTTGAAAGCTTCAAGTGCTCCCTAAAGACTCTACTGTTCAGGGATGCATACAACCTATGCTAACCTTACTTTATACCAGTTCCACTCCTCCATTGCTATCCCCTGAACCCCCTTAGCATGTAAGCCTAAGAGTCCAGCTGTTTGTAGATAACCTTCTTAAGAGCTGACTACAACAGTGCAACTCTTGGCAGGGCCCTCTACCCATTTGATCCCTATAATTGTTTTGATGTACTCCCCCTTTGTTTATAGCTCTGTGGAATCTGTTGGCGCTCTACAAATAACTGATAATAATAATAATTGTATAGTTTTGCATAATGCAAGTGTAGTAATGCACATTGTATAGTCTTGCACAATGTAAGTGTAGTAATGTACATTGTATAGTCTTGCATAATGCAAGTGTAGTAATGTACATTGTATAGCCTTGCACAGTGTAAGTGTAGAAATGTACATTGTATAGTCTTGCACAATGTAAGTGTAGAAATGTACATTGTATAGTCTTGCACAATATAAGTGTAGTAATGTACATTGTAAAGTCTTGCACAATATAAGTGTAGTAATGTACACTGAATAGTCTTGCACAATATAAGTGTAGTAATGTACATTGTATAGTCTTGCATAATGCAAGTGTAGTAATGTACATTGTATAGTCTTGCACAGTGTAAGTGTAGAAATGTACAGTGTATATTCTTGCAAAGTGTAAGTGTGGTAATGTACATTGTATAGTCTTGCACAATATAAGTGCATTAATGTACAATGTATAGTCTTGCACAATAAAAGTGTAGTAATGTACATTGTAAGTCTTGCACAATATATGTGTAGTAATGTACAATGTATAGTCTTGCACAATGTAAGTGTACTAAAGTACATTGTATAGTCTTGCACAATGTAAGTGCAGTAATGTACATTGTGTAGTCTTCCACAATATAAGTACATTAATGTACAATGTATAGTCTTGCACAATAAAAGTGTAGTAATGTACATTGTAAGTCTTGCACAATATAAGTATAGTATTGTATAGTCTTGCACAATGTAAGTGTAGTAATGTACAATGTATAGTCTTGCACAATATAAGTGTAGTAATGTACAATGTATAGTCTTGCACAATATAAGTGTAGTAATGTACAATGTATAGTCTTGCATAATGCAAGTGTAGTAATGTACAATGTATAGTCTTGCACAATGCAAGTGTAGTAATGTACAATGTATAGTCTTGGACAATGTAAGTGTAGCAATGTACAATGTATAGTCTTGCACAATATAAGTGTAGTAATGTACATTGTATAGTCTTGCACAATGTAAGTGTAGTAATGTACATTGTATAGTCTTGCACAGTGTAAGTGTAGTAATGTACATTGTATAGTCTTGCACAGTGTAAGTGTAGTAATGTACATTGTATAGTCTTGCACAGTGTAAGTGTAGTAATGTACATTGTATAGTCTTGCACAGTGTAAGTCTAGTAATGTACATTGTATAGTCTTGCACAGTGTAAGTCTAGTAATGTACATTGTATAGTCTTGCACAATGTAAGTCTAGTAATGTACATTGTATAGTCTTGCACAGTGTAAGTCTAGTAATGTACATTGTATAGTCTTGCACAGTGTAAGTCTAGTAATGTACATTGTATAGTCTTGCACAATGTAAGTCTAGTAATGTACATTGTATAGTCTTGAACAGTGTTATTCTAGTAATGTACATTGTATAGTCTTTCACAGTGTAAGTGTAGTAATGTACAATGTATAGTCTTGCACAATGTAAGTGTAGTAATGTACATTGTATAATCTTGCACAGTGTAAGTGTAGTAATGTACAATGTATAGTCTTGCACAATATAAGTGTAGTAATGTACAATGTATAGTCTTGCACAATATAAGTGTAGTAATGTACAATGTATAGTCTTGCACAATATAAGTGTAGTAATGTACAATGTATAGTCTTGCATAATGCAAGTGTAGTAATGTACAATGTATAGTCTTGCACAATGCAAGTGTAGTAATGTACAATGTATAGTCTTGCACAATGTAAGTGTAGCAATGTACAATGTATAGTCTTGCACAATATAAGTGTAGTAATGTACATTGTATAGTCTTGCACAATGTAAGTGTAGTAATGTACATTGTATAGTCTTGCACAGTGTAAGTGTAGTAATGTACATTGTATAGTCTTGCACAGTGTAAGTGTAGTAATGTACATTGTATAGTCTTGCACAGTGTAAGTGTAGTAATGTACATTGTATAGTCTTGCACAGTGTAAGTGTAGTAATGTACATTGTATAGTCTTGCACAGTGTAAGTGTAGTAATGTACATTGTATAGTCTTGCACAGTGTAAGTCTAGTAATGTACATTGTATAGTCTTGCACAATGTAAGTCTAGTAATGTACATTGTATAGTCTTGCACAGTGTAAGTGTAGTAATGTACATTGTATAATCTTGCACAGTGTAAGTGTAGTAATGTACATTGTATAGTCTTGAACAGTGTTATTCTAGTAATGTACATTGTATAGTCTTTCACAGTGTAAGTGTAGTAATGTACAATGTATAGTCTTGCACAATGTAAGTGTAGTAATGTACATTGTATAATCTTGCACAGTGTAAGTGTAGTAATGTAAATTGTATAGTCTTGAACAGTGTTATTCTAGTAATGTACATGTAGTCTTGCACAGTGTAGTAATGTACATTGTATAGTCTTGCACAGTGTAAGTGTAGTAATGTACATTGTATAGTCTTGTACAGTGTAAGTGTAGTAATGTACAATGTATAGCCTTGCACAATGTAAGTGTAGTAATGTACATTGTATAGTCTTGCACAATGTAAGTGTAGTAATGTACAATGTATAGCCTTGCACAATGTAAGTGTAGCAATGTACATTGTATAGTCTTGCACAGTGTAAGTGTAGTAATGTACATTATATAGTAATGCACAGTGTAAGTGTAGTAATGTACAATGTATAGTCTTGCACAATGTAAGTGTAGTATTGTACAATGTATAGTCTTGCACAGTGTAAGTGTAGTAATGTACAATGTATAGTCTTGCACAATGTAAGTGTAGTAATGTACAGTGTATAGTCTTGCACAATGTAAGTGTAGTAATGTACAGTGTATAGTCTTGCACAATGTAAGTATAGTAATGTACATTGCATAGTCTTGCACAATGTAAGTGTAGTAATGTACATTGTATAGTCTTGCACAGTGTAAGTGTAGTAATGTACATTGTAAGTCTTGCACAATATAAGTGTAGTAATGTACATAAGGGATTAAATGCCATATCCTCCTCTGTGGGAAGAAATACCATAACTTAACTATTTACATTCCCAAGTTTAATGTAAACCTTTAACTTCATTTCTAACATAGAAATAAACAGACAGAAAACTTCTTGGTTATAAAACCCGCAGGTCACGTTTATTGTGGCAACACAGGAACCAAACGACCAGCACGAATAAACATGGACCAGAGGAGCGGCAATCAGGTACTATTAGCTAATGCGTAGTAACCCATGCTAACAAGATGGGCAGTACCAGGGTGCAGGAGAGGAAGCAGAGCGTAGCTCAATACTGGCAAAACTTAGGGAGTTCTCGGCTTCGAATCACACGGGCAGGGAACACCCCAGACACGTGTCTGAGGACTTCACCCCTGGCCGGAAGTAGCCGTCACTCTACCTCGATCACATCTTGCCCCCGGACACTGTCCACCCACTAGTCCAGGGTGCAAACTTACCACTCTGTACCAGTAGGACCAGGGTCAATAAGGCGCAAAACACATTGAACACCTGGGGAGCTGAAGCTTAACGTTCTCGAGCTTACAGAAATAGGCTGACTAGCCTTCATCATGCCTTGGACACCCCTAATCCTAGGGACCACCATAGAGATGGACCCCCCTATCGACTGCCGCCTAAAATAATAAAAAAGGGAGGGACAGGGTGGGGAAAACTTTGAAGAAACCAGCAGAAAGAGGACTTGTGCTTCCTTGTGCTACCCATTTGATCCCTATAATTGTTTTGATGTACTCCCCCTTTGTTTATAGCTCTGTGGAATCTGTTGGCGCTCTACAAATAACTGATAATAATAATAATTGTATAGTTTTGCATAATGCAAGTGTAGTAATGCACATTGTATAGTCTTGCACAATGTAAGTGTAGTAATGTACATTGTATAGTCTTGCATAATGCAAGTGTAGTAATGTACATTGTATAGCCTTGCACAGTGTAAGTGTAGAAATGTACATTGTATAGTCTTGCACAATGTAAGTGTAGAAATGTACATTGTATAGTCTTGCACAATATAAGTGTAGTAATGTACATTGTAAAGTCTTGCACAATATAAGTGTAGTAATGTACACTGAATAGTCTTGCACAATATAAGTGTAGTAATGTACATTGTATAGTCTTGCATAATGCAAGTGTAGTAATGTACATTGTATAGTCTTGCACAGTGTAAGTGTAGAAATGTACAGTGTATATTCTTGCAAAGTGTAAGTGTGGTAATGTACATTGTATAGTCTTGCACAATATAAGTGCATTAATGTACAATGTATAGTCTTGCACAATAAAAGTGTAGTAATGTACATTGTAAGTCTTGCACAATATATGTGTAGTAATGTACAATGTATAGTCTTGCACAATGTAAGTGTACTAAAGTACATTGTATAGTCTTGCACAATGTAAGTGCAGTAATGTACATTGTGTAGTCTTCCACAATATAAGTACATTAATGTACAATGTATAGTCTTGCACAATAAAAGTGTAGTAATGTACATTGTAAGTCTTGCACAATATAAGTATAGTATTGTATAGTCTTGCACAATGTAAGTGTAGTAATGTACAATGTATAGTCTTGCACAATATAAGTGTAGTAATGTACAATGTATAGTCTTGCACAATATAAGTGTAGTAATGTACAATGTATAGTCTTGCATAATGCAAGTGTAGTAATGTACAATGTATAGTCTTGCACAATGCAAGTGTAGTAATGTACAATGTATAGTCTTGGACAATGTAAGTGTAGCAA
The DNA here is from genome assembly GCF_027579735.1 of Bombina bombina. Taxonomy (NCBI): domain Eukaryota; kingdom Metazoa; phylum Chordata; class Amphibia; order Anura; family Bombinatoridae; genus Bombina; species Bombina bombina. The sequence goes on along the minus strand of NC_069502.1, from coordinate 843,800,336 downwards.
TGTACAATGTATAGTCTTGCACAATATAAGTGTAGTAATGTACATTGTATAGTCTTGCACAATGTAAGTGTAGTAATGTACATTGTATAGTCTTGCACAGTGTAAGTGTAGTAATGTACATTGTATAGTCTTGCACAGTGTAAGTGTAGTAATGTACATTGTATAGTCTTGCACAGTGTAAGTGTAGTAATGTACATTGTATAGTCTTGCACAGTGTAAGTCTAGTAATGTACATTGTATAGTCTTGCACAGTGTAAGTCTAGTAATGTACATTGTATAGTCTTGCACAATGTAAGTCTAGTAATGTACATTGTATAGTCTTGCACAGTGTAAGTGTAGTAATGTACATTGTATAATCTTGCACAGTGTAAGTGTAGTAATGTACATTGTATAGTCTTGAACAGTGTTATTCTAGTAATGTACATTGTATAGTCTTTCACAGTGTAAGTGTAGTAATGTACAATGTATAGTCTTGCACAATATAAGTGTAGTAATGTACAATGTATAGTCTTGCACAATATAAGTGTAGTAATGTACAATGTATAGTCTTGCATAATGCAAGTGTAGTAATGTACAATGTATAGTCTTGCACAATGCAAGTGTAGTAATGTACAATGTATAGTCTTGCACAATGTAAGTGTAGCAATGTACAATGTATAGTCTTGCACAATATAAGTGTAGTAATGTACATTGTATAGTCTTGCACAATGTAAGTGTAGTAATGTACATTGTATAGTCTTGCACAGTGTAAGTGTAGTAATGTACATTGTATAGTCTTGCACAGTGTAAGTGTAGTAATGTACATTGTATAGTCTTGCACAGTGTAAGTGTAGTAATGTACATTGTATAGTCTTGCACAGTGTAAGTGTAGTAATGTACATTGTATAGTCTTGCACAGTGTAAGTGTAGTAATGTACATTGTATAGTCTTGCACAGTGTAAGTGTAGTAATGTACATTGTATAGTCTTGCACAGTGTAAGTGTAGTAATGTACATTGTATAGTCTTGCACAGTGTAAGTCTAGTAATGTACATTGTATAGTCTTGCACAGTGTAAGTCTAGTAATGTACATTGTATAGTCTTGCACAATGTAAGTCTAGTAATGTACATTGTATAATCTTGCACAGTGTAAGTGTAGTAATGTACATTGTATAGTCTTGAACAGTGTTATTCTAGTAATGTACATTGTATAGTCTTTCACAGTGTAAGTGTAGTAATGTACAATGTATAGTCTTGCACAATGTAAGTGTAGTAATGTACATTGTATAATCTTGCACAGTGTAAGTGTAGTAATGTAAATTGTATAGTCTTGAACAGTGTTATTCTAGTAATGTACATGTAGTCTTGCACAGTGTAGTAATGTACAATGTATAGTCTTGCACAATGTAAGTGCAGTAATGTACATTGTATAGTCTTGCACAGTGTAAGTGTAGTAATGTACATTGTATAGTCTTGTACAGTGTAAGTGTAGTAATGTACAATGTATAGCCTTGCACAATGTAAGTGTAGTAATGTACATTGTATAGTCTTGCACAATGTAAGTGTAGTAATGTACAATGTATAGCCTTGCACAATGTAAGTGTAGCAATGTACATTGTATAGTCTTGCACAGTGTAAGTGTAGTAATGTACATTATATAGTAATGCACAGTGTAAGTGTAGTAATGTACAATGTATAGTCTTGCACAGTGTAAGTGTAGTATTGTACAATGTATAGTCTTGCACAGTGTAAGTGTAGTAATGTACAATGTATAGTCTTGCACAATGTAAGTGTAGTAATGTACAGTGTATAGTCTTGCACAATGTAAGTATAGTAATGTACATTGCATAGTCTTGCACAATGTAAGTGTAGTAATGTACATTGTATAGTCTTGCACAGTGTAAGTGTAGTAATGTACATTGTAAGTCTTGCACAATATAAGTGTAGTAATGTACATAAGGGATTAAATGCCATATCCTCCTCTGTGGGAAGAAATACCATAACTTAACTATTTACATTCCCAAGTTTAATGTAAACCTTTAACTTCATTTCTAACATAGAAATAAACAGACAGAAAACTTCTTGGTTATAAAACCCGCAGGTCACGTTTATTGTGGCAACACAGGAACCAAACGACCAGCACGAATAAACATGGACCAGAGGAGCGGCAATCAGGTACTATTAGCTAATGCGTAGTAACCCATGCTAACAAGATGGGCAGTACCAGGGTGCAGGAGAGGAAGCAGAGCGTAGCTCAATACTGGCAAAACTTAGGGAGTTCTCGGCTTCGAATCACACGGGCAGGGAACACCCCAGACACGTGTCTGAGGACTTCACCCCTGGCCGGAAGTAGCCGTCACTCTACCTCGATCACATCTTGCCCCCGGACACTGTCCACCCACTAGTCCAGGGTGCAAACTTACCACTCTGTACCAGTAGGACCAGGGTCAATAAGGCGCAAAACACATTGAACACCTGGGGAGCTGAAGCTTAACGTTCTCGAGCTTACAGAAATAGGCTGACTAGCCTTCATCATGCCTTGGACACCCCTAATCCTAGGGACCACCATAGAGATGGACCCCCCTATCGACTGCCGCCTAAAATAATAAAAAAGGGAGGGACAGGGTGGGGAAAACTTTGAAGAAACCAGCAGAAAGAGGACTTGTGCTTCCTGTACAGGGCTTAAAAAGGTAAGCTGGAACGCCTCCTCTCTATCTACAACATTGTTTCACACACACAACAGAGCACTCCCACTCCTCCATCTTGGCCTTAACCCTTATGTGCATTCCAGGCAATTTGCCTTACATTTCCTTAAGGGATTAAATGCCATATCCTCCTCTGTGGGAAGAATTACCATAACTTAACTATTTACATTCCCAAGTTTAATGTAAACCTTTAACTTCATTTCTAACATAGAAATAAACACACAGACAACTTCTTGGTTATAAAACGCGCAGGTCACGTTTATTGTGGCAACACAGTAACCAAACAACCAGCACGAATAAACATGGACCAGGGGCGGCAATCGGGTACTAGCTATTGCGTAGTAACCCATGCTAACAAGATGGGCAGTACCAGGGCGCAGGAGAGGAAGCAGAGCGTAGCTCAATACTGGAAAGGCTTAAGGAGATCTCGGCTTCGAATCACACGGTCAGGGAACACCCCAGACACGCTTCTGAGGACATCACCCCTGGCCGGAAGTAGCCATCACTCTACCTCGATCACATCCTGCCCCCGGACACTGTCCACCCGCCACGAGATTGCCCACATATTCAGGGCCACTCTCGCCACCACCCAAACTCACACAAATAGGAGTAGGGACTGTCTTAGGTCTTCAATAAACAGGTCCATGCCATGGTCGGAAAGATGTACCCCGTCGCCTCGGTAGAGGCTCCGGTCAGCTGCCATAATGGTTTTGTGCACTACAACAAAGCCCCTAAGCTCAAACATCAATTTCCTTACGTCCCTATTGAGCTTCTTCCTGACCTGAAATGCTGCCCTATGGTTGGCCATATGACACCACCTAGGAATAATGTTTGACCATCCCATTCTCACACCAGGCATCCAAGCTTTGAAGGTGCGCAAGTCCGACTGGATTACCATGCTCAAATCCCGGCCGGGAATTGAGCCAAGATCGTGTCCACCTAAGTGGATGATCAAAACGTGTTGTTTCTCCCAACGCTTCATGGTGTCTTGCAGTAATCCAGGCAGATCTGCCCAGCAAAGGCCTCTCCTTCCTATCCACCTAACAACCACACTAGATGACGAGAACCACAGTTGCTGTCCTCCAGGTCGAGTAGAAGCTCGGATGGCTGCCCAGTGCACAAACGAGTGCCCAACAATCCAGGCACGAAGTGAACCACTGCTAGGCCCTGTAACAGAAACAATTGTTAGGTTCATATCACAACAGTGAAAACATCACAACATCAATATCTCTTGGATTTCCACCTCCCCCATGCCATTATACGGTCAGCAGACCAACCTAAAGCCGCCGCTGTCGTAGCAGCCCCAACCCTAAATGAGTGAGGAGCTATAGTATTGGGATTTTAACCCCGCCTTTTCGGCCGCCCATCCCAAGACCCTCTGGAACTGGAATCTCGTAAGAGGGGTAACGTCCTGATGAATCAAAAACCTCTTTGAACCCACTGGACGCACGTCCGAGAAGGCCTTCAACAGGACACAATGGCAACTGGCAGAACCCTGATGCACAGGGAGCGACAGCCAAGCCCCCTACCTTCCTGATCCACCTTGGATCTAGGAATGAATAGCAACACCCCATTATCAGCAAATCTAACGTGTTCGGTCAGCACGCCTCCCACTTTTGCCATCTTAGACTGCGGTACCAATTCCCCCACTCGCAGGGCACCATTAAACGCCATGGGGAACGCCGCGAAAAACAGCTGAACCTCGTATTCAGAGGAACAGATGTCAGGTAGAACCTGAAGCAAGAGGAGTAAACGATCAGCAGTTATGGGTTCCTGAATGTCAGGTCGCCGCACTTCCGACCTCCCCCAGCCCCGAAGAATTTGGCGAACCAAAAACGTCTTGGAAGAGTCCGTCAGCGTGAACAATTTACAGAAAAAGGATACCGCTGCCAACCGTGCAGTCACCGCCCCCTTTTTTACCTGCTTGGTTCTAAGCTCTGCGAGCCAGGGCAGCAACCAATCTTGCTCACCTGCGCAGGACGGAAATCCTTGAACATTGCAGAAGAATACCCATTCTTCCCAATACCTCACATAAGGCTTCCAAGTGGAAGGTGCCAGGGATGCCTTCAGTAATGGAATCAAAGACTGCCATCCAGTGCCACCTGCCAAAGGAAAGGAGGACAGGGAACACCATGAGTCGCAGCTTTAGGAGCAAACTTCCTAAAATTTTCCCATTGGAAACGGGAAAAGGGCATCGGCTATAATATTAGCAACCCCAGGGACATGCCTAGCCTTAAACTCAATGTTCTGCTTAAATCATCCCAAGACCAGAATCCTCAGATATCTAACCACTGCTGGGGATGAAGATGAGAGTCCATTGATGGCAAAGACGCTCATCCTCCGACACCATGGAATCCGCACCGCTCTCTGTTTCTCTCTCCATGCCACTTCCGGAATCGCTAGTAGTCGCCATGTCGCTATCCTGAAAAACAAAATGCAAGAGAGGAGTACCACGCAGGGGAAGTTCAGCTCTCCCCTTCCCCCTACTCTCACAATGCTTTCCCCCCCCCCCCTCAGGCCCTCTGGGACTTCATGCGCGCTTACCACGCCCTTCACTAACATGCACACTCTGCTCTTCCTAAGAAAAATCTTCAATATCCTCGCTAAAGTGTAAGGCCTTAAGGGCCTGGGCAGGGCCTTCTTGGGACCTCTAGTTGGCGCTAATTCCATATCTAAACTATGAAATTGTGATGGGGTACCCTGCCTAGCAGCCAACCTAGTAACTAGCTTCCTAGCAGTGGGCGGTGACGCGGTCACGCCCTGCGGCCTACTATAGATATCAGCGCAGCCTATCCCATCCATGCTGCCAACGTCCGTGGCGATCGCCATGCCCGTGGATTTAGAATTCACGTTATCACCACTCATTCCACACATATTGGGCCTATTAGGTGTCGCGGCACCTTTATTTTTGCCCGCTGAGGCCTTAGCCCCTAACCGCACGTTAGCGGTTTTATTATCCCCTGTAACCTGAGAATCCAAACTGACTCCTGCTTCATATGGCCTGTGATAACTCACAACTTGCCCCTTTGCTGCTCTGTTGCCCACTTTCTCTATTGCCTTTAGCCCCCGAGCACTACTAGCCACCATTGCCCCTGAAGGCCTAACCCCCAGAGCCAAAGTTCCCCTGCGCGGCACTCCTTTCTTACCTGTGGAGCTGTGTGGGGAACTTGATGTGCTCCTCTTCACGGCCGGGCGTTGAATGGAGGAACCGGAAGTGACGTCACCGGAAGTACCGCCACTGGAGGACCCGAGACCGGAAGTCGACGCGGAGAAGGCCGAAGCCACCTGAGGGGCCTGCGCAATATCCATCGCCGGACTATGGACCACGTGGGACCCACCCGGAGACCCGGACATCGCCCACGCCAGCATCTGGAAGAGGGACACAGCCACCGCAATGGATTCTTGGGACAAGGCCGCGGAAGGCCCAGGTAAGGCCAAGGCGCTCCCGCTATACCCACCAACTATATGAGGGACATTATGGTGCCACGAGGGGCCTGGAGTGACCGTAGAAGGGAATGCCGGGATTGACCGGGAAAGGGCCCACAAAACTCCCTAATACCCCGGGAGGGACACTGGGGGGACCGGTGGCCAAACCGGAAGGGCCAGCCACTGCATCGCCGCGTGAAGTCCTTACATAGGCCGCATGGACAACCGGCTCAGATGCCACATCTTAGGGACCTACAGCAACATCCCATCCACCCTCCTGGGAAATTGCCTCTAACAGGGCCTGATCAGGGATCTCAGGCACAGTCATAGTACCACCACCCTCACTAGGATCACCCTGGGGAGGGACATGGGAAGGAGAAAAACATAATTTATGTAAGAACTTACCTGATAAATTCATTTCTTTCATATTAGCAAGAGACCATGAGCTAGTGACGTATGGGATATACATTCCTACCAGGAGGGGCAAAGTTTCCCAAACCTCAAAATGCCTATAAATACACCCCTCACCACACCCACAAATCAGTTTAACGAATAGCCAAGAAGTGGGGTGATAAGAAAAAAGTGCGAAAGCATAAAAAATAAGGAATTGGAATAATTGTGCTTTATACAAAAAAATCATAACCACCACAAAAAGGGTGGGCCTCATGGACTCTTGCTAATATGAAAGAAATGAATTTATCAGGTAAGTTCTTACATAAATTATGTTTTCTTTCATGTAATTAGCAAGAGTCCATGAGCTAGTGACGTATGGGATAATATATACCCAAGATGTGGAACTTCCACACAAGAGTCACTACAGAGGGAGGGATAAAAATAAAGACAGCCAATTCCGCTGAAAAACAATCCACACCCCAAAATAAATTTTCAATAATGAAAAAAACCTGAAATTATAAGCAGAAGAATCAAACTGAAACAGCTGCCTGAAGTACTTTTCTACCAAAAACTGCTTCAGAAGAAGAAAATACATCAAAATGGTAGAATTTAGTAAAAGTATGCAAAGAAGACCAAGTTGCTGCTTTGCAAATCTGATCAACCGAAGCTTCATTCCTAAATGCCCAGGAAGAAGAAACTGACCTCGTAGAATGAGCTGTAATCCTTTGAGGCGGAGTTTTACCCGACTCGACATAAGCATGATGAATCAAAGACTTTAACCAAGACGCCAAAGAAATGGCAGAAGCCTTCTGACCTTTCCTGGAACCGGAAAAGATAACAAATAGACTAGAAGTCTTTCGGGAATCTTTAGTAGCTTCAACATAATATTTCAAAGCTCTAACTACATCCAAAGAATGCAACAATCTTTTCTTAGAATTCTTAGGATTAGGACACAATGAAGGAACCACAATTTCTCTACTAATGTTGTTAGAATTCACAACCTTAGGTAAAAATTTAAATGAAGTCCGCAACACCGCCTTATCCTGATGAAAAATCAGAAAAGGAGATTCACAAGAAAGAGCCGATAACTCAGAAACTCTTCTAGCAGAAGAGATGGCCAAAAGAAACAAAACTTTCCAAGAAAGTAATTTAATATCCAGAGAATGCATAGGTTCAAATGGAGGAGCTTGCAGAGCCCCTAGAACCAAATTCAAACTCCAAGGAGGAGAAATTGATTTAATGACAGGTTTTATACGAACCAAAGCCTGTACAAAACAATGAATATCAGGAAGATTAGCAATCTTTCTGTGAAATAGTACAGAAAGAGCAGAAATTTGTCCTTTCAAGGAACTTGCAGACATACCTTTATCCAGACCATCCTGAAGAAATTGTAAAATTCTAGGAATTCTAAAAGAAAGCCAAAATAATGGATGAGAAGAACACCAAGAAATGTAAGTCTTCCAGACTCGATAATATATCTTCCTAGACACAGATTTACGAGCCTGTAACATAGTATTAATCACTGAGTCAGAGAAACCTCTATGACTAAGTATTAGGCGTTCAATCTCCATACCTTCAAATTTAATGATTTGAGATCCTGATGGAAAAAAGGACCTTGAGATAGAAGGTCTGGTCTTAACGGAAGAGTCCACGGTTGGCAAGTAGCCATCCGAACAAGATCCGCATACCAAAACCTGTGAGGCCATGCTGGAGCCACCAGCAGTACAAACGAACGCTCCTTTAGAATCTTGGAGATCACTCTTGGAAGAAGAACTAGAGGCGGAAAAATATAGGCAGGGTGATACTTCCAAGGAAGTGACAATGCATCCACTGCCTCCGCCTGAGGATCCCTGGATCTGGACAGATACCTGGGAAGCTTCTTGTTTAGATGAGAAGCCATCAGATCTATTTCTGGAAGTCCCCAGATTTGAACAATCTGAAGAAATACCTCTGGGTGAAGAGACCATTCGCCCGAATGTAACGTCTGGCGACTGAGATAATCCGCTTCCCAATTGTCTATACCTGGGATGTGAACTGCAGAAATTAGACAGGAGCTGGATTCCGCCCATACAAGTATTCGAGATACTTCTTTCATAGCCAGAGGACTGTGAGTCCCTCCTTGATGATTGACATATGCCACGGTTGTGACATTGTCCGTCTGAAAACAAATGAACGATTCTCTCTTCAGAAGAGGCCACGACTGAAGAGTTCTGAAAATCGCACGGAGTTCCAAAATGTTGATTGGTAATCTCGCCTCCTGAGATTCCCAAACCCCCTGCGCTGTCAGAGACCCCCATACAGCTCCTCAACCTGTCAGACTTGCATCTGTTGAGATCACAGTCCAGGTCGGAAGAACAAAAGAAGCCCCTTGAACTAAACGATGGTGGTCTGTCTACCACGTCGTACAATCGGATTTAAAGATATTAACTGTGATATCTTTGTATAATCCCTGCACCACTGGTTCAGCATACAGAGCTGAAGAGGTCGCATGTGAAAACGAGCAAAGGGGATCGCGTCCGATGTAGCAGTCATAAGACCTAGAATTTCCATGCATAAGGCTACCGAAGGGAATGATTGAGACTGAAGGTTTCGACAAGCTGAAACCAATTTCAGACGTTTCTTGTCCATCAGAGACAAAGTCATGGACACTGAATCTATTTGGAAACCTAAAAAGGTTACCCTTGTCTGAGGAATCAATGAACTCTTTGGTAAATTGATCCTCCAACCATGTTCTTGAAGAAACGACACGAGTCGATTCGTATGAGATTCTGCTAAATGTGAAGATTGAGCAAGTACCAAGATATCGTCCAAATAAGGAAATACCACAATACCCTGTTCTCTGATTACAGATAGAAGGGCACCGAGAACCTTTGATAAAATCCTTGGAGCTGTTGCTAGGCCAAACGGCAGAGCCACAAACTGGTAATGCTTGTCTAGAAAAGAGAATCTCAGAAACTGAAAGTGATCTGGATGAATCGGAATATGCAGATATGCATCTTGTAAATCTATTGTGGACATATAATGCCCTTGCTGAACAAAAGGCAGAATAGTCCTTATAGTTACCATTTTGAATGTTGGTATCCTTACATAACGTTTCAATATTTTCAAATCCAGAACTGGTCTGAAGGAATTCTCCTTCTTTGGTACAATAAATAGATTTGAGTAAAACCCCAAACCCTGTTCCAGAATCGGAACTGGCACAATTACTCCAGCCAACTCTAGATCTGAAACACATTTCAGAAACGCCTGAGCCTTCACTGGATTTATTGGAACGCGAGAAAGAAAAAATCTTCTTGCAGGAGGCCTTATCTTGAAACCTATTCTGTACCCTTGTGAAACAATGTTCTGAATCCAAAGATTGTGAATCGAATTGATCCAAATTTCTTTGAAAAATCGTAATCTGCCCCCTACCAGCTGCGCTGGAATGAGGGCGGCACCTTCATGTGGACTTGGGAGCTGGCTTTGGCTTTCTAAAAGGCTTGGATTTATTCCAGACTGGAGATGGTTTCCAAACAGAAACCGTTCCTTTAGGGGAAGGATCAGGCTTCTGTTCCTTATTCTGACGAAAGGAACGAAAACGATTAGCAGCCCTATATTTTCCTTTAGATTTTTTATCCTGGGGTAAAAACGTTCCTTTCCCCCCAGTAACAGTTGAAATAATAGAATCCAACTGTGAACCAAACAATTTATTACCTTGGAAAGAAAGGGAAAGCAAAGTTGATTTAGAAGACATATCAGCATTCCAAGTTTTAAGCCATAAAGCTCTTCTAGCTAAAATAGTTAAAGACATATACCTGACATCAACTCTAATGATATCAAAGATGGCATCACAAACAAAGTTATTAGCATGTTGAAGAAGTTTAACAATGCTATGAGTATTATGATCTGAAACTTGTTGTGCCAAAGCCTCCAACCAAAAAGTGGAAGCTGCAGCAACATCAGCTAAAGAAATAGCAGGCCTAAGAAGATTACCTGAACATAAATAAGCTTTTCTTAGAAAGGATTCAATTTTCCTATCTAAAGGATCCTTAAAGGAAGTACTATCTGCCGTAGGAATAGTAGTACGTTTAGCAAGAGTAGAGATAGCCCCATCAACTTTAGGGATTTTGTCCCAAAACTCTAATCTGTCAGATGGCACAGGATACAATTTCTTAAACCTTTTAGAAGGAGTAAATGAATTACCCAGATTATTCCATTCCCTAGAAATTACTTCAGAAATAGCATCAGGGACAGGAAAAACTTCCGGAATAACTATAGGAGGTTTAAAAACCGAATTTAAACGCTTAGTAGATTTAGTATCAAGAGGACTAGATTCCTCCATCTCTAATGCGATTAAAACTTCTTTAAGTAAAGAACGAATAAATTCCATTTTAAATAAATATGAAGATTTATCAGTGTCAATATCTGAAACAGAATCCTCTGAACCAGAAAAATCATCATCAGAAATAGAATCAGAATGATGATGTTCATTTAAAAATTCATCTGAAATATGAGAAGTTTTAAAAGATCTTTTACATTTACTGGAAGGAGAAATAACAGACATAGCCTTCCTAATAGATTTAGAAACAAAATCTCTTATATTAACAGGAACACCCTGAGTATTAGATCTTGATGGAACAGCAACAATATTACTAATGGAAATACTATCTGCATTAGCGAGTTTATCATGATATTCATCACAAACTACAGCCGGAGGAACAGTTACCACAAGTTTACAACAAATGCACTTAACTTTGGTAGAATTAGCATCAGGCAGCGTTTTTCCAGAAGTAGCTTCTGATCCAGGGTCAATCTGAGACATCTTGCAATATGTAAGAGAAAAAACAACATATAAAGCAAAATCTATCAAATTCCTTAAATGACAGTTTCAGGAATGGGAAAAAATGCCAATGAACAAGCCTCTAACAACCAGCAGCAAATAATAAATGAGACTTAAATATTGTGGAGACAAAAATGACGCCCATATTTTTTAGCGCCAAAAAAGACGCCGACATTATTTGGCGCCTAAATGCTTTTGGCGGCAAGAATGACGCCACATCCGGCGACGCCGACATTTTTGGCGCCAAACGTCAAAAAAATTACGCAATCACGAACAACTTCCTGCGACAAGAATGACGCCGGAAATTACAAAGAAATTTTTTTGCACCAAAAAAGTCCGCGCCAAGAATGACGCAATAAAAAGAAGCATTTTCAGCCCACGCGAGCCTAACAGCCCACAGGGAAAAAGTCAATTTTTTAAGGTAAGAAAAAATGTTTATTCATATGCATTATCCCAAATAGTGAAACTGACTGTCTGAAATAAGGAATATTGATCATCCTGAATCAAGGCAAATAAATGTTTAAACACATATATTTAGAACTTTATATAAAAGTGCCCAACCATAGCTTAGAGTGTCACAAAAAATAAGACTTACTTACCCCAGGACACTCATCTACATGTAGTAGAAAGCCAAACCAGTACTGAAACGAGAATCAGTAGAGGTAATGGTATATAAGAGTATATCGTCGATCTGAAAAGGGAGGTAAGAGATGAATCTCTACGACCTATAACAAAGAACCTATGAAATAGATCCCGTAGAAGGAGACCATTGAATTCAAATAGGCAATACTCTCTTCACATCCCTCTGACATTCACTGCACACTGAGAGGAAAACCGGGCTCCAGCCTGCTGCGAATCGCATGTCAACGTAGAATCTAGCACAAACTTTACTTTACCACCTCCACGGGAGGCAAAGTTTGTAAAACTGATTTGTGGGTGTGGTAATGGGTGTATTTATAGGCATTTTGAGGTTTGGGAAACTTTGCCCCTCCTGGTAGGAATGTATATCCCATACGTCACTAGCTCATGGACTCTTGCTAATTACATGAAAGAAATAAAGGGGTTCGACCCACCGTTTCAGGGGATGGTGCAATCCATTCAGCTTCATCACTCTCCTCCACGACTTCTCTCTCTGTAGGTTCCTCCTTAGCCTCCATGATTCGCTTTGGAGGTTCGTTAGATCTCCTTGAACGATTCATGTGAAAACTTTGAAGAAACCAGCAGAAAGAGGACCTGTGCTTCCTGTACAGGGCTTAAAAAGGTAAGCTGGAACCACTCCTCTCTATCTGCAACATTGTTTCACACACACACAACAGAGCACTCCCACTCCCGTCTTGGCCTCAACCCTTATGTGCTTTCCAGGCAATTTGCCTTAAATTTCCTTTGTATAGTCTTGCACAATATAAGTGTAGTAATGTACATTGTATAGTCTTGCACAGTGTAAGTGTAGTAATGTACATTGTATAGTCTTGCACAGTGTAAGTGTAGTAATGTACATTATATAGTCTTGCACAATATAAGTGTAGTAATGTACATTGTATAGACTTGCACAATGTAAGTGTAGTAATGTACATTGTATAGTCTTGCAAAGTGTTAGTGTAGTAATGTACATTGTATAGTCTTGCACAATGTAAGTGCAGTAATGTACAATGTATAGTCTTGCACAGTGTAAGTGTAGCAATGTACATTGTATAGTCTTGCACAGTGTAAGTGTAGAAATGTACATTGTATAGTCTTGCACAATGTAAGTGTAGTAATGTACATTATATAGTAATGTACAGTGTAAGTGTAGTAATGTATAATGTATAGTCTTGCACAGTGTAAGTGTAGTAATGTACAATGTATAGTCTTGCACAATGTAAGTGTAGTAATGTACAATGTATAGTCTTGCACAATGTAAGTGTAGTAATGTACAATGTATAGTCTTGCACAATGTAAGTGTAGTAATGTACAAGGTATAGCCTTGCACAATGTAAGTGTAGTAATGTACAATGTATAGTCTTGCACAATGTAAGTGTAGTAATGTACAATGTAAAGCCTTGCACAATGTAAGTGTAGTAATGCACATTGTATTTTTTTTTTTAAATCATTTATTTATATGTTCAACAAAGAATACAATCGCATAAATTTTCACCTTACATACCACGCAGGGTCAGGTGTAAGGAAAACATAAAATACAAAATAACCAAAAGATCTCTTATCCATACACCATCTATTAAAAAACAAAGATACTCTTGTGAATCTTATCTGTATACAATGTTGGAATTTTATCAACCTGAATAAAATACCGTTCAAGCTCTACAGACTCTTACTTAATCTATATGAGTACAATCAAGTAAATTTTCACCTATATGTACCACGCAGGGTCAGGTGTAAAAAAAACATAAAATGCAAAGTAAACAAAGGATCCCTTTTTCCATACAGAATCTATCCATAGAAAAATATACTCTCATATACTCTATTTGTATAGGATATTGAAGTTCTACCAAACTAAATAAAATTCCATTCAACCTAAGGGAAAAAAAAAAAAAAAAAAAACGCCTCAAACAAGATACAGGGCATCACCTATTCTCTCCATATCTCTTTCCTCTCTGTCTTTATCTCCCCATACTTCCCTATTCTGTTATCCTGCCTTCTTTTTTTTTGTCCTTCCGACTTCTCCTTCCTACTCTCCTTTTCTACGCTGCGGTTTTACCCAGACCCTTAATTTACCTTATCCTTCTCTATAATTAGTTATCCATGAATGTGGAAAGATATCTAGAGCTACTAAATCCATAAAAGAGTTTGAGGACAGAAATGGGATAAGGATAGCTTTTTGTATAGCTAAGGGGTAGGATTTAATAATTGGTAGCCATCCGGCTAAAAAGGATTTTATTCTTTTTTCCGTAGTGGCTTTTAAATGAAATGATTCACATATAATTTGAATTTGAATCTCCCGCAAAATTAGGGGTAATCCAGGGGCTGTAGTAGATTTCCACTGTTTAACGATTTGATGTCTAGCAGCTAAAATAATAGTATTTAAAATGTTTGTTTGAAAGCCCCTGTTACTGACAGGATCTAACCAAATTATATCATTAGGTGATAATGTTATAGTTGTCTTGTAATGTAAATTAAACCAATATTCAATTTTACGCCACAGTTGTATAATTTTTGGACAATACCAGAACATATGTAAGGTGTCAGCTTTAAATTTCTTGCACCGGGACAAGCCCCGTTGCTGGTTGGATATATTTTAGCTAATCTTATGGGGGATAGGTAATAATTATTAATGAGTTTTAAATGTGATTCTCTCCAACTCCTAGGGATTTGACATTTCTTTAAATTTTCCATGCTACGTTTAATTTTTCCTAGGTCTATTGAAGGGAAGAAAGGGGTCCAAGATAAAATCAACTTATCTATAAAAATTAATGTTTGTTTGGAGAGCATAATATCGTACATGAGGGAAATAAATGAATCGCCTGTCGCAAATTTCTGAAAGCATAAATTGAGATCCGACCACGCATTTAATCTACTCATATCCCACTTTCGAGTGTTAATAAAGTGGCACACCTGTAGGCCCGCAAAGAAATTGGATCTAGCTAACTGGTAATTTTGGGCTAAAATTCCGAAAGAAGTTACTTGCCCGTCTTGTGGAAGGATCTGACAGATATATTTGAGATCTTTTTCAAACCATTCTCTAAATACTAGTTGCTTAACACCTGGAGAAAATTGTGGATTGCCAGAAATCGGTAGAAATACAGAGAATGTAAAATCCACTTCGAACATTGTGCAACACTTCTGCCACGCTGCTATAACATTTCTAATAGACATTATCAAAGATAACTTATTTGGTAAGAGTTTGTAGAGGGCAATGTAATATTGCTTTAAAGGAAAAGGGAGAGACCATATAAGTCTCAATCTCTAATGAAGACACTAACTCCTTTCCTACAATCCAATCTATCACTGTTTTAATTAAACACGCCCAATTATATAATTTAAAATTAGGAAAAGCAAGACCAGCTGCTTCGAATTTTTGCATGAGTCTGTCTAGGGAGATACGTGATTTCCTGTTATTCCAAATAAATTTGGAGCAGCAGGAATATAATTTACGCAAATCCTTATTAAGAATAAAAAGGGGAAGATTCTGAAGGGGATAAAGTAATCACGGGAAAATAATTGTCTTAATTAAATTGATGCGAGCCGTAATGGATAATGGGAAGGCTGTCCAAAGTTCCAGATCAGATTTAAACTTCTGAAAAAGTGGTAAAAAATTAAGCCGGTACCAATTTTTCGGATTTTTATGCAATATTATGCCTAGATATGTAATTGCTTCAACCTCTTTAAATGGATGCTCTTGCAAACTGTTTCTGAATTTATTAATCCACATAAGCTCACTTTTGTTGGAATTGATTTTATATACAAAGAGAGAAGCGCTCTACCAGGAACGAACAACAGCTCAGTGGCTTGTTCTATGGCGATTTACCACCCGGAAGCAGCCTCTTTTAGACCAGTGTGCTTTTCACAGAAGAAAACTTTCCTGAAGTATATCAGTCTGATCCTGCCAATTAAGGTCAGTCCAGCCCCGAAATACCAGGCAATTCTCCTCTGAACAAGGAACATGACAACCCCAGACGATCGTTTCGGCCTCCTATGGGCCTCGTCAGTGAGGTGCAGCCACATTCCTCTAAGCACACTGGGCAAGGAGTCCACGTCTGGTTTCCCCCATCACCCATAGGGAGACTTCCCCAGGGTCATAATAATTTGCATACAAAGAGAGAAGCGCTCTACCAGGAACGAACAACAGCTCAGTGGCTTGTTCTATGGCGATTTACCACCCGGAAGCAGCCTCTTTTAGACCAGTGTGCTTTTCACAGAAGAAAACTTTCCTGAAGTATATCAGTCTGATCCTGCCAATTAAGGTCAGTCCAGCCCCGAAATACCAGGCAATTCTCCTCTGAACAAGGAACATGACAACCCCAGACGATCGTTTCGGCCTCCTATGGGCCTCGTCAGTGAGGTGCAGCCACATTCCTCTAAGCACACTGGGCAAGGAGTCCACGTCTGGTTTCCCCCATCACCCATAGGGAGACTTCCCCAGGGTCATAATAATTTGCATACAAAGAGAGAAGCGCTCTACCAGGAACGAACAACAGCTCAGTGGCTTGTTCTATGGCGATTTACCACCCGGAAGCAGCCTCTTTTAGACCAGTGTGCTTTTCACAGAAGAAAACTTTCCTGAAGTATATCAGTCTGATCCTGCCAATTAAGGTCAGTCCAGCCCCGAAATACCAGGCAATTCTCCTCTGAACAAGGAACATGACAACCCCAGACGATCGTTTCGGCCTCCTATGGGCCTCGTCAGTGAGGTGCAGCCACATTCCTCTAAGCACACTGGGCAAGGAGTCCACGTCTGGTTTCCCCCCATCACCCATAGGGAGACTTCCCCAGGGTCATAATAATTTGCATACAAAGAGAGAAGCGCTCTACCAGGAACGAACAACAGCTCAGTGGCTTGTTCTATGGCGATTTACCACCCGGAAGCAGCCTCTTTTAGACCAGTGTGCTTTTCACAGAAGAAAACTTTCCTGAAGTATATCAGTCTGATCCTGCCAATTAAGGTCAGTCCAGCCCCGAAATACCAGGCAATTCTCCTCTGAACAAGGAACATGACAACCCCAGACGATCGTTTCGGCCTCCTATGGGCCTCGTCAGTGAGGTGCAGCCACATTCCTCTAAGCACACTGGGCAAGGAGTCCACGTCTGGTTTCCCCCATCACCCATAGGGAGACTTCCCCAGGGTCATAATAATTTGCATACAAAGAGAGAAGCGCTCTACCAGGAACGAACAACAGCTCAGTGGCTTGTTCTATGGCGATTTACCACCCGGAAGCAGCCTCTTTTAGACCAGTGTGCTTTTCACAGAAGAAAACTTTCCTGAAGTATATCAGTCTGATCCTGCCAATTAAGGTCAGTCCAGCCCCGAAATACCAGGCAATTCTCCTCTGAACAAGGAACATGACAACCCCAGACGATCGTTTCGGCCTCCTATGGGCCTCGTCAGTGAGGTGCAGCCACATTCCTCTAAGCACACTGGGCAATTGATTTTATAACCTGCAAACGAACTGAACTCGTCTAGACATTGCAATACTGTAGGTATTGAATAAACTGAATTCTTTAAAAATAATAGTAAATCGTCCGCATACAGAAGGATCCTAAGGGTATAGGAACCCATATTGATTCCCTTTAGTACACTTCTTAGATGAATAGCTAAAGGCTCCAGGGCCAGATTGAACAGAAGGGGCGACAATGGGCACCCCTGTCTTGTTCCCCTGCCCAGAGTAATTTTTTGAGAGAGAAGACCATTGACAATAATATACGAAATTGGATTTTTATAGATTTTCCGAACAAATTGTGAAAATTGATCCTTAAAGCCGAATTCCTCCAATACCTTAAATAAATGGCCCCATGAAATAGCATCAAAAGCTTTTTCAGCATCTAAAGAAAGAATCGCACAATCATCTGCAACATTCTTTTTTTCCTTTTCTTTTAAATAATAGAAATAGTCAAGGAAGGTCACAATTTTGCGGATATTTTTTATGGAAGTCCTATGTTTCATAAAACCAGTTTGATCTGTGTGAATACTATTTCCCAGATATAGAGAAAGCCTATCAGCTAAAATAGCCATCAAGATTTTATAATCTGTATTCAACACAGATATCGGCCTGTAAGAGGGTTTTTACCTTTCCTAAGAATTAAAGTAATATTAGCAGCTGAAAAATATGAAGAAATGGGGCTGTCCGAACAGAAATAGTTATTAAACAGTTTTTCTAATATGGGAATGATGTCCGGGGCCAATATTCTATAGAATTCTATCGGGAGACAGTCGGGGCCAGCAGCCTTATTTAATCGCATCTTATCTATCATTTTTCTAAATTTCCGCAGCCTCGATTGGAGCATTGAGAAATATTAACTCATCTTCTTGAATTTGAGGGAGCTTTATTTTAGACCAGAATCTGTCTTGGTTATAAGCATTGCTGTCCTGACTAGCATATAACTTCTGATAGTAAGAAAACAGCACCCTACTAATCTCCCTTGAGTCCGTATAAGAGATATCATTTTCTTTAATTACCGGAATATAATTCTTCTTCTTTCTATTTTTTATTAATTTTGCTAGATGTTTAGTTGAGTCGGCGTAGAGGCCTTTAAACTGCATATTAATTTTAACTTCTTCATTTTAGGATCTTTGTTCTATAAAAACATCTCTCTCTCTTCTAGCCTCCTGGTACTTATTCCAGCTTGCTGGGGAACGATCCTCAGCAAATCTTCTATAGGAGTTCCTGACTGTATTAGATAGCTGAATTTCTTGCGCCCTGAACTTCTTTTTACTATTTATTAAATAACTTTTAATTTCACCTCTTAGGACAGCCTTGGCTGCTTCCCAGAAGATCTCAATTCTATTAAGATATGAGATGTTATTTGTACAATAATCCTTCCATCTTTGCTTAAGCCAGTTAGCAAATCTAGGGTTGTTCAAGAGATACCTTGGAAAAAACAGTGATTGTGTTCTTTCAGCAAAATTAGTTAGGGGTGGGAGAGTTAGATATATTATTGCATGATCGGATATAAATATGTCTTCAATTCCTGTGTCCATTTGCACTATCGAGAGTGATTCAGAAAGTAAAAAGAGATCAATCCTGGAAAAGGTTCTGTGGGCTCTAGATTCACAAGTAAATATCAAAGAGTCAGGATTTTTAATTCTCCAAATGTCTACCATTTTAAGTTTTGAACAAAAAGTTCTAAAATATTTGGCAGTTTTTTTATATTCTTTAGCGTTTGTATTACAGAATCTATCTAATTCTGGTACTAAAGTCATGTTAAAATCACCCGCTAAAATGAGATTCTCCCCTATGAAGGGAAAGACTTTAAGTTTTATTTTTTCCCAAAACCTTCTGCTGTTTTTATTTGGACCATACACATTGCAAAGCACATATACAATCTGATCAATCTGGATTTGAAGTATAATGTACCTAGCCTCTGGATCTTTATCTATATGCAAGATTCTATAATCTAATCCTTTATGAAGTAGGAACGCTACTCCACATTTCCTATCAATGCTAGAGGCAGCTACAACCTCACCCACCCATTTAATTTTAAGTTTTGCTGCTTCTATCTCAGTGAGATGGGTTTCTTGAATATAAGAAATATCTGGCCTTTTTTTAGCCAAGGTTTTAACTATGAGTTTTCTCTTCATAGGGGAAGTTATTCCTCCTACATTCCATGACAATATGTTTACTCCAGTCATTAAAAAAACGGGACAAATCTTAAAATTCAATCATTCGCTTAGTAACTTCTCGCTTATTTCAACCCACCTATCCTCTATCTTAGTCATTTAGCAGTATTCTTAATAGATTCCTGCAAGAGAGAAAGAGAGCAGAGAGCGAAGAAAGAAAAAAAAAAGAAAACCCACACATATTCCTCATTCAACAACATCCACACTGCACACATCCTGGTGATCATTAATATTATCATCATAGCATTTGAATCAATTTTCAATTTGCCATTTTTGAACTAACAAACTCTTTGATATCGGTAACTTCTTGAAATATAAGTGTTGAGCCCCTGTCCTCTACTAAAACCTTAGCCGGATAAACCATACGAGCCTTAAATCCGTTATTTATAAGCTGGGAGCAGTATGGGGCCATTAGTTTCCTCTTCATGGACGTCTCGTTAGAGAAGTCCTGAAAAAGCAGGATTTTATTATTACCCAACTGAATAGGGCCGTTTTTTCTAAAGAGTTTCAGTAATTCAATTTTATCCTGAAATTTTAGTACCTTAAATATACACATTCTACTCTTAGCTACATTATCAGATTGGGCTCTCTTGGGCCCTATTCTATGTGCTCTTTCTATTATCAGGGGTAGATACTCAGCTGGCATTCCTAGTGCTTGGGGCAGCCCTAAGGAGGTAAACTTCATTAAATCCTCATATTCTGCAGTTTCCGGCAGACCCACAATACGTATGTTATTGCGTCTGGAGCGATCTTCCATATCCTCCAGGCACAATTGCATATTTTGAATTGTGGTATCTTGCTTCCGTATAGTTACTTCTTTAGCATTTACACGGTCTTCAAGATCCGAAATTCTATCTTCTGCTTCACCGATTCTGGCAGAGAACTGCCTGACTTCGGTGGAGAAAGTAGATAATTCAGAGGCCATGCCAGAGATTTCTTTTTTGATCATTTCAAATTGTGGTGAGAACAGGGCTGACATCTGTGCTATCAATATCTGAGTATCAAAAGAGGGGAGAGATAAATCAGTAGATGTGGAATCAAGACTAATGTCACTTGATTTAGTTTTTTTATCCTTCGCTTTTGGGAGGCATTATAGGTGAATTCTTTTTTGTCAGTGTGACACATTTTTTCCATTAATTTAGTGTGTCTCAAATAGTGACTAAGTAGAGAAAAAAATGTGAACAAAATTACTAAGAGTCGCGCCACGGCGCGGGCTCAGTGAAAACAAAATTGTGTGTGTACTCGAACAAAAAACAAGTAATGAGGAGAGAAAAAAAATGTGTGTCTGTGTTTTTTCTTTTTTTTTTTTTTAAAAAAAAGTATATGTGTGTGTATATATATATATATACAAATATATAAAATGTGCCCCTTATCTAGGGGGGAAAAAACAAAGAGTGAAATAAGCCTGACAAAGTGATTATCAAAGAAAATTTTTCCAATGAGAAAAGAACTCCCCCTTTATATTTTCTTATGTTGATGTTTTGATCTCTAAACCAAAATGGATATTATCTAGTTAAGATAGAGACTGAGTAAAATGTTTTATGAGCAAGGACCTTTAAACAAAGTTTTTTTTGTGTGTTTTTCCCCCTTTTCTTTCTCCTTTTCTTTCCTATCCCTGTGTACTAATAGACCAGGGAAAGCATTTACAAGCTAGCTAGTTATCTGAGTCATCACAGAGGTATAATATCCCTACCAGGCCCAGAACCAAACAGATAAATATAGCCAATTATTTGTCATTTGTAGCACTAATACTTATGTACCACAATATAGATTGACCCAAAACTTAGCAGAGATAAATTATATAGATTAGATGCTTAGCAAATGGCAGTAGTATACATTGTAATGGTTCACACCTAATTCACTTATAAGGTCTTAAAGCACAGTTATATTGAAATATAAATTCCAAGCACTGAACTTTAAATGTTATATCAGTGAAACAGGTCTCATTTCTTACAAATAAAGTTTTGAGTACAATAAAGAAATGGTACTTGAGTAGATAACATTGTTTAAAAATACATTTTTATTATACAGAAAAATCAGCTTACAGAAGTAATATAAAATTAAATTCATTTAAATCCAATATACACACAGAGTTAAAAGACTATTAGTTTAAACTTGCTTTCAATAACAATTGTTACATACCACTCGAAATGACTTCTTTGCAACCAAATCTTATCCTTAGAAATGCTCTATAATATCCTGTCAGAGTCACCTCCCTCATGTTTACAACAAGGTGTTTTTATAGTTTTTTATTTGGATGACGTCATCATTTATTGTTTTCTTTTTATATGTATTTTTAGCATCATTTTAACATCAACAAAACTTGTCTAGCTTTTTCTATCTTCAACAATGTGGCCTTGATTATCTGTTATACAAAATTTTAGACATACGCACTTTAAATTGCAAGGAGCATCCATTTTAGAGCTATAAATTCAAGGTTGAATAAACCTCCATTTTAAATCACATAGCATCTTATGTTAAAACTAGTTAGCTGGTTAGTATGTTTGCAGACAGATAATAAAAACCTTTTATATTGTAAAAGACTTTTGTTTAAACATATAAAAGGATACAGTTATACATTGTACACATTGTAGAAGTAACATATATTTGAATATAGTCATATACTTTATATATTGCAAAATAAGCATATTAAAGATTATATTTTTCACAATTTATGTGAACAGGCTCTTATAACAAGGTACAGTCTTTATGTATAGAAGCTGTACATGATAGATTTAAAATAAATCTATCATTTATAGTTAGTTATAAGTGTCTTGCTGAAAGAATGTATTTCTTACTGTTTATTGCATATTTATCAAGTGAATAGCAATATTAATTTGCAATCTAACATTTAAATAGCAGCTTTTATTGAGACAAGCATGCTATAAACAAACAAATATCAATTGCAGGAAGCAATTAAAAGGATGTACTTAGATAGCACTCACCAGCAAGTAATCAATTTAAGTCCAATGCTACCATAGGTAAAGAAGCCCAGAGAAGGGCGGATTTAAAACTTAACTTTTATTAGAATTGTTAAAATCATTACAACACATTAAAAATCACAAACAGTGTGAGGTGAGGGAATGCTGCTCCTAAGGAGGAATTATCAAATTGTATATTATAGGTATATTCTCACTATTGTGGGGTGCTACATATACCTCGGGTGTCACCCTTTTATATGAGATCCTGAGTTATATCTCAGTTGTGGCCGATCCACCAATAGTTATGTTAGTCCTCTGTGAGAGGGGTGTGAGTAATAATATTCAGATATTAAGGACCCAGGCTGTAAAAGTCCCCGCTTACTATTTGCCACTCTGTTGTTTGAAATAGAATAGAATTACCACCTTGCTGAATGCACTGGGGGAATTATCTGCTGCATCATCCTAGGTTAGGTTGATGTTATTATACTGTGAGGCGGTATTTGTAAGACGATATGGCACCCCTTTTGAATATCGTTATACCCACTTATACACGGGGGTTCAGGAGTATTCCCCTACTTATAGGGATAATCAAGTTTGGGGTTTTCCAGTATTATTCTGGTATTGCAAATATTCTGTACTCGTATGTAGATAGCTCTATGGGTTAATTAAAATTGTTTATGGGTACCAATAATTATATTAATGGGATTCCATTCAGAGAGCTAAACATACACATAAATCCGGTACAATATCAGTTTATTTAATACTGGATGAGAATACCTAGTATAAACAAATACATATTGCAGTGTGCGGTGCTTATACTTGTGTAATGGCGCTTGGCATTTAGGTGAGAACTTTTTATGATAAATTTGGGCAAAACTCAGCTGTAAAATGACGGTTGCGGTATTGAAAATGATTTCTTTTAGTTACACTGACCTCCTTTGTGTCAGAGCCACTAACTTATACAACTGAGATATCAGAATAATGCCCCTAATTGATTACGTATACACAGGCTTCCGTAGCGTCAGTGATACTAATATAAGTTCCCTTACATATGGTTAAAGTTAGCAGCGTACATCACCAGTAATTACTGTCAATATTGGCCCCCAAATTTGGTCTGATGTATCTCCTAGATAAGTATTATATGCTGGTTAGGAATATATAGCTTATTTTGCCGTTAAATTATCTATGGTTACCATTAGCAAAATAGCAAAGCAGGTGTTTTAGACTTGGTAGTAAAAATTATATTACCGTTAAACTTCCCAAGTTTTTTAAGATAAATAGGTCACTTAATATTTTAGGTTAAGGAAGCATTGAAGCCCCCTTACCATAATGTGTCAATTCGTGGTATATCTATTATTTGAGGTAGCGATTTGAAAGGTGCTGATACAAATAATTAGCAACTGGTATACGGCTAGGATATCTCCATTGCACACACTCTCTCACGCATATACCTTTTTAAATTATTTTCTAATTAAACATTCATACACCAAATCACACTGTTGTTTTAGTTAAAAAGGAGAAATGTTCTCCAGCTGCCCTGACATGTTTCGCCACAAAGGCTTTGTCAAAGGTTTAAAAAGGTATATGCGTGAGAGAGTGTGTGCAATGGAGATATCCTAGCCGTATACCAGTTGCTAATTATTTGTATCAGCACCTTTCAAATCGCTACCTCAAATAATAGATATACCACGAATTGACACATTATGGTAAGGGGGCTTCAATGCTTCCTTAACCTAAAATATTAAGTGACCTATTTATCTTAAAAAACTTGGGAGGTTTAACGGTAATATAATTTTTACTACCAAGTCTAAAACACCCGCTTTGCTATTTTGCTAATGGTAACCATAGATAATTTATCGGCAAAATAAGCTATATACTCCTAACCAGCATATAATACTTATCTAGGAGATACATCAGACCAAATTTGGGGGCCAATATTGACAGTAATTACTGGTGATGTACGCTGCTAACTTTAACCATATGTAAGGGAACTTATATTAGTATCACTGACGCTACGGAAGCCTGTGTATACGTAATCAATTAGGGGCATTATTCTGATATCTCAGTTGTATAAGTTAGTGGCTCTGACACAAAGGAGGTCAGTGTAACTAAAAGAAATAATTTTCAATACCGCAACCGTCATTTTACAGCTGAGTTTTGCCCGAATTTATAATAAAAAGTTCTCACCTAAATGCCAAGCGCCATTACACAAGTATAAGCACCGCACACTGCAATATGTATTTGTTTATACTAGGTATTCTCATCCAGTATTAAATAAACTGATATTGTACCGGATTTATGTGTATGTTTAGCTCTCTGAATGGAATCCCATTAATATAATTATTGGTACCCATAAACAATTTTAATTAACCCATAGAGCTATCTACATACGAGTACAGAATATTTGCAATACCAGATTAATACTGGAAAACCCCAAACTTGATTATCCCTATAAGTAGGGGAATACTCCTGAACCCCCGTGTATAAGTGGGTATAACGATATTCAAAAGGGGTGCCATATCGTCTTACAAATACCGCCTCACAGTATAATAACATCAACCTAACCTAGGATGATGCAGCAGATAATTCCCCCAGTGCATTCAGCAAGGTGGTAATTCTATTCTATTTCAAACAACACAGTGGCAAATAGTAAGCGGGGACTTTTACAGCCTGGGTCCTTAATATCTGAATATTATTACTCACACCCCTCTCACAGAGGACTAACATAACTATTGGTGGATCGGCCACACCTGAGATATAACTCAGGATCTCATATAAAAGGGTGACACCCGAGGTATATGTAGCACCCCACAATAGTGAGGATATCCTCCTGAGAATATACCTATAATATACAATTTGATAATTCCTCCTTAGGAGCAGCATTCCCTCACCTCACACTGTTTGTGATTTTTAATGTGTTGTAATGATTTTAACAATTCTAATAAAAGTTAAGTTTTAAATCCGCCCTTCTCTGGGCTTCTTTACCTATGGTAGCATTGGACTTAAATTGATTACTTGCTGGTGAGTGCTATCTAAGTACATCCTTTCAATTGCTTCCTGCAATTGATATTTGCTAGTTAGTCTCTCCCTATGTACAGCACCCAAGTCCCCCAGAACACTATTGGTATTTCTCATACTCTGAGAAGAAATTAGAAAACTAGTGGGACACAGCATCAGTAGTGCCGTCGTCTTTCTCTTGTCTGTTTCTCAATGCTATAAACAAAGTTTATTTGCAAAGTTATGCATTGTTAACTAAAAATTACATTTACATGCACAGGTGTATCACAGGGTTAATGAAAGCCTGTTACAGCCCCTCCAATACATTCTTGAAGAAAAGATAAGAAAGTGTCCAGCCCTTCGTTCCAACAGAAAAAGAAATGCGTTATTAATGTCCGGGATTCAGCAGAGTAACGGACATGAAATTAAAGTGTCCTTAATAATGCAAACAAAATAAAGTCAGACATTAATGATCCAGGAATTAAACTGAACTTTTTCATAATCTTCTTCAAGTAGGAGTATATCTGTAATTAATTCATGAAGCGTTGAGCCAGACAGAACATCATGTTTGTATTCCGTTATGGAAATTATTGCAGCAAACTTTTCTCTGGACTGGAGAATCAGGATTTTGTTTGTAATCCATTATGGGAAGTTTGAAGCAAACTGTTAGTTGAACAGAAACGTTTTATTCCTGCGCCAGTAAGAAAAACAGTTGGATCCCAGCCAATGTAAGTATGACGGATTCATACAAATAAGAAATCTCCATAAAGCTTCGTTGAAGCATATTAGTATTTCTTTTATAAGTTACAAGATTATAACGTTAAATAACTGTAAATCATTAGGTAACAATGGTTAAATCCTCCTCATTGGAAGATGACTTGCCATTTAGGAATACGTTGTAAATAAATTCTCCAAAATATCCATTTGATAGAAATTGGTTAATTGGTGTATGATTCATTAGTGGATGAGTTATAGATGTCCAGTTAGCATGGTATTTCTTGCTTGGAGAGATATCCTCATAGAAATGTGTCGTAGGAGTAAATTTATTACTTTCCTTTTCAATGAGACACTGATAACAAGTAGCTTTTAATTTAAAAAGCTTGCAAAAAAACTTAAAAATAAAAAGGTTGATAATAAATTGTAATCCACAGGTTTTCTTCGTGAAAATAAAGGATTATTAATGTTTCTAACCAATAAGTTTATACTGGTTATATTTACAATAAAAATACATTTATAATAAAAATAATAAATCTTTACTTCTACAAATGTTATTGGCATATAAATGATAGCTTAACAAGATATATACATATAGCATATATGAAATATAGCATAACATGATAATAAGCTTGCCATTTCTTTTCCGGCATTTCATTCAAAAAGAAAATAGGTTGACAAATAATTGCTTATTATATTTTTTTACTTAGATTTTCTCCTAGGAAAAAAGGACAAAAATTCAAAATAAAATGATACACAATACTATGGCTATTAATACATAGTACATATTCCCAGTATGTCTCCAAAGATACCATTCCCCACTGTAGTTAAACTAAACCTTCTCCAATAACATTACCCAATGCTGGCATTATTGGAATCAATGATTTACCTAAAGTTCTAATCCAGGTAGGAAAGAATCATGCAAGTCAATTCTTAAGAGGTCTGCATGTGCCCTTTTAACCAAATTCTCAATTGCTTCATGGGAGGAGCCCAATCTCACTTGCATGTTATGTAAATGAGCCCAGAGTGCTGTCATGTATGGAATTTGCAATGTAATATGGGGTACCTGCATTGTTAAATGTGATCTAACATGTATATTCTTAATCACTGGTGGTGTTAAAATTGTATTATAACACTCTACAGATTCATTAACAGTTACCATTGTAGCTTGCAGCATTGGGATTTTACAATCATTTTGACTAGTAATCACAACATATGACCAATTATGAATTGGTTCTATGTGAGTGTATGGTGATTGTACAGGCGTAATTTTAACAGTACAATCAGAGTCTTGTTTATCAACACCACATGTTTTTCGTTTGTAGACATTTTCACATACTAAATATCCTAGATCAACACAATTTTCTGTTTCAACATATTCCCAGCTATTATCATCTCATAATATATATATATATTTCCCATACACAATCTTCTGGGTTATTTGTTATTCTACACTTTAATTCTCTTATAAATCATTAATTTTGAAATATGCAGCATAATTTCTGTTTGTTTTACCGTTAGACTTAATTGTGTAGAAATTTCTGTAACATTTAATAGTGTAATATCAATGTGTCCTTCTTGTAAAGTTAACCTTATAGCTGTCAAATAATTTAGTATTGTTACTGCTTTCATTTCTTCATCTACCATTGTAAAATCAGACATCGCTGCAGTTAGGATAGTTATCATGTGATCTCTTAGGATCATCAATCCTCTCTTTACGTCTTCATCATTAATATCTGAAATTTCACTGACAATTAATACTGCATCACTTAATAAATGCCCAGTCAATATCTGAACTTCAGCATTAGACATTAACTGCCTTTTATTTGTTTTTTCTTCTGTATTACAATCATCTGGAATTATATTCTCTATTGTAATATATGTTACATTATCAAATATATTATTTGTTCCCCAAACAGCTTCATCATAAGTCATATCTGTCACATTTTGCTTATAACATTTAGCATATTTACATGGTATGTCATCAACGGTTATATTTACATCCATTTGTAGTTTCATACTTGCAATTACTACATTTACTGGATATTTTATCTATGAGACATTTCTGAAACAGGGAATATATTACATTATTTTTGTTAATAATGTGATGTTTTGTCACGCACCAAAACCCAGGTATGCCTACATAATGTAGGAATCCCTTATCAATGTCTTTAGGTTAAAAACAAAAATATGTCCTTGATTCCTTAAGGTAGAAACAACAGGATGTACATTGATAGTTTGTTTCCAAGTCACAAATGCCCTTTTTAATTAGATCTTCAACTGTTATATTACAAAGATTGTTCTTTTCTTTGCATGAGTGACTGTAATACATTGTATTTAAGAAAGCTGCATATCTTGGCTTTGTACATGTATCCCATTCTTTTAGATTCAAAAACATTTCATCCTTTCCTTTCTCATTCCATTCTGTAGGTAATGCTTGCTCTCGCAGTCTTCCTGTCTGTTGATCCACTACTTCAAGCTGAAGTTTCACAAATAGTTGTAGGTATCCTTCATCTGTATGTAACTCTGGTGTCCACCATTCTGAATAAAGTGTGTTAGTACAAAACACTGCTCCATTATATGATTTTACTCCTCCAGGAAACCTGTATTCCTCCTCCTCTGCGTTTTCCCAGAATGCAATGCGAGGATCTGTGTGATTTTCAGGAAAGAAGCCTTTTTGAGTTAATTGTCCTGTGTTTAGATAAAAAATAGGATATTCTTTATACTTGACTTTGTCAATTGTAATCCCAGGACGTGGACATTGATCTGCTTTTATTTCATTTGCAGGCCATCTCCTTGTCCCTTGAAAGTCCACATAATAGCAATGTGCAAATGTTGAAAAACACATTTTCTCCAACATTGGTGTGTCCGGTCCACGGCGTCATCCATTACTTGTGGGAAATATTCTCCCCCACAGGGAAAGGCAAGGAGAGCACACAGCAAGAGCTGTCCATATAGCTCCCCCTCTGGCTCCGCCCCCCAGTCATTCTCCTTGCCGCTCTGAACAAGTAGCATCTCCACGGGGATGGCGAGGAGTTTGTGGTGTAGCTGTAGTTTTTTATTTCTTCTATCAAGAGTTTGTTATTTTAAAATAGTGCTGGCTTGTACTATTTACTCTACAACAGAAAAGTGATGAAGATTTCTGTTTAAGAGGGCTATGATTTTAGCACAAATAACTAAAATCCATTACTGTTACCACACAGGACTGTTGAAACTAGAGAACTTCAGTTGGGGGTAACAGCTTGCAGACTCATCTGCTTCAGGTATGACTAGTCTCCTTCTAACAACACAGGCTAATGCTAGATGACAGTCATTTTTCCCCTCAGGGAAAACGGTAAGCCATTTTTCTTTCACCTCAGCAAAAAAGATAACAGGCTTCCCCTTTTTGTTTTTTTATGCTGGTAGACACTGTTAGGGGCCAAATCGATTGGTTTTTATTGCAATATCATGGCATATGAAATGTTTTATGAGCTCATATACACTTGGGGACGTTTTTTATTGATCTGGCTTGTTTTAGACACCTAAATCTAGTCAGGAAGGCCCCTTCACTCTAGTGTACTGAGGGAGGAGGCCTCATTTTGGCACTTCAGCTGAGCAGTTGATTTTCAAGGCAGTGCATGCAGTCTCATGTGAGAGGGTCCTGTGGCTCAGAAAGTGACTCCAGAAGGCTTATTTCTGTGGATGGTTGACCCCTAAGGAAGGTAAAAAGCTGCAGCAATGCTGTAGCAGGGATTGTGGTGTATAAAAACGGTTAAATCCAGCAATTTGCTCCGGTTTGCTTGTTTTAGGAGCTAGAGTCTCCATATTTGCTGTGCAATACTTTATAAGCATTAAGACACTGGGGTCCAAATTTCATAAAAATCGGATATTGCCTTCATAGTTTTTTGAACATTCAGAAATAAAGTGTGTCATTTTATTATTTAAAGAGACAGTAACGTTTTTGTTTAAAATCGTTTTTATTGCATTGTTTGCCTGCCGAAATCTGTTTAACATGTCTGGGCCATCAGATAACCTATGTTCTGTGTGTGTAGAGACAAATGTGGTTCCCCCTTCGAGTGTTTGTGATGATTGTGCCATAGCGTCCAAACAAAATAAGGACAGCTCTGTTACATTTCATAATGTTGCCCAAGATGATTTATCTAATGAAGGTAGTGGGGATAGTTCTACATCCTCTCCTTCTGTGTCTACACCAGCTTTGCCCGCGCAGGCGACACCTAGCGCGCCAGTGCTTATTTCTATGCAACAATTGACAGCAGTAGTGGATAATTCTATAGCAAATCTTTTATCCAAACTGCCAGCATTTCAGAGAAAGCGTGATTGTTCAGTTTTAAATACAGATAAAAAGGATGAACAATCAGACGCTGATGATGCCTTATCTATTTTACCCTAACATCAATCAGAATTGGCTGTGAGGGAAGGGCTGTCTGAGGGTGAAATTTCAGACTCAGGAAAAATTTCTCAACAGGCAGAACCTGATATAGTAGCATTTAAGTTTAAGCTAGAACATCTCCGCGCTTTGCTTAAGGAGGTATTAGCTACTCTGGATGACTGTGATTCTATGGTAGTACCAGAGAAGTTGTGCAAATTGGACAAATTTTTAGAGGTCCCAGTGCACGACGATGCTTTTCCTATACCCAAGAGGGTAGCGAGCATAGTGGATAAGGAGTGGGAGAAGCCAGGGGTACCCTTTGCCCCACCTCCTATATTTAAGAAAATGTTTCCCATAATAGACCCTAGAAGGGACGCATGGCAGACGGTCCCGAAGGTTGAGGGAGCTGTTTCAACACTAGCGAAGCGCACAACTATTCCTATAGAGGACAGCTGCGCTTTCAAAGATCCTATGAATAAAAAATTGGAAGGATTGCTTAAAAAGATTTTTGTTCAGCAAGGGTTCATCCTTCAACCAGCTACGTGTGTTATTACTGTCACTTCAGCGGCGTCCTTTTGGTTCGAGGAACTAGAAAGGTCGCTCCAGAAAGAGACTTCCTATGAAGAAGTCATGGACAGAATTCACGCATTAAAGTTAGCTAATTCCTTTATATTGGATGCCGCTTTTCAAATAACGAAATTGGCAGCGAAAAACTCAGGTTTTGCTATAGTAGCGCGGAGGGCGCTTTGGCTAAAATCCTGGTCGGCAGATGTGTCGTCCAAGACTAAGTTACTTAATATTCCTTTCAAGGGTAAGACCCTTTTTGGGCCGGAATTGAAGGAAATTATTTCAGACATCACTGGGGGTAAGGGCCATGCCCTCCCACAGGATAGGCCTTTTAAGGCTAAGAACAAGTCTAATTTTCGTTCCTTTCGCAATTTCAGGAACGGACCGGCTAATAACTCCACTGCCGCTAGACAAGAAGGTAACGCGGCCCAGCCCAAACCCGCTTGGAAGCCCATGCAAGGCTGGAATAAGGGTAAACAGACCAAGAAACCTGCTGCTGCTACCAAGACAGCATGAAGGGGTAGCCCCCGATCCGGGACCGGATCTGGTAGGGGGCAGACTATCTCTATTCGCTCAGGCTTGGGCAAGAGATGTTCCGGATCCCTGGGCACTAGAGATAGTCTCCAAGGGATACCTACTAGACTTCAAGGGACTTCCTCCAAAGGGAAGATTCCACCTGTCTCGCTTATCTTCAGACCAGATAAAGAAACAGGCATTCTTACATTGTGTAAGAGACCTATCAAAGATGGGAGTGATAAACCCAATCCCCTCCGGGGGAACAAGGTCTAGGTTTTTACTCAAACCTGTTTGTGGTTCCCAAAAAAGAGGGAACTTTCAGGCCAATTCTGGATTTAAAGATATTAAACAAGTTCCTCAGAGTTCCATCCTTCAAAATGGAAACCATTCGGACAATCTTGCCGACAATCCAGCAGGGTCAATATTTGACTACCGTGGATCTAAAGGATGCATATCTGCATATCCCAATCCACAAAACTCATCATCAGTTCCTGAGGTTCGCTTTTCTGGACAAACAGTACCAGTTTGTGGCTCTTCCATTCGGTTTAGCCACCGCTCCCAGAATTTTCACAAAGGTGCTAGGGTCCCTTCTAGTGGTCCTAAGGCCGAGGGGCATCGCTGTAGCACCTTATCTAGACGACATCCTAATGAGTTCACTGTCACCGTCCACAAGGGTTCCTTTTCTGGGAACAATAATAGATTCTGTGGAAATGAAGATCTTCCTGACATAAGTCAAAAAGTTAAAGCTTCTAAACGCTTGTCGAGTTCTTCATTCTATTCCTCAACCCTCCATAGCTCAGTGCATGGAAGTAATAGGACTAATGGTCGCAGCAATGGACGTGGTTCCTTTTGCTCGAATTCATCTAAGACCATTACAGCTGTGCATGCTCAATCAGTGGAATGGGGACTATACAGACTTTTCTCCCCAAATTCAAGTAGACCAGGTAACCAGGGACTCACTTCTCTGGTGGTTGACCCAGGATCACCTGTCTCAGGGAATGAGTTTACGCAGACCGGAGTGGGTCATTGTCACGACCGACGCCAGCCTCTTGGGTTGGGGCGTGGTCTGGGACTCTCTGAAAGCTCAGGGTCTATGGTCACGAGAAGAGTCTCTTCTCCCGATAAACATTTTGGAACTAAGAGCAATATTCAATGCGCTCCTAGCTTGGCCTCAACTAGCGGAAGCCAGGTTCATAAGGTTTCAGTCGGACAACATAACGACTGTTGCGTACATCAATCATCAGGGGGGAACAAAGAGTTCCTTGGCGATGAGCGAGGTGTCCAAGATCATCAAATGGGCGGAGGATCACTCCTGCCATCTATCTGCAATTCACATCCCAGGAGTAGACAACTGGGAGGCGGACTATTTGAGTCGTCAGACTTTCCATCCGGGGGAGTGGGAACTCCACCCGGAGGTCTTTGCCCAGTTAACCCAATTATGGGGCATTCCAGACATGGATCTCATGGCGTCCCGTCAGAACTTCAACATTCCTTGTTACGGGTCCAGATCCAGGGATCCCAAGGCGACTCTAGTGGATGCATTAGTGGCGCCTTGGTCGTTCAACCTAGCGTATGTGTTTCCACCGTTTCCTCTCCTTCCCAGGCTCATAGCCAGGATCAAACAGGAGAAGGCCTAGGTGATTCTGATAGCTCCTGCGTGGCCACGCAGGACTTGGTATGCAGACCTGGTGAATATGTCATCGGCTCCACCATGGAAGCTACCTTTGAGACAGGATCTTCTAGTACAAGGTCCATTCGAACATCCAAATCTAGTTTCTCTGCAGCTGACTGCTTGGAAATTGAACGCTTGATTTTATCCAAGCGTGGGTTTTCAAATTCTGTGATAGATACTCTGGTCCAAGCCAGAAAACTTGTGACTAGAAAGATTTACCATAAAATATGGAAAAAATATATCTGTTGGTGTGAATCCAAGGGATTCTCCTGGAGTAAGATTAAAATTCCAAAGATTCTCTCCTTTCTCCAAGAAGGTTTGGATAAAGGGTTGTCAGCGAGTTCTCTAAAGGGACAGATTTCTGCTTTATCTGTCTTGTTACACAAACGACTGGCAGCTGTGCCAGATGTACAAGCTTTTGTTCAGGCTTTGGTCAGAATCAAGCCTGTTTACAGACCCATGACTCCTCCTTGGAGTCTAAATTTAGTTCTTTCAGTTCTTCAAGGGGTTCCGTTTGAACCTTTACATTCCATAGATATTAAGTTACTATCTTGGAAAGTTCTGTTTTTGGTTGCTATTTCTTCTGCTAGAAGAGTTTCTGAATTATCTGCTTTGCAGTGTAATCCACCCTATCTGGTTTTCCATTCAGATAAGGTTGTTTTGCGTACTAAGCCTGGTTTTCTTCCAAAAGTTGTTTCCATCAAGAATATTAACCAGGAAATAGTTGTTCCTTCTCTGTGTCCGAATCCAGTTTCAAAGAAGGAACGTTTGTTACACAATTTAGATGTAGTTCGTGCTTTAAAGTTCTATTTAGAAGCAACAAAAGATTTTAGACAAACCTCATCTTTGTTTGTCGTTTACTCTGGTAAGAGGAGAGGTCAAAAAACTACTGCTACCTCTCTTTCTTTCTGGCTGAAAAGCATTATCCGATTGGCTTATGAGACTGCCGGACGGCAGCCTCCTGAACGAATCACAGCTCACTCTACTAGGGCTGTGGCTTCCACATGGGCCTACAAGAACGAGGCTTCTGTTGATCAGATATGTAAGGCAGCGACTTGGTCTTCTCTGCACACTTTTGCCAAATTCTACAAATTTGATACTTATGCTTCTTCGGAGGCTATTTTTGGGAGAAAGGTTTTGCAAGCCGTGGTGCCTTCCATTTAGGTAACCTGATTTGCTCCCTCCCTTCATCCGTGTCCTAAAGCTTTGGTATTGGTTCCCACAAGTAATGGATGACGCCGTGGACCGGACACACCAATGTTGGAGAAAACAGAATTTATGCTTACCTGATAAATTACTTTCTCCAACGGTGTGTCCGGTCCACGGCCCGCCCTGGTTTTCCTAATCGGGTTGAAATTTTTTTTCTTTATACACTACAGTCACCACGGCACCCTATAGTTTCTCCTTTTTCTCCTAACCGTCGGTCGAATGACTGGGGGGCGGAGCCAGAGGGGGAGCTATATGGACAGCTCTTGCTGTGTGCTCTCCTTGCCTTTCCCTGTGGGGGAGAATATTTCCCACAAGTAATGGATGACGCCGTGGACCGGACACACCGTTGGAGAAAGTAATTTATCAGGTAAGCATAAATTCTGTTTTTTCTCTGTATGCCTTTTGTTTCCAGTATTCTTGCAAAGGCAAATCATATTCCAAAGTCTTTGCTTGTATCATTTCCATTTGCCCATTTATGTTATCTTTTACCAATTTTCTTCCCATTTGAGTTGTGATATTTTCTTTCTTTGATATTACTGTTGAATCTATCAATACGACTTGAGATATTCCTAATACTTTTTGTTTTTGTATTATAGGTTTTGCAAATGGTTTCCAATAAATTCCTTGCAGTAGCCCATTCATCTTTATTTCTACAGGTTGCAGATTGTAATGTTCAGCTCTTTTTAGTCTTGATATCGTTGGTACAGCATCCTCTTGAGCTTTTGTTTGATTCCATGCCAGAACAGCTCCAGGTCTCTTTGCAAGATTATTCCACTGTAGACGAAAAAACTATCATGCAGGTTGATATCAAGATAAGGAGAAGTATAAAAAGTATCAGTACTGTATATCTCAATATTTTAAGGTTTTTATAATTGAACAAGTTCTTTAACATTTTCAGTCCTTGTTGTTGTATCAGTGTTCGTGCTGATAGCATAGTATTTATGATAGGTAAAACAGGATTAGATCTTGTAACTGCTGTTGGTGTATCAAATGAATCTACTTCAGTTATTTGATCACCTTCTTCAACATCATAATAAAAAAAGGTGTTATAGTCTCTGGATTTGAAGAAAATGGCATCATTTGAAATTGATTATTAATCCGGTTTGCTTCATTCAGAGTAACCCACTGAGATTAAGTCTTTCCTTGTTTGTCTTCTATAATCAAAGTCCTTAGGTTAATGACATGTTTTACCTTTGTAGGTTTCCACCTTGGCCATAAAGGTTTCGCTGCTTGAACTCTTTCCTGGACAAACTGA
This sequence comes from Bombina bombina, assembly GCF_027579735.1. Taxonomy (NCBI): domain Eukaryota; kingdom Metazoa; phylum Chordata; class Amphibia; order Anura; family Bombinatoridae; genus Bombina; species Bombina bombina. Next base: position 843,764,526 of record NC_069502.1, on the reverse strand, counting down.
CCAACCTGTGGTGTCCAAGCTCATAAAAGGTTAGGTGTAAAAGCAGGTCGTGCAAAACAATCACGCATTTCTTGTAAAATAGATAATTGCTCTAATCTCCCTGGTGCAGAAAGGTACTCAGTATTAAACATTGTATTCATAGGTATACCATATAACAATTCATAAGGTGTTTTCCCAGAAATAACAGAAGGTATATTATTTAAACCTACTTGTACATAAGTTAACAGGGGATACCACTGTTTTTGGGCGGTTAGTTAGTAACTTGGTTAACAATCGTTTTACCTCAGCATTTTTCCTTTCAACAACCCCACTACTTTGGGGATGATAAGGTGCACTGATTTCCCATTTTATATCAAAAGACTTAGCCCACTCTTGTGCTTGAGTAGATGTTAAAGCTGGTCCAGCATCTGAGTGTAGGGCTTTAGTTTTACCAATACTTACTAAGGAATTGAGACTATCAAGCGTGGTACTAACCGTGGCACTTTTAACAGGGTATAACCATATGAACCTTGTACAAGCATCAACATATACTAACACATATTTATACCCATGTGAAGTAGGTAAAGGCCCTATGTGATCTAAATAAATCAGATCAAATGGCTTATTATGAATTTCTTTAACAATGTATGGTTGTTTATAGTGATTTGGATTATTAACAAGGAGACATGCTTTACAACTCCCTATAACTCTTATGACCGTTTCCTTCATATTAGGCCACCAATATTTTGACTTTAGGGTAAATAAGACTTTATCTCGCCCTAAATGAGGATGTCCAATACTAGAATAGGCCATCTCTGTTATGTTCCATCTGTCTATGACAGGGGGAATAATCAATTGTTAGTCTCCAATCTTAACCATACAATGTTTGTCTTTTAATTCATAAAGATATTTTTTAGGATAACCAGGTGGATTAGGTCTGGTTTTATCCAAGCAAGAATTTAACTCTGTGTCAAGATTACTGGTTGCTGTCATTCGAGTTTTAACTGCAATTACTGCATATTTTTACTTACACCTTGTGCAAGAGTATCTGCAAATATATTGCCTTCTGTATGCAAAGAAGAACCTAGCTTTCTATGAGCTGGTTCATGTACTACTTCAATATCAGGCTTTAGATCCAAATAAGCAGCAATTGCTTTCCATTTGGCAATATGCTTTAATGGTTTTTCTTGGCAGTTAAAAAACCATTAAATTTCCAGATTCATAAATCCTGGAATACAGATCTTGCCAGGTATGCAGAATCAGTTACAATTAACACTGGACCTTTATCTAACAATGCTTCCTTCATAGCAAATGCTAGTGCAGAAATTCCTACAAATTAAGCTGAATGATCCCTTAAAGGGATTTGCCATGAACGCAATAAAGTCAGAGTGGGAGAATATTTTGCAATTCCTGCTCCAGCAGATTTATTTACTTTCTCTTTACTAGATATTATTGCAGAGCTATCAGTGTAAAATATAGCTGAATTGTAATAATTTGGATAAGTTTATAAATTCCAACTTGAGGGTTGCTTTGGAGCTGGTAAATCATCTAGAGGTGTCAGATTCTTATCATGAATAAAATGTATTTGTGGGTCTTCCAAAATAGAAAACCATTTTATCCATCTATTCTTTAGTGCTTTCTTGTCTGGTATAGTTTGCTTTTGTAAGTTATCAAGTGAGGCTACTGATGTATGTACATATATATCTTTCCCCTGTACAATCTGTCTTGACTTTAACAGTGTTATATTAACAGCTACCAAAAGCTCTATCATAGTAAACTTTATCTCTGTTTGTGAATATACATAAGATAGAAGTGCTATTGGAATTGTCTCATTTACATTATATAACCTTATATAGCTTGCATTTGGCGATACATTTATGTAAACTGATAGATCCTTAGTACTATCTCTTTGAGCTAAATACTCTGTTCTATTTACTGCCTCTAATAATGCATTTAATAATGCATTTAGTGCCTCTTCCTGAGTCGTCCACTTAAAAAGTATCCATGGTCTTTTTGTTTTAGATTTTTATCTCCCTTGAGACTGCAGCATGCAAAGGTGCAATTAACACATTGAAATCAGGTATGAAAAACATTGCATAAGTAAGTAAACCAATTATACTACGTAATTGTTTTTTTTTAGAGAATGTGAATGTGTTAAAGCTGCTATTTTTTCTTTATAATTAACAGATAATCCTCTCCCCCTTTCAGAAATTTCAAATCCCAAGAAAGTAACAGTATGTCCAGCAATTTGAGATTTCTAAAGAGATACTACATAACCTGCAGCATGTAATATAGTCAAAACCTGATCCAACACTGCTATGTGTTACTTCTCACTATCATGTGAAAAATATATGTCATCTACATACACTTCCACTTCTGGAAATTTAGACAATAAATTTACTACATCTGAAGTAAATAACGCACTCGAATTCAAAAATCCCTGAGGTAATCGGGTAAATACCAAAGTTTTGCCTCTCCAAGTAAAACCTGTTATCCAGTAACTACCTGGAGTAATAAGATGACTCCAAAAACCATTTGCCAAGTCTGACTTTGTCTTAAAAGTTTTCCTTCGCAAATTGTGTATAATAGAAGGTGCATGTGTATTTTGTGTTGCCACCTTTGGTGTAACTCTGTTAGCTTCTCTATAGTCTAATACCATTAACCAAGAACCATCCGGTTTGGGAACAGGGTAGACTGCTGAGTTCATTTGACTGTACTGTTCTTTTAGTACTCCTTGTTTAAGTAAATCATCAATGACTTTCTGTATATAGGGAATGGCTACACCATTGATTTTATACTGTGCCTGTTTCTTAGGAACTACTGTGCCTGTAGCAATATGATGACTGACTCCTTTACGATGTCTAACCCAATTTTCCCACTTCTGAAATATTTTAACATTTTTCTTTAAGCAAAAATCTAAGTTTCTAACATCAGATACTGCAGTATGATCTAATTGCATTTTCATAAATGCTTATTCCACAACTCTAGTAGTTAAAGGAAGTTCATCTTCCAGCTGCAATGAAATAAAATGTGCTACATCCTTATAAGCTATAAGAAAATCAGAATCAAGCTTAGGATGCTGAACTAATTCTAAGTGCACTCTTTTACCATTTATTTATACCTGTGTATTACATGAGGGATAAGTACCTTCACCTTTTAAAGTCTGTATAGTTATATTGCCTAATACATTTCCTTTAACATATCTGATTGTACTAAAGATATTTATGCTTGTGTATCTAAATACCCCTCATAAGTCTCTCCCCCATATTCTACTGTTAATTTTACTTCATTCATCTTTAGACTCTTCTGGGATGTCTGGTAGTGATTTCTTTATTTGTCCTACTTTTTTTTAGTAGTAGCTGGGGCAACTGAAATTTCACCCCTTTCAGTAGAACTAATCACACGCTCCTGATATCTATCCTGACCCCTGTACCTTTTCCTCTATATCTCACACTACCATCTCCAAATCCATACCGATCTGGAGTTTTTTTATTTTTTAAAAATGGTTTCAATGTCCTGCGAGGAAATTCCTCATAAGGCAAATCTTAGATTTGCTCTAAATAGTTATAAACTGATTTTCATTGGTGTAAGATGGAGGTGCTTGGGAGTAAGGTTGTGGAGGGTTAAATTTAGTTTGTTTTTGTGGATATTGTTCTCTTGCATTCTTTTTTTTCATTTACAAACTGAGCTCTGTTTTTCCTTTGCTGGAAAATCTTTTCTCCTTCCTTTTCTCTGCTATTTGAAGTTACTAGTGCATCTCCAGTCAGGTCCTTACCTACAAGTGTATAAGTAAGTCTTAATATATATCAGGCATTTATTTAGGTCTCTCTGCTATAGGTACAGAGAGTATTTGTCTCTCTGTATCCAAAATTAAGCCTTGTCCTTTAACATTTGGCTTTAAACAACCATGTCATGATTATTTTAATTGTAAATCTCAGCTCTAATAAATATGCTGCTACAATGCCACTATTCATATTCATCATTCCTAAAATATCAGCAAGTGAAGCCAAAGTATCTTTACCTTGTGTCTTTACATGATATGCATAAATCACTGAATTCCACTTCCTTGCCTCAAATATAAAAACACACAAACCAGAGAATAAAATAGCATTAACTAATGTACTATTTTGTGGAAGATAATAAGTTGGATAAACTCCAGCTAATGCATGAACTCTGACATTTAACCACAAAGCTATGTCCTTCGGATTGCGTGGCATCACTCCAATTGTTGTTTTTATATTACATTTAGGAATTCCTGCAGCTTCAGCAAAAAAAAAAAAAAAACTTGCTATATGCATGACACTCCAGACATTTTCACTATTTAAAACCTGAGCTTACATATAACCTAAAAAATGTATCACATTAAAAAGGTTTTCCCTCTCAGCTTGCTAATATTCTGCAGCTGGTATTATTTATTTTCCCTTTACTGGACTGTACAAACTAGATCTAGGAGTACCCCACATCTCAATTCAGGCTAAAGCCTTTAGGGCAATGTCTTTGTATTCCTGTAGCAATAACAGGAGGTCTGCCTAAAATCTCTACTATACCATCATAAGAAACATTTGTATTTCTATTTGTTGCAGGATCAAAATCTGCATCTATAGTGTGATATATAGGTTGTTGCAAAACTACTCCAGCAGCATTAGCAAAGTTTAAATGAATTAAACCCTAACTGTATCTCCAAAGCAATAACCTCATAATTTCCAATGACTCTACCATTCTGCATTTTAAACACATAATTGAGTTTTAAAAGATTCTGCAAATCCTGATTAGCCATGATATTTCAGTACCTTCCCTTACGTGTAAGGGGACCCAGGTAAAATTATAATAATTATTATAAAACATATATTATCTCTCAAAACACCCAGGGACGCCAATTGTAGTGGTTCACACCTAATTCACTTATAAGGTCTTAAAGCACAGTTATATTGAAATATAAATTCCAAGCACTGAACTTTAAATGTTATATCAGTGAAACAGGTCTCATTTCTTACAAATAAAGTTTTGAGTACAATAAAGAAATGGTACTTGAGTAGATAACATTGTTTAAAAATACATTTTTATTATACAGAAAAATCAGCTTACAGAAGTAATATAAAATTAAATTCATTTAAATCCAATATACACACAGAGTTAAAAGACTATTAGTTTAAACTTGCTTTCAATAACAATTGTTACATACCACTCGAAATGACTTCTTTGCAACCAAATCTTATCCTTAGAAATGCTCTATAATATCCTGTCAGAGTCACCTCCCTCATGTTTACAACAAGGTGTTTTTATAGTTTTTTATTTGGATGACGTCATCATTTATTGTTTTCTTTTTATATGTATTTTTAGCATCATTTTAACATCAACAAAACTTGTCTAGCTTTTTCTATCTTCAACAATGTGGCCTTGATAATCTGTTATACAAAAGTTTAGACATACGCACTTTAAATTGCAAGGAGCATTCATTTTAGAGCTATAAATTCAAGGTTGAAAAAACCTCCATTTTAAATCACATAGCATCTTATGTTAAAACTAGTTAGCTGGTTAGTATGTTTGCAGACAGATAATAAAAACCTTTTATATTGTAAAAGACTTTTGTTTAAACATATAAAAGGATACAGTTATACATTGTACACATTGTAGAAGTAACATATATTTGAATATAGTCATATACTTCATATATTGCAAAATAAGCATATTAAAGATTATATTTTTCACAATTTATGTGAACAGGCTCTTATAACAAGGTACAGTCTTTATGTATATAAGCTGTACATGATAGATTTAAAAGAAATCTATAATTTATAGTTAGTTATAAGTGTCTTGCTGAAAGAATGTACTTCTTACTGTTTATTGGATATTTATCAAGTGAATAGCAATATTAATTTGCAATCTAACATTTAAATAGCAGCTTTTATTGAGACAAGCATGCTATAAACAAAGTTTATTTGCAAAGTTATGCATTGTTAACTAAAAATTACCTTTACAAGCACAGGTGTATCACAGGGTTAATGAAAGCCTGTTACAACATACACATAGAATTTATCAGAGCATGCAATTTTTAAATATAACAGGGAGATATTCTTGCAACCTTTGAGGAAATTGATTCTTATTTTTAAATAGCACCCTGTTCAGATAAATAGCACAATACAGGATTTCAAACCCTCTTTTATTTTTCGGTTTTCTTGCCTCTTTCCTTCACTTTCCCGTTTCTTAACTCTTTAAAGTTCTGTTTAAATTTAAAGAAAAGTCATTTCCAAGTGAATCAATCACCAGAAATCATACTGGAAACAAGCAGTGTCCCAGGGAGAAAAAAAGAGAGCAAACTTTCAAGTAACCAATATAGGGGCACTAGAGTTTCTCAGATGATATATCAAATATTAACCCCTTTTCAAAGTGGTAATCAGTTACCCCCTGGACATCAAAGTTCCTCCGCTCCAGCCCAGCATAGATGTAAGTAGGAATGAGAGGGCAAAGAAGAGAAAACAATACTTGCGGCGGCGACCAACTCTGATATCCTCACAGCGTCTCAGTACCAGCCCTCAAAGGTTATTGTCAAGCAGCTTCTAGCTCAAATCGAGCCGTAGGAGCCAGGCCCTCAGCGCTCTGTGATTCGCCTTGATCCAGGTGAAGTCGGTCTGCCCAACACGGATCCCTCCGTGAAGCGACGTTCCCACCTCACTGGCTATGACGTTTGCACCGGCTTCCTGTCACATGCCTCCGGGAGCTGTCCTCAGTGCATCCGGTCCACTCCTCTGCACGGTTACTGCTTACAGCTCAACAGTACCGGGATGCCGATACACAGGTACAGAGTGACAGAGTTAGGTCTACCCCGGGTATTCTGCCTCCAGGTTTGTGCCACTGACAGGTACTTTCGACTTTCACACATTCATCTTGGGCACCAATTAGGACTTCCAGCTCTCCGCCAAATTGTTTGGCTGTGTGCACTACCGCACCGAAAACCCCCTTTAGCCACAGGGTTAAGTGATGTAAGAATTGTGTGAGATAGTGAGCGCTGGGAAGCTTAAAAGGACTGTGAGGTATGGATATGTTAAAATGGAATGTATTTATTACAGTTAATATACAATGAAAATACAATATAATACATACAAATTAAAAAGCTTCTAAAATTCTTCCTAAAATCTCTATGGATCCATGAGATATAAGTCTTAAGGATATAGTGTTACCTATATCTGTGGTGTTAGACTGTTGTCGGAGCTAACGTAATATTTGTTCCAAGACCATAGTATTATGGTCTATAAAGTGCAGTTTAAGCACAGATATTTACAAACAGCAGATGTGATGTAAATGGCCAAAATTGGCATAGTACAATGTCAATAATACAGATGTCAACAATACAGATGCAGTATAAATGTATAAGTGATAGAAATACAATATAAATAAAAGTGTAGGAGAAATCCAATTGTGTAAAAATGGAAATAAAATTTGTTGAAAAAATGAAGAAATTTATTTCTCTCAAATAGTTTCTTAAAAAATGTCTCTTTGGAGAATCACAGTGTTCCAAAAAATATATATATATCAGAGTGTTCCACAAAAATTGCAAAAGTGTTCCACAAAAATTGTAAAAAATTAATCCACAAATAAATATCAAAGTGTTCAAAAAACCGACTATCCCAAAGAATAAGGGAATATATAATCTCAGTTCCAAACCATTGTCAGAGGAAGAAGTATCAGTACTATCATATGGTCTTAATTTTGCTCCAGCAAAAGGAATGGACAAATTCCAAACCTTTATAGGGATAAAGGAATTTGTAAGAAAGCTAACATTAAAGGGACATTTTTCAAGAACACCACTTGAAAGAAACATTATCCAGCAAAGGCAATCATCAGAGGATTACTACATACATACAGACCTCAAACCCAGATCAACTTACTATCCGGTAAGCAGCAAAGGCACAGCGATAGAAACCTTCGAGGCAAATGTATGCCGAAACATTTATGCACCTTGCATCCCCTAAATCAACAGTGTGTGACATGCATGATAAAAAAAATTGCAGAAATTAAGAGATCACTTTTTAAAGAATCATATTTGTAAATGTGTAAACAAAAATAATTCTGTGATTTCAAAATTGTACATTAATGATCTGGGTATATGGCTAGATGAAGAAAAGTACTTTTAAAAGGTTGACATATATTTGTTTGTTTTTTCTCCATTTTCCCCAACCAAGAGCACCACTTCAAATACAGTGTACAAATGTTCCCATCTGTCAGATGTACTTATGGATTTTGAAAATGCTGTACTCTATATGGTCTTGGTAGAACCATAAGCTATGGTACTCATACCATTAGATCTGTTAAATGCAGGATTTAGGATTGTTGGTATGTATTTCAAAATTAAGTCAGCTGTAGTGTAAACTGAACAGTTTTAAGTTAACCTGTCTCATTTCAAACACTGAACAATCTTAGTCTGAGATTATAACATTTTATGCAGATGTAAAAATCTTAGATAAAATGCCTCCTTGCATCTGGAAAGTCCTTGCATAAAGGGGCAGTAAACTGGAATTATATATATATATATATATATATATATATATCAGCAAAATAAAGCAGGCACTCTCCGTTTAACTTTATCGTTTAATGGTCCATTAAACGATAAAGTTAAACGGAGAGTGCCTGCTTTATTTTGCTGATATTTGATTGCTTGCAAGCGCACCCCGGCAGTTGGATAAAAAGAGAGTGCTGGTTCCCTGCTTCTGTGTGTGTGTATATATATATATATATATATATATATATATATATATATATATATATATATATATATATATATATATATAAAAATGCCAATCTGCCAAAAGGGCACCTACCATTTGTGTATTGAGGAGGAAACATTTCTGCATGGTTTTAAATATAGAATTTCTACAGCATTGTCAAATAATCATAAATACACTGCTGCTAAAAACAAATGTTTTTATGGACCCCTGGACCCACCATACTACTACTACCACACTGAAGTTACAATCCGAAATGGCACAAAGATATAAAAAACATTTGCTAAGTAAGTCCTACCTCCTCTGCAAATGAAAGTGATCTGCCATCTGACTCAGGCACAGACTGTACAAACAAAGTGCCAAGTCTGTCTCACACTGTGCATAGTGGTTTAGTGCACACTCAGAAATCCTCTCAAATGCGAATACTTTACTCCTTGTAATAACATTTCCCATGCTCAATTAGCACTCTGCTGTAGTGCCCACTGGTGGATGCCAAAATTTTTTTTTTTTGGTTCTTGCCTCATGGGCCCCCCTGGCCCATTGGGCCCCTGACAGGAGTCACCCCTGTCACCCCCTGATGGCAGTCCTGAGTATATAGATACTCATATCACTATACAGTGCTGCACATTTACTGTTTGTGTATAGCTATTAGATCATTATAAAGCACAGCATATTCATCAGTGTATAGATACTCATATCACTATACAGTCCAGCACAGTCACCATGTGTGTATAGATTTTACATCATTATACAGCACAGCATATTTATCAGTGTATAGGTACTCCTATCGCTATACAGTGCAGCATATTCACTATGTGTGTATAGATATTACATCATTATACAGCACAGCATATTCATCAGTGTATAGATACTCATATCACTATACAGTGCAGCACAGTCACTATATGTTTATAGATATTACATTACTATACAGCACAGTATATTCATCAGTGTATAGATACTTATATCACTTTACAGTGCAGCACATTCACTATGTGTGTATAGATATTACATCATTATACAGCTCAGCATATTTATCAGTGTATAGATAATCATATCACTATACAGTGCAGCACAGTCACTGTGTATAGATATTACATCATTATACAGCACAGCATATTCATCAGTGTATAGATACTCGTATCACTATACAGTGCAGCACAGTCACTATGTGTGTATAGATATTACATCATTATACAGCACAGCATATTCATCAGTGTATAGATACTCGTATCACTATACAGTGCAGCACATTTACTGTTTGTGTATAGCTATTAGATCATTATAAAGCACAGAATATTCATCAGTGTATAGATACTCTTATCACTATACAGTTCAGCACAGTCACCATGTGTGTATAGATATTACATCATTATACAGCACAGCATATTAATCAGTGTATAGATACTCATATCACTATACAGTGCAGCACAGTCACTGTGTATAGATATTACATCATTATACAGCACAGCATATTCATCAGTGTATAGATACTGAACAACCTACTAATCAGTGTATAGATACTCATATCACTTTACAGTGCAGCACATTCACTATGTGTGTATAGATATTACATCATTATACAACACAGCATATTCATCAGTGTATAGATATTTATATCACTATATAGTGGAGCACTCACTATGTGTGTATAGATGTTACATAATTATACTGCATAGCATATTCATCAGTGTATAGATACTCATATCACTATACAGTGCAGCAGTTACTATGTGTGTATAGATATTACATCATTATACAGCACAGCATATTCATCAGTGTATAGATACTCATATCACTATACAGTGTAGCACAGTCACTGTGTATAGATATTACATCATTATACAGCACAGCATATTCCTCAGTGTATAGATACTCATATCCCTATAAAGTGCAGCACAGTCACTATGTGTGTATAGATATTACATCATTATACAGCACAACATATTCATCAGTGTATAGATCTAGCGTAACTCTCGATTGCGCTCAACTTGTAATATGTGCACAATTTAAAATGCGCACAAACGATCGCTAGAACCTGCATGTTAGGAATTCTCCCGGGGCAATATTTGGAAGATGAGTCTTGGAGGAAAACAGTGACCTTCTCGGACGTCCGGGAAACAATTACCAAAATAACACACACAGGCAGGTTATCATTAGCAAATGTACCGTTTATTCTGGGGCCAAAAGCACAATATATAGACATGGATGCACGTAGGCATCTGATACGTAACATCATCTTATTGGCTAAGCAAAATACAGTAATATCCTTCCTAATAGCCTTATTTGGCGTACAGCATAACATATCATAATAGAAAATAATATCTGAAAAAAAGTACAGACACAAAAAATGTATATTTTGCAGCTACAGGAAATAATGTAGGTGGGTACTGATCTGTGACATTTGCGGTTTTAGCTTACAAGAAACACCTGGGTTTGTTTGGCTTTGTAAAAAAAAGTACCTTAGTTTCCTGTTGAGAGACACAGACAGATCAGTAACTGAAATTTGCAAATGTAACTGATATTACAAGTGTCTTAGAAGAAATGATATTACGAATGGAGTGCAGTGAAAATGATATTACGAATGGAGTGCAGTGAAAATACATCAGTGCATAACATTATAGATAATGTAAAATAAGTACATAGGTAAAGTGTGCAACACAAATAAGTGATGTTCCCTGATAATTCCCCTCTTTAGTCATAACAATGACTACTACTGGACTAACGTCTGGAGTGGAATGGGACATTAAGGTATGTGGTATTAGCAGGATGGTATCGACGATGTTGTCGATTTCGATTAGGTTGGTGTGGTAGAACCTGTAGGTATTCTGCACACTGGGAGATAGGGGTTGGGGGTGGCAGGCGTGTATGTTTAGCAATGCAGAAAACAACTATCTTAAAACAACAATAACAGAATAGTGTAAACAAAGCAATGAAAACAATAAAGTTACCAATATTTTTTAGCCACTCTAGGAAGCCTAAACCAGTGAAGAATTTATCCCAGGGGTTATCAATGCCTGAGTTTTTCTTTAATTCAATGGATAATTCTTCCAATTTCTTAATAGCAAGCGTTACTTTCCCAGTGGGACCTGTATTATCTGGTATAAATGTACAGCAGGACCCACCAGTTTGATCATCAATGACTTTACACACCCCTCCTTTCTCTGCTAAAAGCATGTCTAAGGCCATGCGGTTTTGGAATGTCATGTAAGAGGTTGGGCCGAGTTGTTCAGCAATGCCTTTAAGGGCATCTCTGGTATAATTAACAAAACGTTGTTGATTATAAAATATATAGTTTATCCAGTCTACATTTTTATTGGCAGTTATGATGGGGAAGATGGATTCAAATCCAGCTTTGACCTGGTCACGGGCCTTAAATTCATCTGGGTCCCCCCTTGGGACCCCTATAGCGTCTATGTATACATGGGGGTCAAAATTACCTGGGATAGCCTTAGTCTGTCTCCGTGTACGATGAGAGGAGGTGCGGTGAGTGTGTATGTGTATGTCATCTACACCTATGTGTATGTCATCTACACCTAAAATGTGGAGAGGCATGATAACTTTTGCTAGAGCACATTCCCCAGACCATTGTCCCTCTAGCCTAATGCGGATTTTCATATCCCCGCAAATCCAATATATGTCACCTAACGACTGAATGTGGTTATGGGTGTTGAGGTTACTATACTTATAACAGTACCCAGATGTAAAGTTACCTAAGAATCTACCTTTTCCTGTGCCCCTATAACAAGTGTAGTTACCAGGATATATAGTAATTCCCTCACTGAGGTGTGGGGTTTTAGTAATAATGGGGTATTTTTCCTTCCATGCAATACAGGTTGACTGATTAACAATGGTATTAGTATACAGGCTGAGAAAGCAGGACTCAGCGTTACTAGGGATGTTAAGGGGGACAGTACCTAAATGGGGGCAGGCATTACCACAGACATAACAATTTGATCTATTATATTGTTTGGCCGAAAAGGCCATCCATTCTAACCAAAGGTTTTTGTCTGAATAACCTGTTTCTAAGGCCATAGTATCTCTTGGTGAGGGATCAGCTATAGCAATCATGCCCTGAGATGGGGACTGGGTATTAATTAGGTTTTGACCAAGGTTTTGATAAATTGTAGTGACAATTTTGTTCCATTCAGAGGAATTAACCATATCTTGAAGCTGGAAACTACCCTTAGCTTCGGATAAGGCCCCTCTTTCCCAAAAAGAGAGCATATAAGGGCCACTATCAATTGGACTGGGGTTTTCAATAGTCAAGGTAAGTTTCATACTCTGTCCGGGTTTACCTGCCGAAAGGCAAATTCCGGACTTAGAAAGGGTCATTCTTTCCATTAAGGATCTCCTATTTCTATCTTTCTCGGTTAATATAGTAGTTGCCCATCTAAGGCCTGCATCTGCATCCCACCCATCAGCATTCCAGTATTTACAATCCTTACTCCTATCATCATCCCCTAACACATATAGACTGACCTGGAAGGGATATCGTGGTAAATGGTACACTGTGTTGATACATCCCCGGGGCATGGAATAATGTCACAATAGTCAAAGGCATAAGTGGCAACATGGAGATTTGAAGAATTGTACCAAAAGGTCGTAGAGCGTGGTGATGTGGTTTGTGTAATGGCCATTTTTGAGGGTAGGTGCTCGATCACCCTGAAAGGGGTCCGGTCTGCTGACCTTCGGGCTCTACGGAGGGCTGGAACATGTGGTGTTAACAGGGTTATTGAGTTCTTGGTTGTGTTTTGTTTCGGGGGTGAGTCAGGGGGAGTGATGAAGTAATTACAAGCAGGGGCAGTACCATATTGTTCGTCCGGTGTCTCATAATAGCAGGAGGCTATTATCCATCCGGGTATTGCAATCAAGAGCAAGGAGGAGAGAAGGTAGCAGTACACCAAGTAGTGGGACCCTTGAGTGGCGATCATGTTGTTGCAGGTACGTGCTGTGGATATAGATGTTACAGAAGGGACTGTGCGACCAACTTCACCCCTCTTTGGATTGGCAGTCGAGAATGCTACAGGTGTTACAGAAGGGACTTTATGAACACTTCACCCCTCTTTAGGCACAACTGTTTTCTGAGACGTCCTGGACTGGCGGTACAGATGTTTCAGAAGGGACTAGACAGCCAGCTTCACCCCTCTTTGGACGGAGCTTTACCCTAGATGCGTGGATCCAGATGGGCTCCTGGGCTGTGAGGATGGCAGTACGAGTGATGGCCACAACTTCGGTAGGTGGACCGTATGGGAAGCCTCCCTTCTTTGCTTTATTCAGCTGTCTGATGCACACTGTGTCTCCGACCTTGAAGCTGTGGGTTGGTTCCTGTGAGGGAAGAGGAAAACGAGAGGCCACATCACCATAGTTGCCATTCAAAACAGAGATTAATTCATGTACATATCGTTCCCTGATTAAATCTAAATCACCAGTGACTATGTGTGGGTTCCTGACCCAAGGGCTGGGGAACGGTCTACCCATCAAAATCTCAAAAGGAGACAGCTGAGTGGATTTGCTGGGGGACATCCGTACCTCAGCTAAGACTGCAGGTAAATAATCCTGCCATTTGACCCAATTCCCTCCCGTGGCCTTAAGGAGTTTTTCCTTAATGGTCCGGTTCATCCTTTCTACCACCCCTGAGCTCTAGGGGTGATATGGTATGTGAAACTTCCATTTTATCTGTAAGTGAGCTACCAATTCCTGCAATACCTTACTAACAAAAGCTGGGCCATTGTCTGAGTTAATCTGCAGGGGGCAACCAAATCTGGGAATGACATCAGTGCAAAGGTGTTTCACTACTGTTTTTGCGTCTTCCCTAGTGGTAGGAAAGGCCTCAGGCCAGTGAGAAAATTGGTCAACTATGACCAACAGGTAAAACTGTTTGGTTCCTGTTTTGGGTATGTGTGTGAAATCTATCTGCAGGTGAGTGAAAGGTGCGGATGGTGGTGTTAGGTGGTCATGTTTTGCAGGTTTGTTGTTGTGTTTAGTTTGCAGGCAGGTGATGCAACGATTAATGTAAGATTGTACATGTGACTTTAGATTCTGTATACAGAAGTAAGGTTTGATTAACTGTTATGGATGCTCAGGTGACTGACACCATGGGCTTGTGAAATAAAAATGGGTGCACTGGTTTCAGGGATGCCAATGATTGTCCCACCTTTCCCCTCTTTCGAATAAAACCCTTGAGGGTTTAATTTGAGCTTCTGAGAGACCCAGTATTTGATATCAGTGACAGTGGCAAACTGCTGTAGTGACGATGTGAGTACATCGTCGACCAGAGAGGGTGCCACAAGCATGGGATAAACACGGTCTTGCAATGGAGAGATCTTAGCTGCTTGTTTGGCTACTGTGTCAGCTAATGCATTACCTCTAGCAATAGGATTGTTAAGGTTAGTATGTGCTCGGCAGTGTATGACAGCTATTTCTTTTGGGAGCAGGATGGCTTTTAAGAGTTCTGTGATAAGTGTGGTATGACTGATGCTTTTACCGTCGGCAGACTTGAAACCTCTTTGTTTCCAAATCATCCCGAAATCATGTACCACTCCAAAGGCATATCTGGAGTCGGTATAGATATTTACGGAGGCATCAGCAAAAAGTTCACATGAATTATGCATGACACAGGAAGATTCAATGACAATGTCGGGAAGTTGGACCACTGCATATCCTGCAAGGTACGTGTGGTCATCTGGGCGGCGACATGAGCCATCCACAAAGACGTCAGGGACCCCCGGAATAGGGGTGTCCCGGAGGTCAGGGCGTGGTGTTGTGCTAGAGTGAATGAGTGCAATGCAGTCGTGAAGGGGGAGGTCAGATTGTGGTACGTCAGAGGATAACAAGGCCTTGAGAATAGATGCAGGGCCTGAGTTAGTTGCACAGTACTTAATGGTTAACTCAGAAGTACTGGTAAGCAGTATTTCATAACCACTAAGTCTCTGGGCAGTCATGTGTTGTGTTTGCAGATTGTTAAGGAGGTGTAGAACCTGATGGGAGGTATGTAAAACAAGTGGATGTCCCAGTGTGATAGGTTCGCACATCTCAACGGCCATGGCACACACTGCGAGGGATCGCAGGCATGAAGGCATACCCTGCACAGGTCTGGGCAGCTTTTTAGATAAAAAGGCTACAGGACGGAAAGAGTTACTACCATGCTCTTGGGCACAGACAGCCGCCATGGTTTTACAATTTTCCCTTGCGTACAAATGAAAAGGCTTTGTGTAGTCAGGTAGGCCGAGGGCAGGGGATGTGGTGATGGACCTGGCAAGTTCATTGTATGCATGGATCAGAGTCTCTGTCCGGTGAATTGTGGGTGGAGAGTCACTGTGGCAAACGGTGCTGAGGATTGAGTCGTAGTGGGAGCAGTCTGGTATCCACTGTCGACAATAGTTTATTATCCCAAGAAAGGTCAGCATTTCTTTGGGAGTGGCAGGCTTTGGCAGTTTAGAGAGGGCTTTTACTCTTTTTGCACTGAGTTCTCGTTTGCCTTTGGACAGGACAAAGCCTAAGTACTCAACTTGTGGCTGGCAGATTTGCAGTTTCTGTTTAGACACCTTGAGCCCTTCATGGGCGAGGAACAACAAAAGGTCCACTAGGTCCTTTTCCCCTGCCTCGTATGAAGTACTACACAATAACAGGTCATCAACATATTGCAAAAGGACGGAACCACAGGGGCTGGTCCAGCCCTTGAGCATGGTATTGAGGACTAGGCCGAATGCGGCCGGACTGTCCGTAAATCCTTGGGGCATCTTTGACCACGTCATTTGAACCCCTCTGTACACGAAAGCGAACAACTGCTGAGTGTCCGCATCAACGGGTATAGAGAAGAAAGCATTAGCCAAATCAATGGTAGAAAAAAATTCTGCATTGTGTGGAATGGCCGTAAGTAGTGCGGTCACATCCGGGACTAAGGGAGGGAGAGGTATAATTAATTTGTTCACGGCCCTTAGGTCTTGAATAAAACGGTAACCGCCCGCCGGCTTAGGCAAGGGGTTAATGGGCGTGTTATACGGAGAGACGGTATGTTTCAGAATACCTTTCTCCAGAAATACTTTAATCATGGGGCCTATGCCCTCCAGCTTGTCGTCACTAATAGGGTATTGTTTGATGAAAACTGGGGAGCAGTCTTCACGCAACGTTGCCCTATATGGGGTGCAGTCTATGGTCCCCGTATCATATGGTCCCGTTGACCATAGGGTAGGGGGAACGCTGTCAAAGAGAGTGTCAAAATCTGTGGTTGGAGGCAGGTTACGGACATGGTCAGTAACCTGATATATCTGATTGCTCAACATGGCCGTCTCCGACGACAGTGATTCCTCGGGCGATTCGCCTGATTCACTGAGGTCAAAGTCGACCGTCATGCCACCGTTCCGTGATATTGTCATCATTATTCCCAGTTTACCCATCAAGTCTCGACCAAGGAGACTAAAGGGGCAACCCCGGATAATGTGGAACGAGTGGGACAAAGTTTTGGGAGAGTCGGGTATTTGAACTGTGAGGAGTGGAGTGCGGAAGGTAGGAATTGGCACACCTGTGATTCCCACAGAGGGATTAGACTCTCGCAAGGGTCCATCGTATAATTCGCCCGAGATAGTGGAGCAAGTAGCTCCCGTATCTACGAGGAATTGTAATTCGGAGCCCTCTATGTTAAGAGTAACGAAGGGCTCACGATTATAATACGATGTAACCTTGGGTAAGAGTAGGGTGCCTCCCTCCGGGCAGCCCTATGGCCATTGTATTCTGTGTTGTGGTGGTCGGTTGTCACGTCTGGGTGGTGAGTATGAGTGTGATCGGTGGTTGTCCCTAGGATAAAAGATATCCCTGCCCTTACGGGGCGGATGGGGACATTCATTTTTCCAGTGCCCTGTTTCCCCACAATTAAAACACATGTTGCGTCTATGTTCTTGGTTAGCTCTACCCCCTCTTTGCCTATGGCGTGGAAGTGTGTTATCATTAACCTGAACATATGCACCCTTAACACTTTTATCAAAACATCCTGCAGCATGACGGGACTCAATAGCTGATAATAATTCCTTTGAGGTCATTTTGGGCCAATCGGGTATGAGTTTTTTTAACAAAAGACTGTCTGTTGGTGTCATACACCCTAACATAGTCTGATTCTTTAATACAGCCATTCCATCCCCGGAGGATAAGCCTCCTTCCTCTGCCCAACATTTAAAAAATCTTTTAGCAAAGTCTAAAATTGCCTCGCCAGGTGTCTGCTTGCATGCTAAAACTGCACTCATAGATTGCTGTGTCTTACTACAGCGTTTTATTTCAGTTTCTAATTCTGTCCACATGGTTGCCCTAGTCACTGGGTTTGCTAAACCATATGAAGTGACTGAGGTACTTGTGTCATTGGTATGTATCGTAGGAACTTTAGTCCAATCCCATTCATCATTTTCGTACTAATTATACAATTTATCAATTATCATTTTAATGTCAGTTTGTGTATACATGGCTCCCTGTAAATACCGTTTAAGGTGAAGGATACAGGCAGCGGGTTGTCTTAAAGGGTCGGGGCAGTCCCTGGTAATATCACTTAATTCACCTGCCGTGAGGGGATAATCATTTGGTCCCCAGCAATTAAATATGGCATAGTACTTATGGCACTGGTGCCGGAGATGCAGCGGGGGTCTGCCCAATTTGCATCTTCATGTTTTTGAATAGGTTGTGGTACCCAAGGCATTAATTGTTGTTTGGTCTCATCGCGGACAGAGACGTCCGGAGACTCGGGAGTGTGAATTCCATGGACTGGCAAAGTTACATTGGGACGTGGGCGGTAGTCGGAGTCACTATATCTCCTTGGGCGAGTACTAACACGGCCACTAGATGTAACTACAAAATTTGGTGCTTCTCTTGCAGGCTCAATTCTATGAGGCTCCTGGACACTTACGTCATCAGGTGCCTCAGCCCCCTGTACATCTCCATTAAGTGGAGAAAATGGACGTGTTCTGGTTGTATTGTAAGCCACAATTAAATCTTCGTCATTATAATTAGTAACACTTGGATATATTCCCGCATATGGCGGTGGCGCAGCCATAGGGGCAGTGGCCATTGTATCTGGGACATTTTTCGAATAGACTATTGGAGGAGGACGTAAAATAATTCTAGAAAGTTTAGATTTATCTATTTTACTGTGTCTATTATTACCACTGGATTTATATCCGTCACAATATTTTAACCAATACTCAGCAGCTTGTCTCATGTATTGCATGTCCCAATCGGGATCTCCTGTATACAAATCAAATGCTTTTTCATTTCCCAAACATAAACCTCTTAACATGTCTTTATGAAATTTACAATTACAACCGTCCCTAGGAAATGCATTTCTTGGGTCTATATACTCTGTCCAGCCACTGACGTCATCTAAAAATGGGATGACCATTGCCCACCCTACATCCTCCTGTCTAGCCACAAATTGTTTACATGTTTCTCCCTCAGTTTGGCTTTGTTTACTTTGACCGGTCCCCATGACCCCTGACCAGTAATAGCTTTACACACACACACACAATCAAAGGGATTTAGCGTCTAATGGAGGCAAGTTCCGACTAGTCCGTCACTAACAACAGCTGTTTCATACACTGTTACATGTAGTCTTCAAAACTGCTAGCCAGGACGGAGTATCTTAGTACTTAAAGTCAGTTGTTGTCTCCACTAACTCATGCAATAGTAGACACAAGATGAACCTTATGTCCTTATAATAGAATAGCAGCAATGAAATATACAATGAAAATACAATAAGAAATGGTGAGTGATAGTGAACACAGGACACGAGTTGTGTCTATGTCCTCATAATAGAATCGCAATGTTAAAATACAAACAGTATACAATATGAGTAGTACCTAACATATAAGACAAATAATTTCATGATACATATGACTCAAATAACAGAACAATTACAATATGAAGCGAAAGTGCACATTCCATACAGGTGTCACCGTGCTATCGTTTATCCGCGTATCATTAGGCGGTGGCCTCCGACACGGTAAATGGTGCGTCTTACATCTGCGTATATGTACTTATAATAGAGTTGCAATGACAAGACAAAACATAAATAGCAGCAATAAGGTACTTGTCTCAACCAAGACTACAGAGGGCCAAATTAAACCTTAAACCTAAACCTTAAATTCCGCGGAGGTCTCCCTAGACACTTTTTACCCACCCGGGTTCTACCAAAGACAAAAAAAATTCCCCAACTAACTGGATATAGACCTTAATGGGCCTCCTACAGGGCACAGAAATCAAGTCACAATATATGGACAAAATCACTTACCCTGTCGAAGGCTCCTGGAACCTGCATGTTAGGAATTCTCCCGGGGCAATATTTGGAAGATGAGTCTTGGAGGAAAACAGTGACCTTCTCTGACGTCCGGGAAACAATTACCAAAATAACACACACAGGCAGGTTATCATTAGCAAATGTTCCGTTTATTCTGGGGCCAAAAGCACAATATATAGACATGGATGCACGTAGGCATCTAATACGTAACATCATCTTATTGGCTAAGCAAAATACAGTAATATCCTTCCTAATAGCCTTATTTGGCGTACAGCATAACATATCATAATAGAAAATAATATCTGAAAAAAGTACAGACACAAAAAATGTATATTTTGCAGCTACAGGAAATAATGTAGGTGGGTACTGATCTGTGACATTTGTGGTTTTAGCTTACAAGAAACACCTGGGTTTGTTTGGCTTTGTAAAAAAAAGTACCTTAGTTTCCTGTTGAGAGACACAGACAGATCAGTAACTGAAATTTGCAAATGTAACTGATATTACAAGTGTCTTAGAAGAAATGATATTACGAATGGAGTGCAGTGAAAATGATATTACGAATGGAGTGCAGTGAAAATACATCAGTGCATAACATTATAGATAATGTAAAATAAGTACATAGGTAAAGTGTGCAACACAAATAAGTGATGTTCCCTGACACTGCACACAAACATATGCACCTCACTTGTACTCTATCCCTAAATCTTATTATTAGAAAGTCCTTATTATTAGAATGTCATCAATGGAATGGAAATTTGCCTAGGTATTATGTTGCAGGTGGATAAAAAATTATTTTCAAGGTTTGCCATGGATAGGTTAGCAAACTGGGGAGTCGTTTTCGTTCCCATAGCTGTCCCCATCTGTTGGAGATACATATCATCCCCAAATGTAAAATACTTATGCGTGAGTTGGTGTCAGGGTTTTTTCCCTGTTTTGTTTGCCATGTGCTGCTGGCAGCCATTTTACTCACCTCTCTTGCTGACTCTGGTGCATACTGTGTGATGCTGCTCAGTTCCTGCACTTGCTTTTATGGCCAGACTGGTGTACATCATCCGTGTGAGACAGGATGCAGTCTCAGAATTGGGATGTCATCACTTATTATTTAAAGGGCCTCTGTTCAGTATGCTTTGCCCTTGCGTTATTGCAGACCTGTTTGTGAGAGCTCCTGTGTATTACCTGGCTGTCTGACGTCCCTCCTGGTTCCTGATCCCTGGCTTGTTCCTGACTCTGCTGTTCTCCTTGTTCCCGATTCTGGCTCGTCTGACTACTCGCTTTGGCTCCTGACTCGGCTCGTCTGACTACCAGCTCTGGTTTTGATTCCTGGCTTTCTATTTGACTTGTGGACTTTTTAAATTATTTTTTACTATTAATAAAGTTGTGATTATTTTTGCACTTCTCGTCTCAGTCTGATTCCTGGCACCCTGACATTACGCAAGGGCCATGAATCCTGATGGTGCTAATAATCCACCTTTACCTGCCATAATTTCCAGGATGGATGAACAGGATCACTGCTTGGATCAATTTGCACTAGCCCTGCATACCCTGCTGACTCGCACTGCACATTTGGACCAAAGTGTCCCGCAAGTTATGGCTGCTCTTGTTTCCGCTGCTGCACCTAGTCCTACCAGGAGCATGTCCGGTTCTGCACCTCTACCTCAGCATTATGGAGGCGATCCTAATCAGTGCAGAGGGTTTTTGAACCAGGTGGGCATTTACTTTGAAATGTTACCTCAAGCGTTTCCCTCCGACAGAGCTAAGGTGGGATTTCTCATCTCGTTACTCTCTGACACAGCTCTTGCCTGGGCTAATTTCTTGTGGGAGACTAATAAACCTGTGATTTCAAATAACCCTGAATTTGTGGTCTCCTTTCGAAGGGTATTTGATGTTCTGGCTCTCTCCTCTGCTGCTAAACGACTCATGTCCATTCAGAAAGGTACAAGATCTGTTGCTCAGTATGCCATTGAGTTCCGTACGCTTGCCGCAGAGGTAGGTTGGAACAATGAAGCCCTTGTTGCCGCCTTCTTTCATGGGCTCTCTGATGCGATTAAAGACGAAGTTGCTGCCAGAGATTGACCAGAAGATCTCGAGGCATTGGTGTCTTTTTTAATCCTAATTGACATCAGACTAAGTGAGAGGCCCTCTTTCAAGGAGCACTTGCGGAAAGCCTCCTGTTTTGTTGTCTTTTACGTGTTCATTCACACCTATGCCTCCCTCTCCTCCCATGCCTCCTGGTCCCGAGTCACCAGGTACTGCTGAGCCGATTCAGTTGGGATTCACGCGTCTCTCCGCGGCGGAGAGGGCCTTTAGGAGGAGGGAGGGGCTCTGCCTCTATTGTGGGTTACAGGGCCACCTTTTGAAGTCTTGTCCTACACGGCCCGGAATTGCTCACACCTAAGGTCCTGTCGGGGGCAGACCTTGGGTGGTTTATCCTCGTCCCCGGAACCGCTAAAGGAGAAACCTTTGGTCACGGTTGTCCTTTCCTGGGTGGACTCCTCCATAGTCACCCAGGCTCTTGTTGACTCTGGTGCTGCGGGCTACTTCATTGACAGTGCTTTTGTATCAAAGCACTCCATTCCTGTTTTGCCTCGGTCTGTTCCGCTTGCTATTGAGGCCATTGATGGCAGGCCCCTTCAGCCCGCACTCGTTACTCGCAAAACTGCTCCGTTATCCATGGCTGTTGGGGCTCTCCATTTTGAAACCCTCCAGTTCCAGGTGATAAACTCTCCGCATTTTCCGGTTGTTCTGGGTTATCCCTGGCTCCAAAAGCACAATCCCAGTCTTGACTGGCACAGGTCCGAAATTTTGTCGTGGTCTCCGCAATGTATTTCCACTTGTCTTCGGAAACCAGTTAAAGTCTTGTGCACTTCTTCGGTATCTCAATTTGCCAGAGGAGTACCGATAGTTCCTAGACATTTTTGACAAGGTGCGTGCCGGTACGTTGCCTCCTCACCAGTCTTACGATTGTGCCATAGACCTGCAACCCGGAGCCATTCCTCCTCGGGCCGGGTTTACCCTCTGTCTGTTGTGGAGAATTGTACTATGGAGGAGTATGTTGCTGATGCTCTGTCGCGGGGGATCATCCGCAAATCCTGCTCTCCTGCAGGGGCTGGCTTCTTCTTTGTGAAGAAAAAGGGTGGTGAGTTAAGACCATGCATCGATTATAGGGGTCTTAATCATCTTACCATTAAGAATGCTTACCCTATTCCGCTCATTACGGAACTCTTTGACCGCCTCAAGGGAGCTACGGTTTTTACTAAACTTGATTTGAGAGGAGCATACAATCTCGTTAGGATCAAGGAGGGCCACGAATGGAAAACAGCATTTAACACCAGGAGCGGGCATTATGAGTATCTTGTAATGCCCTTTGGCCTATGTAATGCTCCTGCTGTTTTACAAGAATTTATTAATGATGTCCTACGAGATATGTTGCAACAGTGTGTTTTGGTGTACTTGGACGACATCCTCATACACTCACCCAACACTTGAGGCTCATCGTTCTGATGTTATGCGGGTTCTTCAGAGACTGCGTGAGAACGGCCTGTTTTGTAAACTCGAGAAATGTGATTTCCATCAGACTCAAATAACCTTCCTAGGTTATGTTATCTCTGTTGCGGGGTTCTCCATGGATCCTGACAAGTTATCTGCAGTTATGCAGTGGCCTCGCCCAGTTGGTCTTCGGTCTATTCAACATTTTTTGGGGTTCGCCAATTTCTATAGAAAGTTTATTAAAAAAAATTCTTCCTTGGTCAAACCTATCACAGACATGACCCGTAAGGAGAATGATCCACTCCATTGGTCACCTACTGCCATTAAGGCCTTTGATAGTCTTAAAACTGCCTTTGTTGCCACTCCAGTTCTGGCTCATTCTAACCCTGTCCTGCCTTTCGTTCTTGAGGTCGATGCATCTGAGACTGGAGTAGGTGCCTTCTTGTCTCAACGTCCTACGCCTGACGGTTCCTTGCATCCGTGTGGTTTCTTCTCTAAGCGGAGTGCAATTATGAAATTGGCGACAGGGAATTATTGGCCATAATTTTGGCACTCAAGGAATGGAGGCATCTTCTTGAGGGTATTAGCGTGCCAGTGCTCATTCTTACTGACCACAAGAATTTAACTTATCTATCTGAAGCAAAACGTTTGTTGCCCTGACAGGCCAGATGGGAGCTATTTTTGTCTCGGTTTAATTATGTGGTGAGCGTCCTTGGACACATCTTTCCATGGACTTCATTGTCGAGCTCCCTGTTTCCAATGGCAATACTGTTATCCTTATGGTGGTTGACCGTTTTTCTAAATGTCACATTGCATTCCCATGAAGAAGTTGCCTACCGCTCAGGAGCTTGCTTCAATTTTTGCCCGAGAGGTCTTCCGTTTACATGGGTTACCCAAGGAGATAGTGTCGGACCGAGGTAGCCAGTTTGTCTTCAGATTTTGGTATTCCTTTTGTGCTCAAATGGGGATCCAGCTTTCCTTCTCCTCGGCATATCACCCTCAATCCAATGGGACTGGAACAGTTCCTCCGTTGCTATGTCTCAGATCACCACAATAATTGGTCTGAACTGTTACCTTGGGCAGAGTTTGCTCGTAATAGTGCTATTAATGCTTCCTCCAAGTTATCCCCGTTCATGGCGAATTATGGGTTTCAACCATCCTTGTTGCCCGATTCATTCATGTCTCAGGGTATTCCGGCTTTGGAGGAGCATCTCTGGCAACTCCGTTCCATGTGGGTGCAGTTTCAGGATTGCCTTCATCGTTCTATGCAGCGCCAAAAGTTCCAGGCTGATCGTAGGCGTCTGTCCGTGCCTTCCTACCAGGTTGGTGAGAGAGTTTGGCTGTCCTCCCGTAACTTGAATCTTTGTGTGCCTTCCAATTAACTGGCTCCCCGTTATGTTGGTCCTTTTCGAATACTCCGACGGGTCAATCCTGTGGCCTACGCTCAACCTTCCTCCTGCAATGCGCATCTGTTTTTCATGTCTCCCTCTTGAAACCATTGGTTTGTAATCGGTTTAACACTGTGTTGCCTCGTCCCCATCCTATCTTTGTTGACAACCATGAGGAATATGAGGTCAGTAGCATTATTGACTCTCGTATGTCCAGGGGCCGCGTACAGTATTTGGTTCACTGGAGGGGCTACGGTCCGGAGGAGCGTTCATGGGTTCTCTCCTCTGATGTTCATGCTCCCGCCCTCCTCCGTGCCTTCCATGCCCGTTTCCCTAATAAGCCTTTTGTCCTCCAACGAAGGAGGGGTAGTTGAGGGGAGGGTACTGTCAGGGTTTTTTCCCTGTTTTGTTTGCCATGTGCTGCTGGCAGCCCTTTTACTCACCTCTCTTGCTGACTCTGGTGCATACTGTGTGATGCTGCTCATTTCCTGCACTTCCTTATATGGCCAGACTGGTGTACATCATCCGTGTGAGACAGGATGCAGTCTCAGAATTGGGATGTCATCACTTATTATTTAAAGGGCCTCTATTCAGTATGCTTTGCCCTTGCATTGTCTCAGACCTGTTTGTGAGAGCTCCTGTGTATTACCTGGCTGTCTGACATCCCTCCTGGTTCCCGATCCCTGGCTTGTTCCTGACTCTGCTGTTCTCCTTGTTCCTGATTCCGGCTCGTCTGACTACCTGATTTGGCTCCTGACTCGGCTCGTCTGACTACCAGCTCTGGTTTTGATTCCTGACTTATTTGACTTGTGGACTTTTTTTTATTTTTTTTTGCTATTAATAAAGGTGTGATTATTTTTGCAATTCTCGTCTCAGTCTGATTCCTGGCACATTTTGATGCACACATTCCTGGCATGCTGCTAGGCCATCTTGATGAGAGATATTTGTATATAGTGCTTCAACATCCATTGTTGCCAAGATGGTACCTTTTGGTAGTGCACCTATAGCTTATTCTGCAGGTCTGTGGTGTCTTGAATGAAACTGGATGTGTTTTTTACCAGAGGTTTCAGAATATTTTCTACCCAGCTAGAGATGTTTTCCGTTAGTGTCAATTTCAGATATTATAGGTCTTCCTGGGGTCCCCTGTTTATGTATTTTTAGGAGGATGTAGAATGTAGCATTATTGGTGTTGTGTGGTATCAGGGTCTGGATGTTTGTGAGAATATGGAGTAGTTACTTTGTAATCTGAGTTCTCTGGTGTATATTTGTATGTATATAAGTTGTTGTAAATTGTTTTATTTTTCAAACATGACTGAAGCTGATATTATGTCATTAAGTGTTTTTGGTCTGTCCTGCAGCCTTATCTTGTATATTGTTTACTATCTGGCTGCACATGTCAGTTAGGATTGTATCACGAAATTAGTATGCCTTAAAGGGACAGTACACTGTAAAATATTTTTTTATATTAATGTATTTTCAATGATTTGTTATACCAGCTGCAGAGTATAAATTGTAGGAGAAATTGCATTTTCAGGTTTATTTGTGTATATGAAGTAGCTGGTTTTGTGCTTTTAAACCACAGCCTATTACAATGGGTTGAGCTTCAGGTAATATCAGATCTCATTATGTTATCACTTTGAGTACACACACTTGCTTCCTTATCTTATATTTGTCTGGAAAACTAAAGTTCAATACATAGAGAGAACAATGGAAAATTATCATTTTATTACTGAACTATTCTGCAACCCCACTGTGAGTTTAATTTCTTCTGCTCGCTGTGTTTACTTAGGCTAATAAATAGCCGAGACTGATGTATCAAAACTTTCAGTATAGGTTGGGATAGCACAAGCTAAATCAGCTATTTCAAAGGCCAAATTAGGGGTAAAGGAGCTACTTGTAAACCATTTAATATACCCCAGCAGGTAAAATGGATCATTGGGAACCGTTTAAATGGGAGAAAATGTTTGGGTGAACTGTCCCTTTAATCCTTTCAGTGCTAATGACGGCTCTTGAGCCGTCACAGAGTTTCCTACTCAGGTGCTAACGATGGCTGAGCCGTCACTAGCATTCTCCCAACTTGAGGGAGATCTGGGATCTCCCACCCGCTCCTACCCCGGCGATAGGGCCTGTAGTGACAGGCATCACTGGGGCTTCACGTTTTGCAATAACAAATATAGGGAAAGGGGGCATGCTGCTTAGAAGCCTGTATCTCAAGCATCTAAGCAGCTACAGACCCCCAAGACCCACCGTTGGAAAGGTAATCTTTCCAATGGTATAAGTATTGGGGATCTGAAAAAAAAAAAAAAAAAATATATATATATATATATATATATATCAAAAAATAAAAAAACCCTTAAATCAGCTTAGCACCCAGGTGGGAAAGTGCTTAGCACTCAAAGGGTTAAAGAACTAATACTGCTATTTTATTAGATATTAGAAGTTGGCCAATTCTTCATGTGGACCCCCAAGAAAACATGGATATGTATCAAATGGTTCTGCATCATGCTTAAGTTTGTGACCAGTAAATGTGCAGATTTAACAAGAAATGTGACTGTGATTCAGTTTTGTGTGATGAGTTTATAAAGGTTATTCTCACCCACCACAGCACATACAATATAAAAAGATTATCTAATGAGCCAGGGCAATAAGGTCTCTGGTTCAGCTGAATGATGCATACTATAGGTTAGGAGATATGTTTTCCTTCCCATAAAACTGTAATGGCTTCTTCAGCTTGTGGGACACAAATAAAACTATTTTACTCCAATGAACTAAACAACCATTTGATGTAATACTTTGCTAAAGGAGGGTGTCTATATTCTCCTTGTTGCAGTGGATCTAAATAGATTTATTCCTAAACATAAAAAAATATTTTTTCTAACTGCAAAAACAAGAACACTATTTAAAAGGACCATTACACACAGTCTGATTGCACAATAAACATCTGCATAATAAAAAGACAATGCAGTAACACATACATTAGATAAGAGAGACATAGGATTCAACATGGCAGCTCCCATTACTCTATGACAATTAATGGAAATTAAAAAGCCTATTTTCTGAGTTACAGGAAAAGGGGACAAAATAAATCAAGTCTATTGCAAAGTAGTTTTAATACACATAATTTAACGTTTTTGGGTAGATTACAAGGGAGGCGCAAATTTGCGGTGCAAGCCCATTTTCGTGTATATTATAGGTTGCAAGTGACAAGTTTGCACTGTTGCAGTAAAAAACTAAAACCGGGAAGTGGTGATTGCATTTTCTCAATCCCCATAGACTTATATTGAGCCTCGTTTTGACCTCAAAATTTCCCTGCCACCAGCTATCGCTAACCGATATACTATATATGAATTTATGATGCATTTTGTGCTACTTTTTCACTTTACCAGAGCTCTGAGGTTGCAGTGTTTGCTTACATGGTAAATGCAACTGTGCTCTCACGATTGCATTTACTTTCATATGGTTATTTTACGTGCAACCAAGGTGCATTTTTGCCCCGGAAGCATGCGCTCAATTTGTAATCTATATGTTACAATCTCAAAGTGTTTAATGCCCCTTTCACACTTTAGCTGCTGAACCACTGCACACTCCTGTGCTGAGCTGTTTTTGAGACTTTGAGGCCTATCTATCAAGCTCCGAATGGAGCTTGAAGGGCCGTGTTTCTGGCGAGTCTTCAGACTCGCCAGAAACACAAGTTACTTGTGAGCTGTTGGTGCATTGCTGAATACGGACAGCGTATTGCTCTTCCCCTTCAGCGCACTGTCGGATCAGGTCCGCAAGACCTTTGTTAAATTGGCCTCCCAAGATGCTGCTCACATTTAAGCACTACTGGAAATAATTTGTCATAAATAACCCACACAAACTATATATTGCGCACTAGAAGACGACTGGACACTAAATACAAATGGGATCCACCTGAGATTATACACACTAAAGTCCCAGCTAATACAGAGAAAGCAGGTGAGCGGGTAAACTTATCAGCCGCTGTAACCAGAAAATAAGGTGAGTGCGAATCTACATTTAAATCTATTGAAACAAAAGACACTTTCAGACATTGCAGCAAAAAAGAGAAAGTATACACTTATAGAACTCCTAGGTCTGGGAATAAATTTAATCTAAATGGGTGACACTGATTATTCCCGAGGGAATAAATGGATGGGGGAGAAAACAGATAGAATAGAAATTAAAATATAACTTTTATTGGGTTAATTTAAAATAGGAATAACACTTAAAACCACACTTAGGCACCGACTGTATATAATTGTACAAACAAACTATTATAGGGATTCTGGTTGTGATCTCTACTTTCTTACACCTATATAAAGATATCTGCTAGAGTGGGAATTGCTATATAGCTATTCCATAGAAATGTGATACACCACACAGTATCCGTAAAGTACCTGTTCCACAAATCTATTGTAGCAATTCAATAAATAACGTTATACTATTCAGTAAGTATCTCCTGAGTGATATATCTTGTATATAAGAATATTAGTGTAAGTGGAATATCAAGCATATGGTATGTGCATTGCTTATATTAAGCTACGACTATATAATCCACTTATCAATTGAATTCTAAGGGGCCCATTTATCAAAGGGCTTGCGGACCTGATCCGACACTGCGGATCAGGTCCGCAAGACCTCGCTAAATGCGGAGAGCAATACGCTCTCCACATTTAACATTGCACCAGCAGCTCACAAGAGCTGCTGGTGCAACGCCGCCCCCTGCTGACTCGCGGCCAATCGGCCGCCAGCAGGGAGCTGTCAATCAACCCGATCGTATTCGATCGGGTTGATTTCCGGCGGTTCCTGTCCGCCTGCTCAGAGCAGGCGGACAGGGTTATGAAGCAGCGGTCTTTAGACCGCTGCTTCATAACTTGTGTTTCTGGCGAGTCTGAAGACTCGCCAGAAACACGGCCCTTCAAGCTCCATACGGAGCTTGATAAATGGGCCTGTAAGCATCACTCTTGTTGGGACAAAAATATAGTTAAACGTTTTCAGTTAACAGATTCAAACAGTGACACTACTTGCAGATAGTAACTGAACTGCTGTGATCGCAATTACCTACTCAGAAAATGAGATATAAAAAGCTCTCTCAGGAGTTCAATATCTGTAATTCGTGAGCAGTCTTATAGTGTGTATTGGTGATTGAACTGTGTTTTAATAAAGTTTCACATTTCTTAAGATAACACAAATTCTAAAAACAGCGCTAACAGTACCCTGAATAATTTTATTAAAAATCAATATCAATTGCCACTATCTTCAACCTATTAAAAATTATTCAATACATAATCTTTACTGTACGATAGCTCTTTAATGCAAGTACTTGTCCAAAATTAATGAGATAAATACCCCCACATAAAAAATATTTATGTATATTATCGGGTTTTCTTATATTAATCTGTGTTACCTTAATGTCTCAGGGAGTACGGTAGAAATTTTTTTCCAATCTGCGGAAACCTCTTTTTGTTCCTCTTCGTTCAACTCTCCTCTGTATTCTTGTAAGTGTGGCGCTGCTGCTTGATTCACTGAACACTAAGGAGTGTATCAGACTGGAAAAGAACTGCAAACACAAAAGAAGAGAGAGCGCAGCCACGACTCACGGTAAAAGTTTTTAATACATCCTTACTTCGCAAATAAACATATTGCACTTACAAACGTTTCAATAAAAACAGGCGTCTCTTGGTTCACTTTAATTGTCAGTTACTGTGGTACGGTTAATCCGTCCTTTTCAGCTGTGTGCGTTCAGTCCTTGAAGTACCCCAAGTTACGCTCCTTCCAATTGCTTTTCTCTTTGTAGCGGTGCTTTTTCCTGACTATCCTTTGTAGGGATTTATTTAAACGTTTTAACACCAATATACAAACCACTATCCGTCAGACTGACGGATAGTGGTTTGTATATTGGTGTTAAAACGTTTAAATAAATCCCTATTGCCCGATGAACTGTGCAAGTGGGCGTAGGAATTTCTAAAGAGCCAATAGGGCCAATCATTGGAGAAGGGAGGAGTAACGGACTTTTAAATCGTGGATCCCCGCGAACATCTTACACACTGCCAAAGAGTCTTGAGAAAGTCCGCAGAAGACGGAAGAAACGCGTAGACGGCACAAAAAGGATAGTCAGGAAAAAGCACCGCTACAAAGAGAAAAGCAATTGGAAGGAGCGTAACTTGGGGTACTTCAAGGAGTGAACGCACACAGCTGAAAAGGACGGATTAACCGTACCACAGTAACTGACAATTAAAGTGAACCAAGAGACGCCTGTTTTTATTGAAACGTTTGTAAGTGCAATATGTTTATTTGCGAAGTAAGGATGTATTAAAAACATTTACCGTGAGTCGTGGCTGCGCTCTCTCTTCTTTTGTGTTTGCAGTACGTTTCTTAAGATGTTCAATATATTGTGAATACTTAATCGTTCATCAACTGGATAAAAATAGTGTTTTGTTAAATTCCAATATTTTAGGTTCCTCTATGGTTATGCATAAACCACTGGTATTAGGTAAACCTAAATTATAGTTGCAGAGATTGCGCCGTTAAATATATAAACTCAAACTGATGTTGCCTACTAGCTGATTACTATACCTTTATTGGGCTGTGTTGTGGTAAGTGTTACCCTTAATGTAATATTTGCTATTCAGTGCTTGTCATATACTGCAGTAACTTAAAGGGTACACTTAATTTCTTTTGTATTGCTCTGAAAATTGATTGAGTTAAATTGACTAATGCTCTGAATATATATATTTTACAGCTCATATAACCGGTACATAACATGAGTTTAGGCAGCAGTAAAAAGATATACCAAGATTAGTTATATTGCACCACCTGTACATAACCGGTACATAACGTGAGTTTAGGCAGCAGTAAAAAGATATGCCAAGATTAGTTATATTGCACCACCTGTGAATCTAGGTACAATTGTAATCTGTATTCATTAGATGGACTTGGTTGGAGGTTAGCGTAACTCCTCTTGAAATAACCGGCTTTATAAGTCTATAGTGTGAATGAAACTGGATAAAAATAATCGTAATAGTGTTTACTGTTTAACAATTTCAAACAACCTCTAGCTGTATTACGTATATATTATACGAAGCTATACATATCTTTGCTCTTAAAGCCAATGTGCATTGTGCGCATTATGCACTAACTTGAAAATTGTATCCGCTCTTTATTACCAGCTCCTAATCAGTAACTCTTAAATTAATACAGTGCAGCTTGATTACCAAGGGTACAATTTTGTATCTAACGTCTCTCACACAGAGATTCGTGTAACAATTCAATCTATAGAGATTTTGCTACGGTGGGTAGACATGAATACATTCGCTTATTCAGCTGTCAGTGTGTCACTTTAAATCAAACACAATAGTATCAAAACTCACAGGTTTTGCAATACAACCATTCTTTTAAATATCGCGCTGAATTTATGTTGTGCTATGAACACATATCACTGAATAACATACCACACTATATGAGTATCTTAACACAGTGAGGTGTTTAATAATACACTTTACTTGATCCTATCCCGGTGGCTAGGAAAGAGCGCACCTTATGCAATTAGCTGTGAGCGTGTAACCTCCAACCAAGTCCATCTAATGAATACAGATTACAATTGTACCTAGATTCACGAGTGGTGCAATATAACTAATCTTGGCATATCTTTTTACTGCTGCCTAAACTCACGTTATGTACCGGTTATGTACAGGTGGTGCAATATAACTAATCTTGGCATATCTTTTTACTGCTGCCTAAACTCATGTTATGTACCGGTTATGTACAGGTGGTGCAATATAACTAATCTTGGTATATCTTTTTACTGCTGCCTAAACTCATGTTATGTACCGGTTATATGAGCTGTAAAATATATATATTCAGAGCATTGGTCAATTTAACTCAATCAATTTTCAGAGCAATACAAAAGAAATTAAGTGTACCCTTTAAGTTACTGCAGTATATGACAAACACTGAATAGCAAATATTACATTAAGGGTAACACTTACAATAACACAGCCCAATAAAGGTATAGTAATCAGCTAGTAGGCAACATCAGTTTGAGTTTATATATTTAACGGCGCAATCTCTGCAACTATAATTTAGGTTTACCTAATACCAGTGGTTTATGCATAACCATAGAGGAACCTAAAATATTGGAATTTAACAAAACACTATTTTTATCCAGTTGATGAACGATTAAGTATTCACAATATATTGAACATCTTAAGAAACGTGAAACTTTATTAAAACACAGTTCAATCACCAATACACACTATAAGACTGCTCACGAATTACAGATATTGAACTCCTGAGAGAGCTTTTTATATCTCATTTTCTGAGTTGGTAATTGCGATCACAGCAGTTCAGTTACTATCTGCAAGTAGTGTCACTGTTTGAATCTGTTAACTGAAAACGTTTAACTATATTTTTGTCCCAACAAGAGTGATACTTAGAATTCAATTGATAAGTGGATTATATAGTCGTAGCTTAATATAAGCAATGCACATACCATATGCTTGATATTCCACTTACACTAATATTCTTATATACAAGGTATATCACTCAGGAGATACTTACTGAATAGTAAAACATTATTTATTGAATTGCTACAATAGATTTGTGGAACAGGTACTTTTTTTAAAAAAAAAAAAAATCTCTAGGATAATACATTTTTTAGTGACTAAAACTAGTTATACATGTATAACTAGTTTTAGTCACTAAAAATGTATTATCCTAGAGATTTTTTTTTTAAAAAAAGGGATAATTAATTCCTTTACACAAACATATCACTACCTTATTTGTTTTTCCCCCCTCTCCCCTTTGTAATAGTATCTATATAATGGAGCCACTAAAATAAAGGGATCATTTTTTCTCTTGCACAAACATATCACCACCTTATTTGTTTTTCTCCCCTTTCACTTTTGTAATAGTACCTATATCATGGAGCCACTTGAAAATTCTTCACCTAAGACACTTGGAAAAATAATATATTTATATAAAAAATTAATTGGGATTATTATTTTAAAATAAATGGATCTCTAAACTAATTTATTCTAAAGATTTGTCAAAAGTTTAAAATGTTAATAGGAGTAATAGAAAATGAATGTGAAAATTAAATAAACTGTTAAAATATAAATGGTTGAACCCCTTGGCATATGTGAAGTAATGGAGAAAGGCTGTTAGGAATAATGAAAAAAGAAATCGGTTAACCACTCTGATATGACCTGAATAAGAAATAAAAAGTTAGAAAACAAAATAGGATATTTGAACAAAAGGACTCTAGGACCCAGTGGAAAAGAGAAACAGAAACAGTGAATGGACCAATGGAAATCAAGTCAGTTCTATATAAAGGTGTAAGGTGTGATCACACTTTATCTTGATAAAGCCAGGGTTGCTGGCGAAACATGTTGATATCTGTGTGAACACCAAGAAAGAAAAAGCCTGTTTTTTTCCTGCGTACAGAAGTACTTAAGTGCAGGAGATTGAGGAACTACAAACACAAAAGCTAACTTGCGCAAGTTACAGAAACAAAAGGATTGTCTACAGTTTGGTGCTGTAATCAGAGCACTTCTACAAAGACCAGTGACAAGGTAACACAAAGAAAATTACCTACCAGAACCCCTTGTCTGAGAGTCAAACTGAGGACACTAGGAACTGCCGGGAAGCCGTGAGTAGTAACAGCTCACAAGAGAGGGTAAGAAAATCTTCCCTAAACACTGTTTGGAACATTCCTTTTCTACAAATTAAGCTCACTGAGGATACAAAGAGGTAACTGTGAAACCGTAATATATCACAACATAAATATAAGGATAAAGAACACAGCCCTCAGTAATTTATCTCCAATTACTTACAAATGCTTTGATGAACTTTTTAGATACACAAAATTGCAACCAATATAAGTAAACAGCCATTGTGGGGACGCCATTTATAATCAGTCTTGCATTTAAATTGTTTTAACTAATTGTTAGTTTTTGCTACATATTTGTAATTTTAAAGTTGATGAAATATAGATATAAAATATCAAATAGAGACAAATATTATTAATTGTGTTGAAATAAAAGAATACATTCTATCTAAAATCTTTGAACAAAGGATACAAAAGAGCAGATAAATCCTTTTATTTGTGTATGAAACAAATGTATATCTGAATTTTAGAAATTTTATGAATTGATCTATATAGTGTTGCAACACTTAGGGATTGTGATTTATTTTATCTTGGTATTATCATGTTTTTATTTTGAAAATAAATTGTAGAAGAATTTTTCACTTATTCTGTCCAAGGTCCAGTTTTTTCGACATATTTAGCTAACGACTTCCATACACACCTTTTATCCCTTTTGCAGATTAAGCGCCTAATCTCCATAACTTTTTCACTTTAATTGTAATAAGCACACGTTTTAAGTTATTTTATTCTTGAGAAGTTTTTACTAATTGAGTGTTTAATTTAAATACATCAGAGCCACCTCCTCCCTGTTTTTTCTATATATTGTTTTTTAAGCAGATCCAAACTATATCAATATTTTATAATGATAAATCTAAAACAAAATGGTGTGAAACCTATGCATATTTTTATTACAATTTTAGTAAACAAGGTTGTAAACAAAACAATACAAGCTTTCTATAGTCCAAACTTTTGAGAATCTATAATTGTATGTATATATATATATATATATATATATATATATATATATATATATATATATATATATATCCCCAATTCTGAAAAAGTTAGGACAGTATGGAAAAAACAACAAAGAGAATCATTTGAACATTCAGTTCACCCTGTACTATATTGAAAACACTTTCGGCTAGATTACGAGTTTTGCGTTAAGGTGAAAAAGCAGCGTTAACAGGTCCTAACCCTGCTTTTTCACTACCTCTGCTATTGCGAGTCTTGCAGATTTAGGGGCACAGCACACTTCTTTGGCCTTACCGCAAACCGACTTTCATAAAGCCTTTTTTCTATGGGACTTCCATAGCGCTGGTATTACGAGTCTGTCCTGGGAGGCCAAAAAGTGAGCGGTACACCCTCTACCTCCAAGATTCCTAACGCATTCTAAAGTCAGTAGTTATGAGTTTTAGACTACAACGCCATAGCATAAAACTCATAACTAAAGTGCTAAAAACAACACTAACACCCATAAACTACCTATTAAGCCCTAAATTGAGGCCCTCCCGCATTGCAAAACACTATAACATTTTTAACCACTAATCTGCTGCTCCAGACATCGTCGCCACTAGAATAAACATTAACCCCTAAGCCGCACTCCCGCCTCACAAACACTAGTTAAATATTATTAACCCCTAATCTGCCGCTCCTAACATTGCCACCACCTACATTATACTTATTAACCCCTAATCTGCCACCCCCAACGTCGCCGCCACTATATTAAATGTATTAACCCCTAAATCTAAGTCTAACCCCCCCAACTTAAATATGATCTAAATAAATCTAAATAAAATTACTATAATTAACTAAATTATTCCTATTTAAAACTAAATACTTACCTATAAAATAAACCCTAAGCTAGCTACAATATAACTAATAGTTACATTGTATCTAGCTTAGGGTTTATTTTTATTTTACAGGCAGGTTTGTATTTATTTTAACTAGGTAGAATAGTTATTAAATAGTTATTAACTATTTACTAACTACCTAGCTAAAATAAAGACAAATTGACCTACAAAATAAAACCTAACCTAAGTTACAATAACACCCAACACTACACTACAATTAAATTAGCTAAATCACAACCCCCCCCAATAAATTACAGAAAATAAAAAACAAATTACAGGTCTTTATACTAATTACACCTAATCTAATAGCCCTATCAAAATAAAAAAAGACCTCGCAAAATAAAGAAAACCCCTAGCCTAAACTATCAATAGCCCTTAAAAGGGCCTTTTGCGGGGCATTTCCCCAAAGTAATCAGCTCTTTTACCTGTAAAAAAATAAATAAAACCAACCCCCCCAACAGTAAAACCCACCACCCACACAACCAACCCCCCAAATAAAAGCCTAACTAAAAAAACCTAAGCTCCCAATTGCCCTGAAAAGTGCATTTGGATGGGCATTGCCCTTAAAAGGGCATTTAGCACTATTGCAGGCCCAAAGCCCTAACCTAAAAAATAAAGCCGCCCAATACACCCTTAAAAATACACCCTTATAAAATCACTAAGATTCACTTACCGGGAATGCGGTAAGATACTTGCCAAGCGGCAAGATGTCCTCAAGGAAGCTGGCAGAAGTGGTCCTCCAGACGGGCTGAAGTCTTCATCCAGACGGCATCTTCATCCTTCCGACGCGGAGCGGCTCCATCTTCAAGACATCCGGCGTGGAGCATCCTCTTCAAACGACGGCTTCTTCGGAATGAATATAACCTTAAGTGACGTCCTCCAAGATGGTGTCCCTTAGATTCCAATTGGCTGATAGAATTCTATCAGCCAATCGGAACTAAGGTAGAAAAAATCCTATTGGCTGATTCAATCAGCCAATAGGATTGAGCTGGCATTCTATTGGCTGTTCCAATCAGCCAATAGAATGCGAGCTCAATCCTA
The DNA here is from genome assembly GCF_027579735.1 of Bombina bombina. NCBI lineage: Eukaryota > Metazoa > Chordata > Amphibia > Anura > Bombinatoridae > Bombina > Bombina bombina. The sequence goes on along the minus strand of NC_069502.1, from coordinate 843,727,138 downwards.
TTGGCTGATTGGATCAGCCAATAGGATTGAAGTTCAATCCTATTGGCTGATTGCATCAGCCAATAGGATTTTTTTCAACCTTAATTCTGATTGGCTGATAGAATTCTATCAGCCAATCGGAATCTAAAGCCCCTCTGGAGGACCACTTCTGCCGGCTTCCTTGAGGACATCTTGCCGCTTGGATGAAGACATCTCCAGGTAAGTGAATCTTCGGGGGTTAGTGTGGTGGGTTTTACTGTTGGGGGGGGTTGTTTGTATTTTTTTTTTTACAGGTAAAAGAGCGGATTACTTTGGGGCATTGCCCCGCAAAAGGCCCTTTTAAGGGCTATTGATAGTTTAGTTTAGACTAGGGTTTTTTTTTGGGGGGGGGGCTTTTTTTATTTTGATAGGGCTATTAGATTAGGTGTAATTAGTTTAAAGATCTGTAATTTGTTTTTTATTTTCTGTAATTTAGTGTTTTTTTGTGTGATTTAGCGAATTTAATTTATTTAATTGTATTTAATTTATTTAATTGTAGTGTAGTGTTAGGTGTTATTTTTAATTTAGGTTATGTTTTATTTTACAGGTATATTTGTCTTTATTTTAGCTAGGTAGTTAGTAACTAGTTAATAACTATTCTACCTAGTTAAAATAAATACAAACTTGCCTGTAAAATAAAAATAAACCCTAATCTAGCTACAATGTAACTATTAGTTATATTGTAGCTATCTTAGGGTTTATTTTATAGGTAAGTATTTAGTTTTAAATAGGAATAATTTAGTTAATTATAGTAATTTTCTTTAGATTTATTTAAAATATATTTAAGTTAGGGGGTGTTAGGGTTAGACTTAGATTTAGGGGTTAATACATTTAATATAGTGGCAGTGATGTTGGGGGCAGCAGATTAGGGGTTAATAAGTGTAAGATTAGGGGTGTTTAGACTCGGGGTTCATGTTAAGGTGTTGGGTATAAACATAAAATGTGTTTCCCCATAGGAATCAATGGGGCTGCGTTACTGAGTTTTACGCTGCTTTTTGGCAGGTGTTAGACTTTTTCTCAGCCGGCTCTACCCATTGATGTCTATGGGGAAATCGTGCACGAGCACGTACGATCAGCTCACCGCTGACTTAAGCAGCGCTGGTATTGGAGTGCGGTATGGAGCAAAATTTTGCTCTACGCTCACTTCTTGCCTTTTGACACCGGGTTTGTAAAAACCCATAATACCAGCGCTGTAGGTAAGTGAGCGGTGAGAAAAAACTGCTCGTTAGCACCCCATAGCTCCTAACGCAAAACTCGTAATCTCGCCGTTTATTAACACATTATTTGATGTTTTACTTTGTAAATGTATTGTATTTTTCAAAATATACACTCATTTCAAATCAGATGACTGCAACAAACACCAAAAAAGTTGTCACAGTTGACTCTTTACCCCTGTGTAACATCACCTTTTTGTTTTAATAACATTTATTTTTTATATATAGAATTTTTATTGATTTTTCTTGTTCTCTGTGCAACAGGGCACACATAAAAGTAGATATACAGAGAAAAAACAAAATAATACAATTTCTTGTAAATACAAATTAGATACACTAATTAGATTGACTAATCAAAACAGACAGTCCTATTTAAACATCGTATAGTCTATAAAATACAATAGTTGGATAGTTATACAGTCTTGAATATATTTCTGTATAATGTCCTATGATATCGATTTTGGTAATAAGACATTCTAAATAAATCAATTTAACGCACACAATCAAATCTATATTACTAAACCCTGATATGTGAAAATCCCTGTTTATCACATCTGAACCTTAAACAGCGACAAAGACAAAAAAAATAACAGACAAACCAAAGATAAAAACAAAACAAAACGACGTCAAAACAAAAATTAAAAAAAAATAATAACTTATTAAGCGTTTGGGCACTGAGGACACCAGTTGGTTACGTTTATCAAGCGGAATTTTCACCCATTAATCCAACTGTACGGGGCCTTTGTTGCCTTATTTTGTCCTGTTGGAAAATGCAGGGACGTCTCTGAAAAAAGACGACGCCTGTATGGCAGCATATGTTGCTCCAAAAATGTATATATATCTTTCTGCATTAATGCTGCCCTCACAGATGTGCATGTTACCCATGCTATGGGCACTCAAACACCCCCATACCATGACAGATGCTGGCTTTTGGACCTGATGCTGATAACAGCTTGAATAATCATTTCCATCTAAAGGGGAGAAATAATGTTGGGAATTAAGAACCTGGCCACCAGGAGGAGGCAGACACTCCAGCCAAAGGCTTAAATACCTCCCCCACTTCCCTCATCCCCCAGTCATTCTTTGCCTTTTGTCACAGGAGGATGGCAGAGAAGTGCGAAGATCGCAGTAGTCTCTTATGGAGGGTAGTACTCTTCGCATTGGGACTGGAGTTTTAAGTAGTCATGTCAGCCTCTCGGTGGGAGCCTGGGCGAAAGTTAGAGTCCGGAGATACAGGGAGTCTTTCTGCAAAACCATCCCGACTCATATTAACAGCTCCACAAGCAATCAATGTTGACGAGTTTCACTGCCTGCTTTTTACACTCAAGTCCATGTCAGGAACAAGGCTACTAACCTGTCACACTTGAAGGGCCATGTTCCTGTTCCACGGCGTAGATTCTTGTAAGATTGTTTCATTTTTTAATTACATAATGATATCACGGAAGACAGGGTCACAGTGTGATGCCTCCTATCTTTAAAGAATCAAGGGTTAATATTCCTGGAAGGGGGATTATTGAACGGGGGGGGGGGTGTTTATACAAGATATTGTTTATTGTGTCATTGCTGCATTATGTGCGAGATGAGGCTCTGGCAATGTGTGGAACTTTCAGGTGACTTTCGGGAGGATTGCGCAGCCCTTTTTTTGGCACGTTTTCTCCTTAGGCAGGGGCAGTCCTGCCAAGCATTCCATGTGACCGGTTGTGGCTATCTCTTTTCCTCTGTTGATAGGCGGCGCAGGAGACAAAATGGTTTCTGTAGTCCGGGTCATAGGAGGTGGTGAGTGCCCCGGCCATTGGAGGTTATAAAGGTCTCATTCCTGTGTTTATTGTGAGGAGGTTCTGATAGAACAGCCCACTCAACTATGTTCCACATGCCTTAATAAAGTTACAACATCTAACAGTAAACTGATGTCTAGTACAACTGAGCCGTCCACCTCTGAAAGTTCCCCGTCCAGTGAGGTGCGTTCCCTGCATTCATCTCAAATTGCACATGCAGCGCCCCAGGGTCCAACCATTACTCCTGCGGGAGAGATTCCTTGGCCGTCAGATTTTGTGGATCAACTGCAAACGGCGGTATCGAAAGTGATCCATGCCTTACCACTTTCTGCTAAGTGCAATCGTAGGGCATATCATGGCGGCCCGACCCAAGGGTTGACTAAGCTTATGGAAATATCAGAGGCATTACACAATGATGAGGCCCACTCCGACTCTTCGGAGGAGGCCCCTTCTGGGTCGGAGTTTGTGTCATCTAAACCAGGAGCCTGACTTTAGGTTTAGGATAGAGAATTTGCGCTTTTTGCTGAAGCAAGTGCTTGCTATTCTTCAGGTTCCGGAACCGAAGCTTCCGGAGGAACCTGCGATTTCTAAACTTGATAAGGTATATGAGGACAGGGTGGTGCCTCTGACCTTCCCAGTTCCTATTAAGATGGCTAATATTAAGAATGAATGGGAGTGATTAGTTTCTTCCTTTTCCCCTTCTTCTTCCTTTAAGAAACTGTTCCCCGTTCCGGACTCTCAGCTTGAGCTGTGGGGTACTGTTCCTAAGGTGGATGTTGCTATTTCCACGCTCGCAAAATGGACGACTATTTACCTTGAGGATAGTTTGTCGTTTAAAGAGCCCATAGATAAAAAGTTGGAAAACATGTTAAGGAAGATGTTTCAACACACATCTTGCTGGAGATGCGACATATTGGTGTGAATCCCTGTGTGAAATGGTCAATGGGGAGACTTCCATCGACGAGATACAGGATAAGATTAAGGTGCTGAAGGTCAACAATTCTTTTATCTGTGATGCCAATATGCAAATTATTCGCCGGAATGCTAAGGTGTCAGGTTTTTCCGTTTTAGCTCGCAGGGCTCTGTGGCTAAAGTCTTGGTCTGCGGACATGACTTCTAAATCAAGGCTGTTGTCCCTGCCTTTTCAAGGAAAGATTCTGTTTGGTCCAGGATTGGATTTGATCATATCCACGGTTACGGGAGGCAAGGGAGACAAAATCGGCATGAGGGGGTGACCGGTCTCAGGACCAAGTAGGGGGCAGATTATCTCTCTTCTCAGTCGCCTGGTTACAGGACGTTCAGGACCCTTGGGTTCTGGAGGTTGCCGCCCAGGGTTACAGGATAGGGTTCAGATCCCATCCGCACAGGGGGAGATTCCTCCTGTCAAACCTGTCTTCAAGATCATAAAAGAGAGGCCTTTCTAGACTGTGTAAGGGATCTCTCCTCTCTCTGCGTCATTATACCAGTACCCCAAGCAGAAAGTGGTCTAGGGTAGTATATAAATCTTTTTGTGGTTTCAAAGAAGGAGGGCATGTTCCGCCCGATTCTGGACCTAAAGTGTTTAAACAAGTCTGAGTGTTCCATCGTTCAAAATGGAAACAATCAGATTTATTCTGCCTCTAGTTCAAGAGGTTCAAGACAGTTCATGACAACTATAGACTTGAAAGGCGCTTACCTTCATGTGCCAAATCACAAAGATTTGCGTTTCTTGACCAACACTTCCAGTTTGTGGCCCTCCCCTTTGGTCTGGCGATGGCCCAGAGAGTCTTCTTGGCACTACTTGCAGTGGCCAGAGGCATTGCTGTGTTGCCCTATCTGGACGACATCCTCGTCCAGGCACCGTCGCTCAGTCTCACAGAGGATCATTCGAGGGCTCTTCTTCTTTTGCTTCAATCTCACAGTTGGAAGATCAACTCAGGAAAGAGTTCTGTGGTTCCCAGCAACAGGGTGGAGTTCCTGGGCACGATAATAGACTCTATGTCCATGAAAATATTTCTCACAGACTATCGACACGGGAAGATTGCGTCCTCTTGTCTTGCCCTTCAGTCCTCCTCAAGCCCCTCAGTCGCTCAGTGTATGGAGGTGATCGGACTCATGGTTTCCAGCATAGACGTCATTCCATTCGCCAGGTTTCATCTCAGACCTCTTCAATTGTGCATATTGAGACAGTAGAATGGTGATCATTCAGATCTATCTCAGCAGATATAAATGAATGCTTGGAGTCGGATCTCCCTCTCTTGGTGGATCAGTCCGGAACAACTGTCCATGGGGACATCCTTCTTGAGACCGTCCTGGGAGATTGTGACCACGGATGCGAGTCTGGCAGGATGGGGAGCTGTTTGGGGTGCCAGGATGGCACAAGGAAAATGGACCCAGGAGTCTCTTCTTCCAATAAATATTCTGGAACTGCAAACTATCTACAATGCTCTAAAGGCATGGCCTACTCTGGGGTCATTCAGCTTCATCAGATTCCAGACCGACAACATTACCTCGGGTGGCTTACATCAACCATCCCCCCTGATGGTTGATGTAAGCCACCAAGGTAATGTTGTCGGTCTGGAATCTCCATACAAGGAGGTCCCTAGCCATGAGGGAGGTGTCTCGGATCTTGGAGTGGGCGGAGTCCCACAGCTGCTCACTCTCAGCGATTCACATTCCAGGTGTGGACAACTGGGAAGCAGATTTTCTCAGCAGGCAATCCTTTTATCCGGGGGAATGGTCTCTCCACCCCAAAGTCTTTGCAGAGATTTGTCTCAGGTGGGGATCTCCGGAGATAGATCTCATGGTGTACAGACTCAATTGCAAGCTACCCCGATACGGGTCGAGGTCCAGGGATCCCCATGCAGAGCTGATAGATGACTTGGCGGTGCCTTGGGCCATTCTGATTGCTCCATCGTGGCCGCGGAGGACGTGGTTTGTGGATCTGGTGAGGATGTCATCCTCTCTGCCATGGAGGTTACCCTGTCGCAGGGATCTGCTTGAACAGGGTCCTTTTCAACATCAAAATCTTGATTCTCTGAGGCTGACTGCATGGAGATTGAACGCCTAGTCTTGGCCAAGAGAGGCTTTTCTGAAAGTGTGATTGATACACTAATTCTGGCAAGTATGGCAGTCACTCGTTGCATCTACCATAAGGTGTGGAGGACTTGTCCTGGTGTGAGAAGCATGGATATCCTTGGCATAGTGTGAAGGTATCCAGGATTCTGTCCTTTCTCCAAGACGGTTTGCAGAAGGGTCCTGCCGCCAGTTCCTTAAAGGGACAGATTTCGGCATTATCAGTCTTGTTGCATAGGAGACTCGCTGAGCTCCCTGACATACAATCTTTTGTTCAGGCTGTCTAGAATCAGGCCTGTCTTTAGACAGTCTGCTCCTCCATGGAGCTTAAACTTGGTTCTTAAAGTATTGCAGAAGGTTCCGTTTGAGCCTATGCACTCCATTGACATTAAGATTCTGTCCTGGAAGGTTCTTTTCCTGTTGGCCATTGCATTGGCACGCAGAATCTCTGAACTAGCTGCCTTGCAATGTGAGCATCCTTATCTGGTTTTTCATGCGGATTAGGCAGTGCCGCACTGGTTTGGGGTTTCTTCCCAAAGTGGTGTCTAACTGTAACATCAATCAGGAAATAGTTGTTCCTTCTTTATGTCCTAAACCTTCTTCTTCTTCTAAGGAGAGGTTACTTCATAACCTGGATGTGGTTCATGCAAGAGTTCTATCTTCAGGCTACAAAGGATTTCAGACAGTCTACATCTCTTTTTGTGGTGTATTCAGGGAAGCGCATGGGTCAGAAAGCCTCTTCTACTTCTTTGTCCTTTTGTTTGAGGAGCTTAATTCACTTGGCCTATGAGACAGCGGGACATAAGCCTCCTCAGAGGCTCACGGCTCATTCAACTAAAGCTGTGGCTTCGTCTTGGGCCTTCAAGAATGAGGCCTCTATGGAGCAAATTTGTAAGGCGGCTACCTGGTCCTCCTTACACACTTTTTACAAAGTTTTACAAATTTGACATTTTTTTTGGAGAAAGGTAATGCAGGCTGTGGTGCCCTCAGATTAGGGTCCGCCTTTTACCCTCCTGATTTCATTCAGTGTTCTCTATAGCTTGGATATATGTTCCCAACAGTAATGAATTAAGTCATGGACTCTCCTCCCCTTTAGATGGAAAACATAAATTATGCTTACCTGATAATTTAATTTCCATCGAGGGGAGGAGAGTCCACGGCTCCCGCCCGTATCTTTAGTTCATTGTAAGTAATAAAAAGTCCCAAGTGCTTGATTGGAGTTAGATTCAGGTGTTCATGTGGAAGAGAGAAACACAATAGTGAAGACTGTTTTGATCTGAACCCAGCAATCACAAAGGCATATACTCATACTTTTGAGAGCTATATCTCAACTCTTAGATTATGCGCTTGTAGGTGTTAAGCCCCACGGCTTCAAAGAGGGAGATAAATGAATCCTCAATGTTTCCAGAGTAAAATACAATTTATTAAAACAAAGGCCTTTAAACATAATAGTTATTAGTCTTATAATAGAGCATATTTTAACCGTTCATATAATGAACCAAACGGCTTGCAGCGTATATGAGACCGGATGCCACTGAATATAGACCTGTGATACAATCATATGTATTGTCCAAATAAAGTCCAACATTATTGGACAATACATATGATTGTATCATAGGTCTATATAAGAGTATATGCCTCTGCGATTGCTAGGTTCAGATCAAAGCAGTCTTCACTATTGGGTTTCTCTCTTCCACATGAACACCTGAATCTAACTCCAATCAAGCACTTGGGATTTTTTTTTTTTTAAAATTTCAACTTTCATTGCGCAAAGAGAAAAACATGGAAATTACAAAGAGATTGCAAATCACCCAACGGTACAATATGTTGCATACATAATGATATGATACAGTTCGGGTAGAAGGAATTTTAGATCACTCTGCACTTGGTAATTGACATAGACAATATTTAAACTAAACAACAAATAATCTACACTGGTATTGTAAACCATATAAGCTGTGTACAGTCTCTTATGTTCATATTTCTTTAAACGTTCCGCTGTTTCATACAATACAATGATAATAATTTTTCTCCCATAGCCCAGCCAATAGGGCCATAAAGACCCTTATAAAGGTTATCAGCCTTTTGCAAGTCCCATCTCCAACCCCTAAGATGCATAAAAGGTGGGTAAATGCCTATAATTGAGTCCGCCTCAGCCGTCTGCTTCAGTTCTGTCGTGTTGTCTGTCAAAGTCTCTGTGAGGGGAATGTAAGGAATCTTCCCAGATAAATTTCATGTCATGAAAGAAATTAAGTTTCTGCCTCTTTAGATAGCCGCATTCCTCCAATGTCAGCCACTCAGTTATTTTGTCTATCCAAATTTGTTCCGTTAGAGAGTCTTGAGTTTTCCATTTAAGTGCAATCAATTTGTAATAGTTGTCTCCTTAATTTGCAGGGGAAATTTAGTAATTTGTTTAGTAAAGCCATACTGGGAGTTAGCTCAAAAATTTAGCTAGGATTTTTCAGAAGTGATTTTCTACATGTTTCCAAAGCTGTCTCAACTTCGCAGAGGGGGCCTCAAACAGTCCCAAAAGTGCCCCCCCGAGGAGAACATGTAGTCATCATCTGCACTCTAGACACTGAGTGGATGACGACTATGTGTCGGCCTCTGTGCTTCAGAGTTTAAGCTCCGATTTTCTTTAATATGAGTTCTCTGATGATTAATAAGAGTTGAATGATGAGTAAAACATTTCCCACATTTTAAACACACAAAATCTTTCTCCCCTGTATGAATTTTCATATGATTAGTAAGAGCTGATTTAAATTTAAAACGTTTCCCACATTCAGAACATAAAAAGTCTTTCTCCACTCTATGACTTTTCTGATGACTAATGAGCTGTGATTTCAAAGGAAAACATTTCCCACATTCAGAACACAAAAAATCTTTCTCCCCTGTATGAATTTTCTGATGCCTATTAAGGGAAGATTTCGTGGTAAAACATTTCTCGCAGTCAGAACATAAAAATGCTTTCTCTCTTGTATGAATTTTCTGATGCCTAATAAGAGAAGGTTTCGTGGAAAAACATTTCTCACAGTCAGAACATAAAAATGCTTTCTCTCTTGTATGAATTGTCTGATGCCTAATAAGAGAAGATTTCGTGGTAAAACATTGCTCATAGCCAGAACATAAAAATCTTCTCTCTCTTTCTCTTGCATGAATTTTCTGATGCCTAATAAGAGACGACTTCAGAGTAAAACATTTCCCACATTCAGAACATAAATTTCCCATGTGGCTTCTTTGATTTTGAAGACTGAAAGTAGCATCGGCACTGCAGTTTGTGAATCTACCTGTTAATAAAAAAATACAATGGGAATACTATTATTGATTAATGACATAATTATTTTATCTTGATAACATTTTAACTTTTCTGAATTAGCGTCTACTACAAGGGGAGGGGACTAGCTATGAACCTACACTGATCCATGCAAAGGCTAAAGGGCAGTTTAATGGACATTAGTTATCTCATATTTGTAAATTACAGAAATAAATTGTATTCACTGCTGTTGTAATTTTCTCTACCTTAATGTATTTAGAGCTTTTAAAATGGACACAGACATTCAGGAATTCAAATCATAGTTGCAAATCATATGTACAGCAGTGGTTTAATCCCTTGATTGTCTGGAACACACAAGAATAAACTGACATTTACCTCTGGGTGAGGTCCACATGCTACAATAGATGGAGGCAGGAGAGAACAGAGTATGTCTGCTACAAGCAGACATGGGTTGTGACTTACCATTAATTAATAATACCACTGAGATAGATCCTCATAATCTATGTTCTATTGCTTCAGCATCTTTAATTGGAGAGACTGCAGATGAAACCTGACAAATGGAACTGCATCTGAGACATTGACCATGAGGTCTACAACTTGTATTAAGCAAGGAAAGGAAGAGGATTGAGTTGGAGTTGAGCAGAAGACTGTTCCAGTTTTAGTCTGTGCTATTCTGTTAGAGAAAATTATAGTAATTCAATTGATTATAGACCCTAGGAAGGATACCCAGGTCTGCGGAGTCAAGGATCTCCTTGGTAGGTTGCTTTTCCAACCATGACTGCAAAGCAGCTGACAAACCAGTTGTGTGTGTTTCATTGCAAGCTGAAGAGAAGACTGCCTGTGTCAGAATATCATCCAGGTACGAAACTTCAGAGATTTCCTGAGCTCACATCACAGTCAGCAATCCTACTAGAACCTTTGTAAAGACTAGGCACTGCTGCCAGACTAAATGGGAGTGCCACAACCTGATAATGACTGCTGAGAATGGCAAATCTCAAGAACCTGACATGATCCCTGTGGAAAGGGATGTGTAAATAAGCATTTTTCTTGATTCTGATAAAGCATATAATTTTAAACATCTTTGCATTTTACTTCTATTATCAAATGTGGTTTGTTCTCTTAGTATCACTAAAAAGCAAAAAAGTAAGCTCAGGAGAGTTCATGAGTCTGCATCACTATAAGGCAATGGTTTTAAAAGTATGTTATACATTTGCAAGAACATCAGATGTCAGCACTTTTTCTTTCAATGCAGTGTTCCATAGAGTTGCACACTACCTATCTAGATATTTCTTCAACAAAGAAAACCAGGAAAGCAAAGCAAATTTCATTATAGACGTAAACTGGAAACATTTATTTTTAATTGTACGCTCTGTCTGAAGCACAAAAGAAAATATTTGGGTTTTATGTTCCTTTAAGTCGATGGAAGTAAATGAAGTACAGTGCAAATTGTCTCTATTTTGAAAGTTGGCACTTTTAGAAAAGTGTTTAGAGTTTTGAGATTCAAAATAGGCTGAATAGTAGAACCCCGAACAGAGGAAAGTTTTCCCATTGTCTCCAAATCCTTAACACAAGCCAGAAAGGTTGTGGCCTTAAAGGGATCTTGAGGAACTCAGAGACAATTTGTAGTAATAATTGGATACAGGCCTGGTTCAAAAAAAAAAAAAAAAAAAAGGGAGACAGAGCAGCCTTTTCTCAGAAACTATATCAGCAGACCAGGGTTTGTGCCATAATTCTTGTAAAGCCAGAAAAGCTATAGCAGCACTTTTTGCATTAATGCGTATTATCAGAGATGGTTCCTGAAAGTAACCAATGAAGACTACCTAATAAGCAGAAGACAAAGGCGGTTTCTGACAGTACCTACTTTTATAAACAAAAAAACAGAATTTATGCTTACCTGATAAATTTCTTTCTCCAACGGTGTGTCCGGTCCACGGCGTCATCCTTACTTGTGGGAATATTCTCTTCCCCAACAGGAAATGGCAAAGAGCACAGCAAAAGCTGCCCATATAGCCCCTCCTCAGGCTCTGCCCCCCAGTCATTCGACCGACGGTTAGGAGAAAAAAAGGAGAAACTATAGGGTGCTGTGGTAACTGTAGTGTATAGAGAGAAATTTTTCAAACCTGATTAAAAAACCAGGGCGGGTCGTGGACCGGACACACCGTTGGAGAAAGTAATTTATCAGGTAAGCATAAATTCTGTTTTCTCCAACATTGGTGTGTCCGGTCCACGGCGTCATCCTTACTTGTGGGAACCAATACCAAAGCTTTAGGACACGGATGAAGGGAGGGAGCAAATCAGGTTACCTAAATAGAAGGCACCACGGCTTGCAAAACCTTTCTCCCAAAAATAGCCTCTGAAGAAGCATAAGTATCAAATTTGTAAAATTACATATCTGGTCAACAGAAGCCTCGTTCTTGAAGGCCCATGTGGAAGCCACAGCCCTAGTGGAGTGAGCTGTGATTCGTTCAGGAGGCTGCCGTCCGGCAGTCTCATAAGCCAATCGGATAATGCTTTTCAGCCAGAAAGAGAGGTAGCAGTAGCTTTTTGTCCTCTCCTCTTACCAGAGTAAACAACAAACAAAGATGAAGTTTGTCTAAAATCCTTTGTTGCTTCTAAATAGAACTTTAAAGCACGGACTACATCTAAATTGTGTAACAAACGTTCCTTCTTTGAAACTGGATTCGGACACAGAGAAGGAACAACTATTTCCTGGTTAATATTCTTGTTGGAAACAACTTTTGGAAGAAAACCAGGCTTGGTACGCAAAACGACCTTATCTGAATGGAACACCAGATAGGGTGGATCACACTGCAAAGCAGATAATTCAGAAACTCTTCTAGCAGAAGAAATAGCAACCAAAAACAGAACTTTCCAAGATAGTAACTTGATATCTATGGAATCTAACGGTTCAAACGGAATCCCTTGAAGAACTGAAATAACTAAATTTAGACTCCAAGGAGGAGTCATGGGTCTGTAAACAGGCTTGATTCTGACCAAAGCATGTACAAAAGCTTGTACATCTGGCACAGCTGCCAGGCGTTTGTGTAACAAAACAGATAAAGCAGAAATCTGTCCTTTTAGAGAACTCGCTGACAACCCTTTATCCAAACCCTCTTGGAGAAAGGAAAAAATCTTAGGAATTTTAATTTTACTCCAGGAGAATCCCTTGGATTCACACCAACAGATATATTTTTTCCATATTTTATGGTAAATCTTTCTAGTCACAGGTTTTCTGGCTTGGACCAGAGTATCTATCACTGAATTTGAAAATCCACGCTTGGATAAAATCAAGCGTTCAATTTCCAAGCAGTCAGCTGCAGAGAAACTAGATTTGGATGTTCGAATGGACCTTGTACTAGAAGATCCTGTCTCAAAGGTAGCTTCCATGGTGGAGCCGATGACATAATCATCAGGTCTGCATACCAAGTCCTGCGTGGCCACGCAGGAGCTATAAGGATCACAGAGACCTTCTCCTGTTTGATCCTGGCTACGAGCCTGGGAAGGAGAGGAAACGGTGGAAACACATAAGCTAGGTTGAACGTCCATGGCGCCACTAATGCATCCACTAGAGTCGCCTTGGGATCCCTGGATCTGGACCCGTAGCAAGGAACCTTGAAGTTCTGACGAGACGCCATCACATCCATGTCTGGAATGCCCCATAATTGAGTTAACTGGGCAAAGACCTCCGGGTGGAGTTCCCACTCCCCCGGATGGAAAATCTGACGACTCAAATAATCTGCCTCCCAGTTGTCTACTCCTGGGATGTGAATTGCAGATAGGTGGCAGGAGTGATCCTCCGCCCATTTGATGATCTTGGATACCTCTCTCATCGCCAAGGAACTCTTTGTTCCTCCCTGATGGTTTATGTAAGCTACAGTCGTCATGTTGTCCGACTGGAATCTTATGAATCTGGCCTTCGCTAGTTGAGGCCAAGACCGTAGCGGATTGAATATCGCTCTCAGTTCCAGGATGTTTATCGGGAGAAGGGACTCTTCCCGAGACCATAGACCCTGAGCTTTCATGGACTCTAAGACCGCGCCCCAGCCTAATAGACTGGCGTCGGTCGTAACAATGACCCACTCTGGTCTGCGGAAACTCATTCCCTGAGACAGGTGATCCTGAGTCAACCACCAACGGAGTGAGTCTCTGGTTACCTGGTCTACTTGAATCTGGGGAGACAAGTCTGCATAGTCCCCATTCCACTGATTGAGCATGCACAGTTGTAATGGTCTTAGATGAATTCTAGCAAAAGGAACTATGTCCATTGCTGCAACCATCAATCCTACTACTTCCATGCACTGAGCTATGGAAGGCTGCACAATAGAGTGAAGAACTTGACAAGCGTTTAGAAGCTTTGACTTTCTGACCTCTGTCAGGAAGATCTTCATTTCTAAAGAATATATTATTGTTCCCAAAAAGGGAACTCTTGTTGACGGAGACAGGGAACTCTTTTCTACGTTCACCTTCCACCCGTGAGATCTGAGAAAGGCTAGAACAATGTCTGTATGAGCCTTTGCCTTGGAAAGAGACGACGCTTGAATTAGAATGTCGTCTAGATAAGGTGCCACTGCAATGCACCTCGGTCTTAGAACCGCTAGAAGGGACCCTAGCACCTTTGTGAAAATTCTGGGAGCAGTGGCTAAACCGAACGGAAGAGCCACGAACTGGTAATGTTTGTCCAGAAAGGCGAACCTTAGGAACTGATGATGATCTTTGTGGATAGGAATATGTAGGTACGCATCCTTTAAATCCACGGTAGTCATATATTGACCCTCCTGGATTGTAGGTAAAATTGTTCGAATGGTTTCCATTTTGAACGATGGAACTCTGAGGAATTTGTTTAGAATTTTAAGATCCAGAATTGGCCTGAAAGTTCCCTCTTTTTTGGGAACTACAAACAGGTTTGAGTAAAACCCCTGACCTTGGTCCGCTGTTGGAACTGGGTGTATCACTCCCATCTTTAACAGGTCTCCTACGCAATGTAAGAATGCCTGTCTCTTTATCTGGTCTGAAGATAAGCGAGACACGTGGAACCTTCCCCTTGGAGGAAGTTCCTTGAATTCTAGAAGATACCCCTGAGAGACTATTTCTAGTGCCCAGGGATCCGGAACATCTCTTGCCCAAGCCTGAGCAAAGAGAGAGAGTCTGCCCCCTACTAGATCCGGTCCCGGATCGGGGGCTACCCCTTCATGCTGTCTTGGTAGCAGCAGCAGGCTTCTTGGCCTGTTTGCCCTTGTTCCAGCCTTGCATTGGTTTCCAAGCTGGCTTAGCCTGGGAAGCGTTACCCTCTTGTCTAGAGGCTGCAGAGTTAGGAGACGGTCCGTTCCTGAAGTTACGAAAGGAACGAAAATTGGACTTATTCTTAGCCTTAAAAGGCCTATCCTGTGGGAGGGCATGGTCCTTTCCCCCAGTGATGTCTGAAATAATTTCCTTCAATTCTGGCCCAAAAAGGGTCTTACCTTTGAAAGGAATATTAAGCAATTTTGTCTTGGAAGATACATCCGCCGACCAAGACTTTAGCCAAAGCGCTCTGCGCGCCACAATTGCAAACCCTGACTTTTTCTCCGCTAACCTCGCTAATTGCAAAGCGGCATCTAAAATAAAGGAATTAGCTAACTTAAGTGCGTGAATTCTGTCCATGACTTCCTCATATGGAGTCTCCTTATTGAGCGACTTTTCTAGTTCATCGAACCAAAAACACGCCGCCGTAGTGACAGGAATAATGCACGAAATTGGTTGGAGGAGGAAACCTTGCTGAACAAAAATCTTTTTAAGCAAACCCTCCAATTTTTTATCCATAGGATCTTTGAAAGCACAATTGTCCTCAATGGGAATAGTCGTGCGTTTGGCTAGTGTAGAAACTGCCCCCTCAACCTTAGGGACTGTTTGCCATGCGTCCTTCCTTGGGTCGACCATGGGGAACATTTTTTTAAATATAGGAGGTGGGACAAAAGGTATGCCTGGTTTCTCCCACTCCTTAGTCACTATGTCCGCCACCCTTTTAGGTATCGGAAAGGCATCAGGGTGCACAGGGACCTCTAGGAATTTGTCCATTTTGCACAATTTTTCTGGAATGACCAAAGAGTCACAATCATCCAGCGTAGTTAGTACCTCCTTAAGTAAGGCGCGGAGATGCTCTAACTTAAATTTAAACGTCACATCATCAGGTTCTGCCTGTTGAGAAATTCTTCCTGAATCAGAAATTTCTCCCTCCGACAAACCCTCCCTCACTGCCAATTCTGACTGGTGTGAGGGTATGACAGATAAATTATCATCAGCGCACTCTTGCTCTACTGTATTTAAAACTGAGCAATCACGCTTTCTTTGAAATGCTGGCATTTTGGATAAAATATTAGCTATAGAATTATCCATTACTGCCGTTAATTGTTGCATAGTAACAAGCATTGGCGCGCTAGATGTACTAGGAATCGCCTGCGCGGGCATAACTGGTATTGACACAGAAGGAGAGGATGATGAACTATCCCCACTACCTTCATTTGAGGAATCATCTTGGGCAACCTTATTAAATGTGACAGTACTGTCCTTACTTTGTCTGGACGCCATGGCACAATTATCACATACATTTGAAGGGGGGACCACCTTGGCCTCCATACATACAGAACATGATCTATCTGAAGGTACAGACATGTTAGACAGGCTTATACAGGCTATTAATGCAATAAAACCGTTTTTAAACAAAACCGTTACTGTCTCTTTAAATGTTAAACAGAGCACACTTTATTTCTGGATATGTGAAAAACTATGAAGGAAATATCCGATCTTTACCAAATTTGCACCCTATGTCTTAATGCCTTAAAAGTATTGCACCCCAATTTTCAAGTTTGTAACCCCTTAAATGAGAAAACCGGAGCTGTTTTATCAATTAGCAATTTTAAACCCACTACAGTCCCAGCCACAGCGTTTGCTGCGGCTTCACCTGTCCTTGGGGGTTATTCGTCACAAAAATAAGCCTTCCAGGAACGTTTTTAATGGCCACCAGACCCTCTCACATGAAGCTGCATGCACTGCATCCAAAAGAAACTGCGCAATTATGGCGCGAAAATGAGGCTCTGCCTACTAGAGTGAAAGGCCATTCCTGACTGGAAAGGTGTCTAAACGACTGCCTGGCGCCTAAAAACGTTACCCAATTATTCTCAGGTTTTAAAAACACTTCAAACCCCATATAAATATCGAATAAAGCAATCGATTTAGCCCACAAAAGTGTCAACCAGTATATAGCCCATTAATAAGCCTTCATTCTGTTATGAGTCTAAGAAAATGGCTTACCGATCCCAAAGAGGGAAAATGACAGTCTTCTAGCATTACTCAGTCTTGTTAGAAAATGGACTAGTCATACCTTGAGCAGAAAAGTCTGCAAACTGTTCCCCCCAACTGAAGTTCTCTGGGCTCAACAGTCCTGCGTGGGAACAGCAATTGATTTTAGTTACTGCTGCTAAAATCATACTCCTCTTTTAAACAGAACTCTTCATCCTTTTCTGTTTTAGAGTAAATAGTACAAACCGGCACTATTTTAAAATAACAAACTCTTGATAGAAGAATAAAAAACTACAACTAACACCACATACTCTTCACCATCTCCGTGGAGATGCTACTTGTTCAGAGCGGCAAAGAGAATGACTGGGGGGCGGAGCCTGAGGAGGGGCTATATGGGCAGCTTTTGCTGTGCTCTTTGCCATTTCCTGTTGGGGAAGAGAATATTCCCACAAGTAAGGATGACGCCGTGGACCGGACACACCAATGTTGGAGAAACTTTATTTCATAAATCAGACAGAGCATACAATTTTAAACAACTTTCCAATTTACTTAGATGATCAAATCTACTTCATTCTCTTGGTATCCTTTGTTGAAGGAGCAGCAATGCACTAGTGAGAGCTAGCTGAACACACTGAGCGAGCCACTGATAAGTCATATTTGTACAGACACCAATCAGCAGCTAGCTACCAGTAGTGCATTGCTGCTTCTGAGCCTACCTTTGTATGCTTGTCAACAAAGGATACCAAGAGAACTAAGCAAAATAGATTATGGAAGTTAATTGGAAAGTGGAATAACATTGCATGCTCTGTGTGTATTATGGAAGCTTAGTTTTGACTTGACAACCTTGACAGAGATAGGGCAACCTAGCAGAAGTAAAGATTAGTGTGTCCCACAATGCCGTGAGACTTCTCAAGCCCTGATATTACCTTCTTCTCTATAAGCGTAGTAGGCAGGGATGCAGAGAGTAACTGTAAGACCCTTATATAAGGAATATATATATATGGTAACTAATGACCTGAGATCACAATATATGTAAAAAGAGATTATGACAAGCCTCCCTACCCTATACCTGATGGCTGCTGTACATCAGAAAATAATCATTGTGACCACTATATTAATCAGAATGGTTTCTTCTGCTTTTGCGATAACTAATAGGTGATTTAACTTAGATACAGGGTGGGGAGAGCATTTGGTGTTTTCCCACTGTGGTTGTTGCAGGGTAATTGAGAACATTAGCTAACAAAAAGACTTCACACTGGGCCAATAACTGTTCCCCAGGGTGTTAGGTTTAGCACAGCAGAATAAGACATTGCTATTGGGTCTAAAGAAACAGAAAAAATAAAATTTATGATTACCTGATAAATGTATTTCTTTTTTGACACAATGAGTCCACGGATCATCTTAATTACTATCGGGAATACCACTCCTGCCCTGCAGGAGGCGGCAAAGAGCACCACAGGAAAGCTGTTAAATATCACCTCCCTTCCCTCCCAACCCAGTCATTCGACCGAAGTAAAGGAGAGAAAGGAAGTAACAAGGTGCAGAGATTTCTGAAGTTTATAAAAACCAACAACCTGTCTATCAAATAACAGGGCGGTCCATGGACTCATCGTGTCAAAAAAGAAATACATTTATCAGGTAAGCATAAATTTTCTTTTCTTTTTAATGACACGATGAGTCCACGGATCATCTTAATTACTATTGAGAATCAATACCCAAGCTAAAGTACTAGAGAAAACTTGAAGAACCTTTCTCTTAAAAGCGGCCTCAGCCGAGGCAAAAGTGTCAAATTTGTAGAATTTTGATAAAGTGTGAAGAGAGGACCAAGTTGCAGCCTTGCAAATCTGTTCCACAGAAGCTTCATTTTTGAATGCCCATGAGGAAGCAACAGCCGTCGTGGAATGAGCCGTAACTCTCTCTGGAGGCTGCTATCCAGCAGTCTCATATGCAAAACGTATGATACGCTTCAGCCAAAAAGAAAGAGAAGTAGCCGTAGCTTTCTGTCCCTTACGTTTTCCCGAGAAAACCACAAACAAATCAGAAGACTGACGAAAATCCTTAGTCACCTGCAGGTAAAATTTTAAGGCACGGACCACGTCCAAATTGTGCAAAGGCCGTTTGTTCTGAGAAGTAGGATTAGGACACAAGGAAGGAACAACAATCTCCTGATTAATGTTCCGATCAGAAACAACTTTAGGAAGAAATCCTAATTTAGTAAGTAAAACTACCTTATCTGAATGAAATATAAGGTAAGGGGATTCGTACTGCAATGCCGAGAGCTCTAATACTCTGTGAGCAGAAGAAATAGCAACAAGAAATAAAACTTTCCAAGATAACAACTTAATATCTAAGGAATGCATAGGCTCAAACGGAGCCGCTTGGAAAACTTAGAACCAAATTAAGAATCCATGGAGGAGTAACTGGCTTGAACACAGGCCTGATCCTGACCAAGGCCTCACAACAGGATTGCACATCTGGAACATCTGCCAAACGCTTGTGTAATAAAATAGATAAGGTAGAAATTTGACACTTTAGGGAACTTGTCGATAATCCTTTCTCCAAACCCTCTTGGAGAAAAGATAAAATTCTAGTAGCCCTTGGATTCACACCAAGGGAGATATTTACACCATATCTTATGGTAAATCTTTCTAGCTACAGGTTTACAAGCCTGAATCATGGAGGCCCATTTATCAAGCTCCGAATGGAGCTTGAAGGGCCATGTTTCTGGCGAGTCTTCAGACTCACCAGAAAAAGCAGTTATGAGGCAGCGATCTAAAGACCGCTGCTCCATAACCCTGTCCGCCTACTCTTATGAGGCGGACAGGAATCGCCACAATTCAACCCGATCAAGTACCATTGGCCGCGAGTCTGCAGGGGGCGGCGTTGCACCAGCAGCTCTTGTGAGCTGCTGGTGCAATGCTGAATACGGAGAGCGTATTGCTCTCCGCATTCAGCGAGGTCTTGCGGTCAGGTCCGCAAGACCTTTAATAAATTTGCCTCATGGTCTCTATGACCGAGTCAGAAAAGCCCCGCTTGGATAAAATTAAACGTTCAATCTCCAAGCAGCCAGCTTCAGAGAAACTAGATTTGGGTGAAGGAAGGGTCCTTGAATCAGAAGGTCCTTCCTTAACGGAAGTCTCCAAAGTGGCAGAGACGACATGTCCACCAGATCTGCATACCAAATCCTGCGAGGCCAAGCCGGTGCAATGAGGATCACCAAGGCTCTCTCCTGTTTGACTCGAGAAATGACTCGAGGAAGAAGAGCAAACGGAGGAAATATGTATGCTAGACTGAAGGTCCAAGGAACCGCTAGGGCATCAGTTCCGCCTGGGGGTCCCTTGACCTCGACCTGTACCTCGGGAGCTTAGCATTCTGTTGAGATGCCATGAGATCTAATTCTGGCTGACTCTACTTGAGAATCAGATTGGAGAACACGTCCAGATGGAGTTCCCACTCTCCCGGATGAAAGGTCTGCCTGTTCAGGAAGTCCGCCTCCCAGTTGTCCACCCCTGGGATGTGGATTGCCGACAGACAGTAAGAATGGGCCTCCGCCCACTGAATTATTTTGGTTATCTCTGTAATTACTAAGGAACTCCTCGTTCCTCCCTGACGATTGATGTAAGCGACTGAAGTTATGTTGTCCGACTGGAACCTGATAAACTGGACCGTGGATAACAGAATGTTTATAGGAAGAACAGACTCTGACTGAGTCCAAACTCCTTGAGCCTTTAGGGAGCCCCAGTCTGCTCCCCATACTAGAAGGCTGGTGTCTGTTGTCACAATCACACAAGATGGTCTGCGAAAGCAGGTCCCCTGGTAGAGATGATCCAGAGACAACCACCATTGAAGAGAATCCCTTGTCTCCTGCTCTAGTAATATTCGAGGAGACAAATCCGCATAATCTCCATACCATTGCCTGAGCAATTTTAACTGCAGAAGTCTGAGGTAGAACCAAGAAAAAGGGATGATGTCCATTGCGGTGTGTGATCTTGCTTGTCGTAGGGATGGCGCCTGGACCAGGATGTCGTCCAGATAGGGAGCCACTGCAATGCCCCTTAATCAAAGCACCGCCAACAGAGATCCCAGAACCTTTGAGAAAATTCTGGGAGCTGTAGCAAGACCGAAGGGAAGAGCCACAAATTGGAAGTGTTTGTCTAGAAAAGCAAACCTCAGAAACTTATGATGATCCTTGTGAATGGGAACATGCAGGTACGCGTCCTTTAAATCCACTGTTGTCATAAATTGACCCTCTTGAACCAAAGGGAGAATGGAACGAATAGTTTCCATCTTGAAAGACGGTACTCTGAGGAATTTGTTTAGACTCTTGAGATCTAAAATTGGTCTGAAGGTTTCCTCTTTTTTGGAAACCACGAACAGATTGGAATAAAATCCCAGACCCTGTTCCTGTATCGGAATAGGAACTATCACTCCCAGGTCGGAGAGGTCTCTTACACAGCGTAAAGATAATCTTGAAAGCAGAAACCTCTGGGAGGAAATGTTTTGAACTCTAGTTTGCATCCCTGGGACACTATGTCTACTGCCCAGGGATCCGGAACATCTCGAGCCCAAGTCTGAGCGAAGAAGGAAAGTCTGCCCCCTACAAGATCCGGTCCCGGATCGGGGGCATCCCCTTCATGCTGTCTTTGATTCAATAGCAGGCTTCTTGGATTGTTTCCCCTTATTCCAAGACTGATTGGGTCTCCATGAAGAATTTCCCTTGAAATTTCAAAACGAATGAAAATTACTCTGACGCCCCTTTTTGTTTGTTTCTCTTATCCTGCGGGAGAAGATGACCCTTACCTCCCGTAGTATCAGAAATGATCTCCATCAAGCCTGGTCCAAACAAGGTCTTCCCCTTGTAAGAAATCGCTTAAAGCTTAGACTTAGAGGATACATCCGCAGACCAAGGTTTTAACCATAAGGCTCAGCAAACTAGAACAGAGAAACCTGAAATCTTTGCTCCCAGTTTGATAACTTTAAGGGAAGCATCCGTAATAAAGGAATTAGCTAATTTAAGAGCTTTTATCCTATCCTGGATCTCATCCAGGGGAGTTTCTGTCCTAATAGCATTGGACATTGCATCAAACCAATATGCTGCTGCACTGATGACGGTAGCAATGCACACAGCTGGTTGCCACTGTAAACCTTGGTGTACATACATCTTTTTGAGTAACCCCTCTAGCTTTTTGTCCATAGGATTTTTAAAAGCACAACTATCCTCTATGGGTATAGTAGTTCTCTTAGCCAGCGTGGAAACCGCTCCTTCCACCTTGGGGACTGTTTGCCAAGCCTCCTTGACAGAGTCGGCTATGGGGAACATCTTTTTAAATATAGGAGATGGAGAAAAAGGGATACCCGGGCTCTCCCACTCCTTAGCAATGATCTCAGAAGCTCGGTCTGGCACCGGAAAAACATCTACCGAGGAAGGAATCTCGAAATATTTCTTAAGCTTACTGGATTTTTTAGGATGAACAACGACGGTGGAGTCGTTGTCGTCCAATGTAGCTAAAACCTCCTTAAGCAGTAGACTGAGGTGTTGTTCTAGCTTAAATCTGAAAGATACCACTTCAGTATCAGTAAGAGGGATTACAATGTCAGAATCTGAAATTTCATTTTCAGATGCTACCGCGGTATCCTCCTCCTCCGGCTTCTGGGAGGGAGCATCCGCAATAGCAAGAACTGCGTCAGAAACCTCACCTACTGAATGTCTGGTTTTCCTCTTACGCTTTCCCTGCAACAATGGAAAAGCAGACAAAACATCTGAAACTGTAGAAGACATAAGGGAAGCGATGTCTTGTAAAGTAACCCCAGCGGGAGTTATAGAGGAAGTGCAGGGCACTGCATGTGAGGGCGGTAAAATTTGTAATGCTTGAGGAGCAAGCCGCGGCATAAATTGAGCATTTGAAATATGATGGTTCAGCAAAAAGTCTATCCCTATAACTTAAAGTTCTTTCAATACATGAGGAACAGAAAGGGATTGGTGGTTCCACATTGGCATCAAAGCATAAAGAACAAGTGACAGCTTGCAAGGACTCTTGGTCCATTTTAACTCACAATCAGTCACAAAAATAGACAATTTTTAAAGTAATTTTAGAGTTGAACAAAAAACGTTACTGTCTCTTTAAATGTTAAAACGGTAACTTTTTTCCTTTATTATCGTATGCAATGCAGAAATAGAAAATAGCCCTGCAGATTACCTCAGCAGTACTTTGCTGAAGTGCCTACCTGTCTAAAGAAAGCAACCCTGCCTGCACAGACAGGAGCTGTTCCATCACAGAACTGGAACTCTGCAGACAACAGTTGGCACACATCCAATTTCCCAGAGATGCGCAGCTGAAAATACTACGCTGAAAATACTAACAAGCACTTCTTCTGACTAGATGCACAGTAAATAACAGTTAACCAGGCTTCTTCTTCCGACTAACAGGAAGAGGAAATAAGAAAAGGGCGCGCAATGTTTTCCCCTAGAACCGCCCATCGTGGGCGTGCCAAATCCAGCCATCTCCCGGTCGTGCATATTATTAAAACGCCGGGAGATGAGAACCACGATCAGCCTATGCATCCAGCCCCAGTGCCTGCACTGTAACTGCCATAAATAAAGTGCCCATATTCCCATGAGTCTCTTTATTGTCCCATATTAAATCAAGTGCCTCATTTTTCTTTCTGAGTCCTATCCCCCAGATAACAAGTCAGCACTTACCTCCTCATCTGCCCGTAAGGCAGCTCCCAGGTTTAAGAGGTCCTCTCCCTCCTATGGACCTGTGACAAAAGGAAAAGACTCAGTTCAGTTTTTCAGAATTAGGGCAGCATCAGTATGGGGGAGGCGCAGTGAGAATTATGTCCCACAAGTTCCAATCGCTCTAAAGCCACCACTGCTCTACTGAAGAGACTGATATGGACTACGGCTACACCCCAGGACAAAGCAGCACAATCCTGTACTACTTTAAAAATAATAAACTCTTGATTGAAGAATCTTTTTCTAACACCTAATTTACCACCTCCTTGCACTTAACGTAGGCAAAGAGAATGACTGGGTTGGGAGGGAAGGGAGTTGATATTTAACAGCTTTGCTGTGGTGCTCTTTGCCGCCTCCTGCAGGGCAGGAGTGGTATTCCCGATAGTAATTAAGATGATCCATGGACTCATTGTGTCATTAAAAAGAAAAGGAGCAAGTCCTCGTCAATGGACAGTCAAAATTAAACCATGATTCCTATAGTGCATGTGATGTTACACAAATTTACATTTTACATCTATTATTTAATTTGCTTCATTCTCTTGGTATCCTCTTTTCATTGGCTCACCCAGTGTGTGCTACTAGCTCCCAGAAGTGTGTTGCTGCTCCTTAAACAAAAGATACCAAGAGAATGAAGCAAATTTGATAATAGATGTAAACTGGCAAGTTGTTACTTTAGTTGCTGAGCCATTTCCACCCCAGTGCTGAGCTGTCTTGCAGTCTTTGGATGCTGCTCTCATTTAAGCCGTACTGTAGGACGTTTTAGTGAAAAACAAACACATATATAGCTCTTTTACCCAGTGGCTTTAAAACAAATAGATTATTTTCTGTATATTTCATGACCTACAACAACAAGTGTAAAAACTGGGTTATAAAATTTGAAGCTGTGTATCACTTGTTCTACTCTCTTATAATTTGTATACAAAGTGATTAGTGACTGTCAGCACACTGCCTAAATTCTTTTTTCCTTCTTAATATGAGGAGAGTCCACGGCATCATTCCTTACTGTTAGGAAATACTGAACCTGGCCACTAGGAGGAGGCAAAGACACCCCAGCCAAAGGCTTAAATACTCCGCCTACTTCCCTCATATCCCAGTCATTCTTTGCCTTTTGTCAACGGAGGTTAGCAGAGAAGTGTCAGAAGATACGGAGTAGTTCCTTATGGAGGGTAGCTACCCTTCGAAATGGGACTGGAGTTTTAAATAGTCTTGTCAGCCTCTCAGTGAGAGCATTGACGAATGTTAGGGTCTGGAGATGCAGTGAGAGTTTTTCTGCAAATTCATCCAGACTGCCTGCTACCAGCTCTAAGCAATCAGTGTTGATGAGTTTCACTGCCTGCTTCCATCACTCAAGTCCATGTCAGGAGCGATGCTACAAGACTGTCAAACTTGAAAGGCTGTGTTTCTGTTCCACGGCATAGATTTCTTATGATCGTTTCATTTTTTTATACACATATGATAACGCAAGAAGACAAGGTCACAGTGTGGCTCCTCTTAACTGTATGAACAGGGGGGATTAATCAAATAATTTATTTTATTATGATTATGCTGCGACATGTGTGAGATGAGACTCAGGCAGATGTTGGAACATTAAAAAAGGAAGAAAAAGAAGCACTGTTATGGCACACTAAATCTATAAGGAGATGAAATGTTCAATCTGAGATGGATGAAGGGAAGACCGGAATAATTTATTAAAATGCAGCGAGTATCATATAAAGAAAATCATGATGGGGTGAAGAAACACACTACATTTAAAAGACAAATAACACACAAAAAACAACACGAAAAATTGCTCCGTGTGTGTTGCCACTGACTATTAGATCTCCAAGAACGGCCTAAACTTATAAGGGATACACATATCCTAAATACCCGGATAATGATGGCTTGGACAGGTAATGGGGAAATAATACCAATTATGACATTGTCATGAAATCTATAACCAGTACTTGAGCCCACCAGCTGGTACAAAAACATAATTTATGTAAGAACTTCCCTGATAAATTCATTTCTTTCATATTAGCAAGAGTCCATGAGCTAGTGACGTATGGGATATACATTCCTACCAGGAGGGGCAAATTTTCCCAAACCTCAAAATGCCTATAAATACACCCCTCACCACACCCACAAATCAGTTTAACGAATAGCCAAGAAGTGGGGTGATAAGAAAAAAGTGTGAAAGCATAAAAAATAAGGAATTGGAATAATTGTGCTTTATACAAAAAAATCATAACCACCACAAAAAAGGGTGGGCCTCATGGACTCTTGCTAATATGAAAGAAATGAATTTATCAGGTAAGTTCTTACATAAATTATGTTTTCTTTCATGTAATTAGCAAGAGTCCATGAGCTAGTGACGTATGGGATAATAAATACCCAAGATGTGGAACTTCCACGCAAGAGTCACTAGAGAGGGAGGGAAAACATAGACAGCCAATTTCACTAAAAAATAATCCACACCCCAAAATAAAGTTTTAATCTTATAATGAAAAAAACTGAAATTATAAGCAGAGGAATCAAACTGAAACAGCTGCCTGAAGTACTTTTCTACCAAAAACTGCTTCAGAAGAAGAAAACACATCAAAATGGTAGAATTTAGTAAAAGTATGCAAAGAAGACCAAGTTGCTGCTTTGCAAATCTGATCAACCGAAGCTTCATTCCTAAACGCCCAGGAAGAAGAAACTGACCTAGTAGAATGAGCTGTAATCCTTTGAGGCGGAGTTTTACCCGACTCGACATAAGCATGATGAATCAAAGACTTTAACCAAGACGCCAAAGAAATGGCAGAGGCCTTCTGATCTTTCCTGGAACCGGAAAAGATAACAAATAGACTAGAAGTCTTTCGGAAATCTTTAGTAGCTTCAACATAATATTTCAAAGCTCTAACTATATCCAAAGAATGTAATGATCTTTCC